>NC_092823.1:3584166-3900000 GCF_023375885.2 Dermacentor andersoni
GTTCGTAGTTTGCGTGAAAGCCTTTATGGCCTTCATGGAACAGCTGCACTAACTACTACGCACGCTTGATATCAAACTGTCCAATCCGTTTACTTCGTTCCGTTCGGCAGGATTACATTCTCGAAATAATCACCAATTAGAAACTTTACTGACTCAAAATTATCTTGCTGGGTGGATTTGTGGACGCGCTATGAGAATTGCGCAGTCGTTATTACCCCCACACAAGTACCGCACGTAATTTCAGAAAAGAGTACGGACGGATAAAGGCAACTAGACTCAGTATCACTTAAAAAATGTTATCAAACCGTCATTAAGTCGGACAAATCTGCATGATACTATGGCGTTTTCTAGATATCTGTCTCTGG
Source organism: Dermacentor andersoni (assembly GCF_023375885.2). Taxonomy (NCBI): domain Eukaryota; kingdom Metazoa; phylum Arthropoda; class Arachnida; order Ixodida; family Ixodidae; genus Dermacentor; species Dermacentor andersoni. The sequence continues at coordinate 3,584,532 of NC_092823.1, forward strand.
AATCCGCGTGGCTACTTCCTCAGGTAATGTTATGAGCATTGAAGTTACTGCAGAATAGCTCTAGTAGTTCGATTTTCTAAAAGAAGTGCACTAAAGTTGAATCAGCGATTCGAGATACTGATACCATATAAACGACAACAATGGTCACCAACAGCTTTTTGAACTGAACTTTACCGGCAACAAATGCAGGCCCATCAGGATCCGAAGACAGGAGGAGACAACAAGGTATATTGCGTCTGATGGGTAACGTAGTTCTGCTAGGGCTCGGAGTTCCTAGAGATGAATACACGACACAGTTCGAGAGCCGGAAGTCGCGGGCTACACCGTCTGCGTTAAGGTACACAACTGGAAATATGTCCTGTGAAACAACCTTTCTGAAGCCTGCACCATTGGATCGAATGCCATTTGCATTCCTTTGAAATACGGTCGTGTTTCGAAAACAGTTATCCATTTGACGAACCATCATGCTATGCTGTAAGCTATTTCAGGAGCACCAACGGTTCTAGCAAAACAATTGCGCTCACCCCTGAAACGTCGTTTGCCAAAGGAAAAGCCCTCAGAAATGCTTTTAACGGAACAAAGCGTAAGTACATCACCACATGCTGTTTAAATAATTCTCGTTCACCTGAGACATAAGCAGGTGATTGTGTTCTCTCACAGGGGTGAATGCCTGCTGGGACTTATGTTGGTGGTCAACATGAGTCTTGGCGACGTCTTTCGTCAGCTGCCGTTCCAGCTTCGCTTGCCTTTAGTGTACGGTAAGTCAGTAGCCGTCATCGCATAAGTCTTCACGGTCTATTCAGATAGAGACGGAGGAGCGGATTTCACTGGATTGACGGCGTCTAAGTCCGAACGAGGCGAGTCTTCGGGGTCCGTCGATGTAATATTTGTTTTCACCCGAGCATTGAAGCCGCTTCGTGAAGATGTGTGGACCGTTGCAGCTGGGGCACTTGGGATTATTTCTAGAGGCGCAGGCTTCAGCCATCATGCATTCCGGCAGAGGTCTTGCATCGCGATTGGCCATGGCTGGACATCGCAATGTGGCCGAATGGCTGGCAATTGTAGCAGCGAGTTTGCAGGCTCGAAACATTTTCTGCATAATATGCTCGTGAATGCCAACAGAACAAGTGTTTGCGATGGTTTATCAGGCGAGTTTTGTAGGATGAAGCGTTTAAGTACATGTTGTTCCACGGCTCCGTCTTCTCACCGAAACTTCTTTGGATTCACTTTCTTCTGGCTTCATTGGAGTGCGACTAACAAATTTTGGGCCGTTCTGTTCCTATTCTCCGCATTTCTTTTATACACACACCCACGACTTATATAATGCCAAGATCTTGCTATGCTTCCGCAAAAGGCAGCGCGTGTACTTTAACGTTCGGCGACGTATCGTAACCGAGATAGGAGTGATAGGCCTGCTTTCTATATCTACGTCCTGTGTGCCTTGCCCCATCAGGACCAGACGAGATAGGCTGCCGACAAACACGTCCAAAATGCGGAATTTTATTCCAAAGCGTTGCTCACTCCACTAAATAAGCTCAACGGAGTAAAAAATGACGCTTTGTGCCCTTTCCACACGCTATACTCACAATTACATAATATATAAATACATATTTGAAGCAAAATGAATCGCATCCAATTTCAAATCCGAAGCAGTTCGTTGCCCAGTCCGAGCCAAAGTCAGACAAAGGTCGCACGTAAACACGTACCGCTTTTGTCTCCCGAAAATGTGTGCCGATCCCGGAGATCATGCAGCTCCAAAAAGCCGCCCAACATAGCCCAAGCAATTCTCGGACATAATGCCAAAATAAGGTGGCCCGATTGTCCAGTATTGGAAATATGGCCAGCAGTAACCAGACATCTTGTGATTTACGGCAGTGCAATTGGCGCGTACCAGACAGCGCAAAAAAAAAAACATCGGATATAATACGAATTATGGAAGCCCGCGGCCGCAGGTGATGTATACGTGAGAGCTAAGATGATCTACAACACCAACGTGCCTTCGCTTTTCATTGCTCGTCACCTCATTTCATTGCCTTCAGGTACATTGTGATCATTCTATTGTTGTCACGTCATCGTTATCCTTCCACCATTTTTACTCTGTTGCCGTCAATGCGCGATCATATGTACATAATCACGCCGTCGTAGAACAGTTGTCATCATACCGCAGTCACCATACCATTGCCGCAAAGGGATTGGTGATATCGCCTCGTCATCCCTGCGTGGCTTCATGCCATCGTGGTTGTTACTTTGTCTTCATTTTGTCGTTGCAATTCCACCTTCGCCATATCTTAGTTGTCGTAACATCGTCGTCATATGGTCCTGTGGTCATCACCATCACCATCAGCAGCAGCAGCAGCGCCCTATTTTTATGTCCACTGCAGGAACAAGGCCTCGCACAACGACCTCCAAATACCCATGCCTTGCGCTATAGCTGATTCCAACTTGCGCCTGCAAATTTCCTCATTTCGTCACCCCACCTAGTTTTTTACCGTCCTCGAAGGAGTTTTCTTTCCTGTGGCGCACATTTTATAAAGCTAGCTGCCCACCAATTATATGCCCTACGCATTACATGGCCTGCCTAACTTCTATATTTTTCTCAGAATGCGAACTAGAGTATCGGTTCTCGCCGCTTACTCGCTGGTAAACACCGCTCTCTTCCTGTCTCAATGTTACGCCTATCATTTTTCATTCCATCGCTGGTAAGCTGTGTTAACCTGGAAATTTCTGTCCCACATGTTACCGGTAGAATGCAATGATTGCGCACTCTTTGTTTGAAAGAATAGTGGTAAGCTTCCCGCCAGGATTTGCTAATGCCTGTCGTATGCACTTAAACCCATTTCTTATTTTTTTGTAAATTTCCTTCGCATGATCAGTGTCGCTTTGTGTAATTGGCCTCGATAAGCGTACTCCTGTAGATACTTTAGAGGCTGACTGGCGATCCTGAATTCTCGTATCCTTACCAGGCTATAGAAAATTATCTTTGTCTTCTGCATATTACTCTTCAACCCAAGTTTTACACTTTCTATACCAGCCGTGGTTGGGAGTGGCTTTCACGAAGGCGTACACTACTTTGATTGCAATGACCGACAGCGCCGCATGCGACGTCTGCGGCGGGGAAAAGAATATTGAACATTTGGTGTGCCATCGCCACCAATTTCAGACCGAAAGACAAACATAACCTATCGCATTGGTACGACTGGACGATTTGGCGTTGCCTGTGAAGGTGCTACTTGAAGACCGCCCCATCGCTCGTCAGCCCACAAAGCGGTGAAGGCACGCTCGTCTTTCTTGAGGGCGACTGCCCTATGTGAACGTCTTTGACTCGCTCAGGCTCTGCGTGTGCGTGCGTGAGCTCACCGCGGCTTTCCTCCCATCACATCTCTCTCTCTCTCTCTCTCTCTCTCTCTCCCTCATCTTCTTCGTACCCTGAAGTAGGGTAGCCAACCAGACGCATTTCTGATTGACATCCCAGGCTTCTCTCTTTATTTCCTCCTGCTCCTTCTTAGTTAAGGTTCTCAATCATTTGTTGCAACTTATCCTCATGTTATGCTGTTACCGTCGTGCCCTCTTCGTCATACCCGCAATCATTTTAACATCGTCAACCCGTCGCCGTCACTGCAGCACCGGCATCGTTCATCACGCCGTCATCATCCCACCATCGTCGTCGTCATCTCATGGCCGTCATACAGTAGTGGTCAAACCATGGACGTCATACTTTGGTTGTCACGCCGTCATCGTCGCCATACCATCATCGTAGTTCCAGATTCGTCAGTCCCTAGTCATCATGAAGTCGTTGTCACACCATCGTCGGCGTACCATCATTGCTATTTTTTCTTCCCATTTGCGCCATCTATGCATTTCAGAAATGGCGTAGGCAATCACCGAAGATTATTTGTGCCTCATTTTTTAACGCATTGCGTTCGAATACGTTAGTGATTCTTCGAAAGCTATATGACAGAAGAAAAATGATTATATTGCCACTGATAACGCAATGATCCACATCAAACGTAATGTCCAACATTATAGTAGATGCCACAAGTCGTCGTGCTTAAAACACTCCTCACGCAAAACTAGAATGAAGCCATACTGCAGGGGCTTCATTACTCACAGGTCAATATCAAAGTATCATTTTTTAACTTCTAGAGTTCACATTTTCTGGAGATTAGTCACTATAAAAATTATAATTCAATGAAAAAATACTGAAAAATATTGGCAAGTTACGAGCTTTTATTTTATATTATTTCCCATATGCCTGCGGCAAACTCTCCAAAAGTTACAAAAAAGTGACTTAATTAGTGTTAACCTTTACCGTCAGTGTTGGGTGCATTTACGGAGAGTGCCTCTATGGAGTACTGGTTCACTTGCCTGTAGCTTTCACTTATTCATTTCATGGTCTCTTGTGAAGAAATACGTTAAAGATATAAATATTTAGGAGCTGTGTATCTATGCATATTTCAAAGCATTGGCAGGGCCATTTCTTGTTCAGCCTCGACATAGAATATAATTCATCGTAAACTATGCTACGTGCTTAAACTTAGGGCTTTGAACACATTATATCAGCGCGCACAATAAATAAACTACTGACACAAATCGAAGAAATGTCATTTTTTTGTGAAGCAATCACGAAACCTAGCGTTCAGTGCACAGATGCGACCACAAAAGTAATTGCTTTGATAAGCTGAGCCTGTCCAGTTTCAAGAAATTTGTCACTCTTTTTTGCTATGTCGCTGTCTATTAGGCTGACTGTCACGCTTGCAAATTTGCTCTTGCGAGTACGTGGATCGTTGAACGAGCCTAAGGTGAAAGGAAGAAAGCGGAATAAGCAATCATATGTCACAATCATAGGATGATGATGATGATGATGATGATGATGTGACAAGGTCCCGAGTATGCGGGCGCTGACGCATGATAATGAAAATTTGCTGCAGTGATTGAAAATTACCCAAGTGAGCAGAGGCAATCCAGACAGAAATATATTATGGAGGCAATCATAATTGTAAGTGGTTCAAGCACATGCAAATATCACGGAGAAAACAACAGGGTTGCCTGGTTTTTGACGAGCACTTCCGTGCTTTACATTCGGTCGCCTTTCGCTTTTACCGGTGATACACGCATGAAATTCAGACTATATATTTCAGATATTATATAAATTAGCAGAGATTCAGCCACAGGCACGCTTATACATGCCACCCCCAACTTTTTATTGTTACAAGTTGAAAAGGCGATACGTGTCTTCGAAATAAGCGCGCAGAGGATGTGTATTTAATATTAGATTTTGATGGTTATGTGTTCTGGTGTATTTTCCCCTTTGTTCCCCCGTTTACGGAACAAGTAACGTCCGTGCGCGTTCTTTACTTCTGCTGTGCACTTCCATTTCTCTCATTTACGTGATGTGTGCATGTGTTTGCATGTGCTTGTGCTTTTCTATGGAATCCTTTGACTGGTGCCTAATTCGTTCGTGACCTTGGACTGTAACACTTGAAGAGCGATATCAAGTTATAGTTAGTGCTTACACTAGTTCTTGGTGCCTCTTGTCTGAAGCCGCAGATATGTCATATGTGCCTTCTAGAAGTCTAATGACACCCTTTGCTCCATCTGATTATGGTCAATCAATAGATTGGTTCGTTCCATGTTGCCTGAAAGCTTTCATGTGTCCTGTATCTCACCAGAGAAAATGTAAAAATAAAGATCACGAAAAGGCAAAGCATTCAACAAACTTCGTAGTATATGAGTCTCGCTATTCGAAGCTGATCAACCTGCATGTGAAAAGGTGATTTGCACGGTAGAGGAACCCGCCCTGGTTGCTCAGTGGCTATGGTGTTAGGCTGTTGAGCACGCGGTCGAGGGATCGAATCCCGGCCTCGGCGGCCGCATTTAGATGCAGGTGACATGCGAAAACACCTGTGTGCTTAGATTTAGGTGCACGTTAAAGAACCACAGGTGGTAAAAATTTCCGGAGTCCTCCACTACGGCGTGCTTCATAATCAGAAAGTGGTTTTGGCATGTAAAACCCCATAATTTAATTTTTTTTTAGGTAAAGGATGTACGTCAGCTGCACTCTGCAAGAGAGACCCGAGTTTCTTTCCACAAGTTCTTTCAATTACAGTTTTATGCAAAGAACCTTCAGTTTTCTTTCCTTTTTGATTTCAGGTGTTTTCCTCTTTGCTTGGTTTTAGCCTTGGTCACCTAAAGACGCCAAACTCTCGCTTAATGTTTGTAATAAAGAAACAAGTTCAAATAAACAACAAGCCATTATGTTATATTTGTTCAAGAACAGCATCAGACATAGACTGGTGCGCTTACAATCAATCTGCCTGAATAGGAGAGAGGTATGATATTTCTTGCTGAGGTAGGAGGCTTGCACGATTTGTCAATTGATTTGAGCAATAGCGCAAAAAGATAACAACCAAAACTAGTGCATAAGAGGTAGGTACCACAAATAAAAGTCTATATTCAACGGAATTCTATGCAACGAAGCACACTATACGCTCACAAGAACCGCTTCGGCTCAAGTAAATTAGAGGGAAGTGCAAGAAATGAAAAAGTATTCAAAGGAATTTCATGAAACGGAGCACACAATATGCTTAAAAATCTGTTTTAACAGAGCTATGCAGCTTCATATTGCTACGGATGAGATGGCCTTATTTACAAGGTAACGAGGGGGGAGGCGGATAGAGACCAGATTGCACGCAGTCAGACATTTTCTACTCCACTCGGAGTCCCTTAAACTCCTCTTCTTCGACAACGCCACATAGAGCAAGATCTTCTGGCGGGGACAAAGCTCGCCAAGGGAGATGGTGAATCGCATTAGTAGTAGCGCTTCATTCGGGAACATAGTTATGTGGCTCCCCTTGTCTAATGCCTTCGGGCCTTCAAGGTGATAATAAATGAAAGGAATTATTATGGTAGTGCTTCAGACGGGCCACGTGAACCACTTGTGCCACGACCGTCGATTATTGGAGGTATGTTTTGCTGCGACGTATTCGACGTCTTTCAATACATCGAGATAAATTTGCGATAAAAGCCTTTCTTCTCTAGAGGTGGCCACAGTAAACCGTAGTATACTGGAGCAATAGCGTCGGGTATATGCCGGGCGTTATAGCGTGCGTTGGTTTAAACTTGTGAAGCGGGTGTTCTTATGTGAACAAGCCGACGTGTTTTTGGGCACGACACAATGTCTCGGCAATGGAAGTGTCTTCATGCAGCGAAGGAGGAGGAGGAGAAGAAAAAACTTTTTTCAGATCCTGCACAAGGTGTTACCACCTGCCTGGCTAGTCTAGTTTTGGGACGGGGGTACTGGACAGCAGGGACTTGAGGGATTTGATCGTATAGGATTTAACGATTCCTGAAAAGCAATTTCGGGAAATGCCAGGGCAGAGCGAACCGCACTCCAAGAGCATATGGTCAAGCGTGTATATCTCTTTTTTGCGTGCTTCGCATATAATATCAATGTCTGCAATATCATGCAATGCTTCATTTATGCAGGTGAATAATATGACTGTGCCTGTAATTGTCTAAATTTAACTGCAGTGTAAACGCCACAACTGCGTCGAACAACGTTTGGAGACTGTGAGCGTACAGCAGATAGAAAGGCCCATACTCTGTTACATTGCGCTTGACTGTATTGTACGCGTACGTGAAGCGCGGCATCCCAACTCTCGTGATCGGTCGAGACGCACAACGAAAACATGTTGGTAAGCGTATGATTTGTGCGCTCGGTGAGGCGATTTCTTTGCGGGTGGTATAGCGTTGAATGGCGATCAGTAGAACCGCAGAGGAGCACCAAGTTTTCAACAAGGTCGGCGGTGAATCGCCGTCAACGCTAACTTATACCAACTCATGGATCCCCGTGGCGTAAGATTGCAGAATGAAGCAGCAATTACGAGAGCAGAGGGAAGCGCTGCAGTCTCAGTATATGGTGTCAATAACTCAAAGCACACAATATTCCAGCGACGATCGGTAGCGCTCTCGATAAAGGGGCCAAGCCAGTCAATACCAGCTTTTGCAAATGGTAAAGTAGGTGGTTTTATCGGTTACGAAAAGCCGGAAGAAGCCCGCAATCCACCAACCAAGCAAAGAGAAGCATGAATCGTCACTATATTGAAATTTCGACCGTACAGATATGGCCTAAACTTCTGGATGGCGAAGACTAGTGCGAGTCATTTTAATTCGGTAACTGTAAGTGTAATTTCGCTCCCCTCTCGTCAGTATCTGACTTGCGTATGCGACGTTGTGCAGCCGGCCATGGTGAAGGATGGCGCCAATGCCTGCTCACACCGATCGCGCCGATCAGATAGCGACAGTCCGATGTGCTGCAGCCACTCCGCTCTTCTGCTGCCTTGCAGAGGGACATGATGTCACAGCTTCACATACTGCCAGTCGCTACGTTTGCAGCCGAGGAAGCAACAAAGGCGAATCGTGGTGCTCGCGAAAAGACTGAGGCCGACACTGACCACGAAGCTATCTTCAAGATAAAGCCCGTTGTAACACGTCGCTGTGTGCCGGAAGCGCTTGAGTGTAGTGAGGAATTGTTCTTCTACCTTCTGTGCACAAATTAATAACATTCCAACTATTAAGAATAACATTTGTTCACCATAAAGTTGGAACAATTATCGACGACGCGCCCTGGGTAGCCAATCGGAGAGCTCACCCTACTAGCAATATTAGGTCGGTTTACGTCAAATGGTTAGGGGCGGCTTAAAATTCGTCGGAGCGGTGTGCTGCAATCGGCAGCGATGTACATTTTTAAAAGCCTTATAATAAATTACACGCTTTACACGGATCACTTCGATACGTCAATTAATGATCCGAAGAACCTACTCTAACGACTCATTACGTTCGCACAATATCGTCAAAATTGTTTCAGGGTCCCTTTCGGTAAATTGCCTAGCTCTCAACAGCATTTTGGCCAGTACGCTATCTTTGATCACCACACACATGCACGCACACACACGTGGTCCCAATGATTTGCTGGGTTACGTATTCACAACTTAAGCAAATGTAATCTTTTTCGGTAATTTTACGAATTTCTAAATGCGAAAAATATGCGCACATCTTAAATAGAGAGAAAGCTTCCGAACACTGCCCACAAGAATGAAAAATTCTGTGAACTAATATAAGCACAATTGACTGTCTAAGTAGCTCGATCATCATCATCATCATCATCATCATCATCATCATCATCAGTCTAGTTACGCCCACTGCCGGGCAAAGGCCTCTCCCATACTTCTCCAACTACCCCGGTCATGTACTAATTGTGGCCATGTTGTCCCTGCAAACGTCTTAATGTCATCCGCCCACCTAACTTTCTGCCGCCACCTACTACGCTTTCCTTCCCTTGGAATCCAGTCCGTAACCCTTAATGACCATCGGTTATCTTCCCTCCTCATTACATGTCCGGTCCATGCCAATTTCTTTTTCTTGATTTCAACTAAGATGTCATTTACCCGCGTTTGTTCCCTCACCCAATCTGCTCTTTTCTTATCCCTTAACGTTACACCTATCATTCTTCTTTCCATGGCTCGTTGCGTCATCCTCAATTTCAGCAGAACTTTTTTCGTAAGCCTCCAGGTTTCTGCCCCGTAGGTGAGTACTGGTAAGACACAGCTGTTATACACTTTCCTCTTGAGGGATAGTGGCAACCTGCTGTTCATGATTTGAGAATGCCTGCCAAACGCACCCCAGCCCATTCTTATTCTTCTGGTTATTTCAGTCTCATGATCCGGATCCGTGGTCACTACCTGCCCTAAGTAGATGTATTCCCTTACCACTTCCAGTGCCTCGCTACCTATCGTAAACTGCTGTTCTCTTCCGAGACTGTTAAACATTACTTTATTTTTCTGTAGATTAATTTTCAGACCCACCCTTCTGCTTTGCCTCTCCAGGTCAGTGAGCATGCATTGCAATTGGTCTCCTGAGTTACTAAGCAAGGCAATATCATCAGCGAATCGCAAGTTGCTAAGCTATTCTCCATCAACTTTTATCCCCAATTCTTCCCACTCCAGGTCTCTGAATACCTCCTGTAAACACGCTGTGAATAGCATTGGAGATATCGTATCTCCCTGTCTGACGCCTTTCTTTATTGGGATTTTGTTGCTTTCTTTGTGGAGGATTACGGTGGCTGTGGAACCGCTATAGATAGTTTCCAGTATCTTTACATATGGCTCATCTACACCCTGATTCCGTAGTGCCTCCATGACTGCTGAGGTTTCGACTGAATCAAATGCTTTTTCGTAATCAATGAAGGCTATATATAAGGGTTGGTTATATTCCGCACATTTCTCTATCACCTGATTGATAGTGTGAATATGGTCTATTGTTGAGTAGCCTTTACGGAATCTTGCCTGGTCCTTTGGTTGACAGAAGTCTAAGGTATTCCTGATTCTATTTGCGATTACCTTAGTAAATACTTTGTAGGCAACGGACAGTAAGCTGATCGGTCTATAATTTTTCAAGTCTTTGGCGTCCCCTTTCTTATGGATTAGGATTATGTTAGCGTTCTTCCAAGATTCCGGTACGTTCGAGGTCATGAGGCATTGTGTATATAGGGCGGCCAACCTTTCTAGGACAGTGTTGCCACCATCCTTCAACAAATCTGCTGTTACCTGATCCTCCCCAGCTGCCTTCCCCCTTTGCATAGCTCCCAAGGCGTTCTTTACCTCTTCCGGTGTTACTTGTAGGATTTCAAGTTCCTCTAGACTATTCTCTCTCACCTTATCGTCGTGGGTGTTACTGGTACTGTATAAATCTCTATAAAACTCTTCAGCCACTTGAACTATCTCATCCATATTAGTAACGATATTGCCGGCTTTGTCTTTTAACGCACACATCTGATTCTGGCCTATTCCTAGTTTCTTCTTTACTGCTTTTAGGCTTCCTCCGTTCCTGAGAGCCTGTTCAATTCTATCCATATTATAGTTCCTTATGTCCGCTGTCTTACGCTTGTTGATTAACTTAGAAAGTTCTGCCAGTTCTATTCTAGCTGTAGGGTTAGAGGCTTTCATACATTGGCGTTTCTTGATCAGATCTTTCGTCTCCTGCGATAGCTTACTGGTTTCCTGTTTAACGGCGTTACCACCGACTTCTATTGCGCACTCCTTAATGATGCCCATAAGACTGTCGTTCATTGCTTCAACACTATGGTCTTCTTCCTGGGTTAAAGCCGAATACCTGTTCTGTAGCTTGATCCGGAATTCCTCTAGTTTCCCTCTTACCGCTAACTCATTGATTGGTTTCTTATGTACCAGTTTCTTCCGTTCCCTCCTCAAGTCAAGGCTAATTCGAGTTCTTACCATCCTATGGTCACTGCAGCGCACCTTGCCGAGAACGTCTACATCTTGTATGATGCCAGGGTTCGCGCAGAGTATAAAGTCGATTTCATTTCTAGTCTCACCATTCGGGCTCCTCCATGTCCACTTTCGGCTAACCCGCTTGCGGAAAAAGGTATTCATTATCCGCATATTATTCTGTTCTGCAAACTCCACTAATAACTGTCCTCTGCTATTCCTAGAGCCTATGCCATATTCCCCCACTGACTTGTCTCCGGCCTGCTTCTTGCCTTCCCTGGCATTGAAATCGCCCATCAGTATACTGTATTTTGTTTTGACTTTACCCATCGCCGATTCCACGTCTTCATAAAAGCTTTCGACTTCCTGGTCATCATGACTAGATGTAGGGGCGTAGACCTGTATAACCTTCATTTTGTACCTCTTATTAAGTTTCACAACAAGACATGCCACCCTCTCGTTAATGCTATAGAAATGCTGTACCTTACCAGCTATGTTCTTATTAATCAGGAATCCGACTCCTAGTTCTCGTCTCTCTGCTAAGCCCCGGTAGCACAAGACGTGCCCGCTTTTTAGCACTGTATATGCTTCTTTTGGCCTCCTAACTTCACTGAGCCCTATTATATCCCATTTACTGCCCTCTAATTTCTCCAATAGCACTGCTAGACTAGCCTCACTAGATAACGTTCTAGCGTTAAACGTTGCCAGGTTCATATTCCAATGGTGGCCTGTCCGGAGCCAAGCATTCTTAGCACCCTCTGCAGCGTCGCAGGTCTGACCGCCGCCGTGGTCAGTTGCTTCGCAGCTGCTGGGGACTGAGGGCCGGGGTTTGATTGTTGTGTTCATATAGGAGGTTGTGGCCAAGTACTGCACCAGGGTGGCCAATCCTGCTCTGGTGAGAGAGTGCGTTACCGGTTCTGGTCACCGGGATCAGGCCGCACTCCACGCCTGTTTGTGCAATTTTCTCAACACACGGTTGTTGTTTTTTTTTATGGTATTTTCCGGTGGAGAATTCTGCGGTCCGGGATTTGAATCACGGTCCTCTTGCACGGGAGGCGGATACTGTACCGTCCCCGCAGGAGGTAAATTTAAAAATAAATTGTGGGCTTTTACGTGACAAAACCAATTTCTGATTATGAGGCACGCCGTAGTGGAGGACTCCGGAAATTTCGACCACCTGGGGTTCTTTAACGTGCACCTAAATCTAAGTACACGGGTGTTTTCGCATTTCGCCCCCATCGAAATGCGGCCGCTGTGGCCGGGATCCGATCCCGCGACCTCGTGCTCAGCAGTCTAACACCATAGCCACTGAGTAACCACGGCGGGTCCCGCAGGAGTTGTACGCCTCATTTAATATACAGTGGTGCCCTATTTGATCAGTCGAGGTGGACCAATCTGAGCTCGGTTATACCGCACGGATGGCACTCGGCTAGCGAACCTGGTATTTATGATCTGCACATGTGAAGCCATAGATATTTGAAGATATATATCTTTCTTTTTTTTGTTTTAGGAGGGTTCCCGTACAGTGATAAAATAAACGAAAAGACATTAAAAGAAAGAAAGAAAAAGGGGCGAAAAGAAAGGAACATAACAGGTGACTTGAACTCGTGACCCTTCGATGTTGCCCGAAAAGATAGCTCAGTTGGTTGGTTCGCCAGGCCCCAGGCCACTTTCAAGCGCCACAGCTCCTGCTCCGAGCCTCACACTTACGTGGAAAGGGACTCATGTTGTCCGCGATAGTCGGTTTTTGCTCCGAGTGGTTGGAAGGCATACTTTCTTGGAAAAATGGCCGCCCGAGGAGAAGAGCGAACTCGAGCGGCTTTAGAGATTAGGAAAACTACCTTAAAATATTTAGACTTGACGGGAAGCTTCGTTTACAAACTTTAACACGGCAATCAGCACTCGAATACGACGAGAGAAATTATTGAGACGTGGAAAATTTCCTTGAAATAAATATGGTTTGCGAGACAAATGCTTGTAAGTATTGAACCTCTTAAAAGATGAGAGGAAAATATGCGCTCACCGAGAGGTCATCGTCTGCACGGGACCACTACCAGGCACCTTACTGAGATGGGAGGGGGCTCTGCGGGCCGGACACAAAGCCTCCCTTCTCCGCCGGCCAAGCGGGGAAAACGCGCTTTCCAATCGCTCAAGGTTGCGCCGACATAGTGTAACTCTAGCGTCTAGGAGAAGCTTACCCAGGTGCGATGGCGGCACGCATAGCGTGGGAAGCTAGCCGCCAGAATAACAATCTCAAGGACTGCTGCTGACGAGGGCGAAATACCCTTGTGTAATTATAATAACCCTAATAGGACTACTTTCGAAAGAAAAAAGAAGAAAGGAAACGGCCCAGAGGGCTATATTACGAGAGCTATGACTGATAGTTCTCTCTCTCTCTCTCCATATATATATATATATATATATATATATATATATATATATATATATATATATATATATATATATATATATATTCATCTCATCTATGGGATTGCATGCGCGCGCTGTTGCTTTGTTTCTGCGTGTAGTAGTTAAGAGAGCCAGTTTAAGGGTGGAGAGGAAGGAAGGAAAGGAAAGCAAAAACAGCAGCTCCGTGGTTTTAATGCGCACCCGTGGTAGAGAAAGGAGAGGCGATATAAGCGTGCGTAGCCATGATACGCCCACGACAAACTGCCTTAAAATTTTTAGACTTGAGGGAAAGCTTCGGTAACAAACGATAGCACGGCAATCAGCACTTGAATATAATTATAACCCTAATAATAATTGTAAATATTCATCTCATCTATGGGATCTAATGCGCGCGCTGTTGCTTTGTCTCTGCGTGTAGTAGTTAAGAGAGCCAGTTTAAGGGCGGAGAAGGAAGGAAGGGAAGGTCTCTGAAGCAAAATTGCAGCGCCGTGGTTTTAAAGCACACCCGTGGTAGAGCAACGGAAGGCGATATAAGCGCGCGTGGCCATGATACGCACACGACAAACTGCCTTAAAATATTTAGACTTGAGGGAAAGCTTCGTTAACAAACGATAGCACGGCAATCAGCACTCGAATATAATTATAACCCTAATAATAATTGTAAATATTCATCTCATCAATGGGATCTAATGGGAGCGCTGTTGCTTTGTCTCTGTGTGTAGTAGTTGAGAGAGCCAGATTAAGGGCGGAGAAGAAGGAAGGAAAGGAAAGTCTCTGAAGCAAAATTGCAGCGGCGTGGTTTTAAAGCGCACCCGTGGTAGAGAAACGGAAGGCGATATAAGCGTGCGTGGCCATGATACGCACACGACAAACTGCCTTAAAATATTTAGACTTGAGGGAAAGCTTCGTTAACAAACGATAGCACGGCAATCAGCACTCGAATATAATTATAACCCTAATAATAATTGTAAATATTCATCTCATCAATGGGATCTAATGGGAGCGCTGTTGCTTTGTCTCTGCGTGTAGTAGTTGAGAGAGCCAGATTAAGGGCGGAGAAGAAGGAAGGAAAGGAAAGTCTCTGAAGCAAAATTGCAGCGCCGTGGTTTTAAAGCGCACCCGTGGTAGAGAAACGGAAGGCGATATAAGCGTGCGTGGCCATGATACGCACACGACAAATTGCCTTAAAATGTTTAGACTTGAGGGAAAGCTTCGTTAACAAATGATAGCACGGCAATCAGCACTCGAATATAATTATAACCCTTATAATAATTGTATATATTCATCTCATCAATGGGATCTAATGCGCGCGCTGTTGCTTTGTCTCTGCGTGTAGTAGTTGAGAGAGCCAGTTTAAGGGAGGCGAAGAAGGAAGGAAAGGAAAGTCTCTGAAGCAAAATTGCAGCGCCGTGGTTTTAAAGCGCACCCGTGGTAGAGAAACGGAAGGCGATATAAGCGTACGTGGTCATGGTACGCACCCGACAAACTGCCTTAAAATATTTAGACTTGAGGGAAAGCTTCGTTTACCAACTATAACACGGCAATCAGCACTCGAATACGACGAGAGAAATTATTGAGACGTGGAAAATTTCCTTGAAATAAATATGGTTTGCGATACAAATGCTTGTAAGTATTGAACGTCTTAAAAGATGAGGGGGAAATATGCGCTCACCGAGAGGTCATCGTCTGCACGGAACCACCACCAGGCACCTTCAGAGTAGCTCGATACTTGTTTCTAGATGTCTAAGAATGTTTTAGAAACCAAACATTATTAGTGTAGCTACACTAAAGATAGGGCGTCGCAAGGGCACTCCATACATGCATGGTGCACCGATCGGCTCCCCATTTGAGAGTGAATTAAAGGGTCGTCCAATAACTTCAAAGCAAGTTAATTTTAATGTCATATAGGAATTCAGTTTAGCCAACGCGGAAGAGTGCAAATTAAAGACATGCGGTCAAAATTATTCTGGAGTCCTCGATTACGGCCTCCTTAGATTTGGCACCCGAAACTCCACATTTTAATTTATTCACTGGTTACAGTCGCTTTGAACTTCATGTTCGGCGAGCCCACAGCTTCATTGACACTATTCCTTATTTTACTTGTCATGGGTGCTCTTCTATCGCGCCGACTTTTGGCCGTATGGAAGAAGCCCGTCGCATAGGTCAGCTCCCTAGTTTAGCGTGGCTGGACTGCTTAAAATCCCGCTATCATTCACGGCATAAGAATCGTTCAAGCAACAAGATGACAAAATGATGTCTTGCGATGCTGCTTCGTAAGCACAGTCGGTGACTGAAGTTTCTAGCTCGGTAAACCGGCGATTTTGTCATCCCCCACCACCCAAGTCGTGTGACCTATGCAACTGTTCTCGTACCTCGTGACTAACGTTCCAACTAGACGAAGTTTGTTGACGTCACCCACCCGAAGCCTTATTACTCCTTGACTCCGAGTGCAGGTATGAGTAACCTGTCTAGCGTGCGACGCTACTCAAGAGCTACAGTGCAAGGGCGGAAGAAGGGTTGGACGAAGTGCACTTGTCTTTGTCGTGGCTCGGGATCGGCGCGAAAAAAATTTTTAATCAGTATTTTTCTAAATAAATGCGCCACACTAAAACAACACATATCTAGGCTTTGGACAATCTGCTCGCCGTTCCGTGCTATTATTAGTTGCTTTAAAACAGCCTGATTTCCGCCTTTTCATCTATTGTCTGTCTCGCCTGAAAACTGTCGAATAAAAAACATTAGTGATAAACGCTATAGGCTACATCTTCGGTTACACGCACAAATCCCACAAAATTGCTCTTCCTCATGCCGTTGCACATTGAAGAGATCTACATGCGACTGCTTAGCAATCGCTGACCAACTCACAGATTTTTGCTGCAAGCATTGTGCCAGTATATGCAGAGCACTCAGTTGTTCTTTCTTCTCCAAGTACTTTTTTTTTACATTAAAGTGTGGAGCTCGTTTGCACTTCTATGTTATGCAGGTTTTCTAATACTTAATTTGCTTGCCTCATTCGGTATTTTTTTCCTAATTACAAAGTCTCTGTGTCTCCCCATGGCGTGGCCTTCCAGACAATGAATATGATTTCTTTGCCACGTAGACGAAAAGCCCTAAGTGTACGTAGCAAAAGCATGTTTTGATAAAATATTTTTAAATATCACGTCTGACTTTCACAGAAGGCACCTGAGATGAGTCATTGCACGGCAGCATTGACGCACTCTGCTGGAACCGAAAGCTGCAGTTAAACGTTGGAAGCAAACAAGTTTATCTTAAAACTAATTGTTTGAAAGTGTGCTCCTTTGTGCAAGGCATATTTCGTGAAACTAAAGTTGCAACGCCGTCGATAGAGCTATACCCAAAGACTTCCCACTCGCATTTAACGCGCGAGCTTGTTGTCCATCAGTTGGCAAAACCACACCATTTTACGCGTAAATATCGACTTACGAAAGCACAGCATGAACCAGTTTGGGCAGTCATGAAGCCGCCGGACGCACACAGAGCTTCCCGTAAGTGTATTTTAGTGATTTAGATCTTAGTGTATTTAATGGTAATGGAAACAACGCCGATGACGTCTCCTTTTCCGGCGTAGGTGGCATTGAAGATAGCAATGCTGAATTCGAAAGCGTTTTCCCGTGTTCTTACTAACCACTGGCTGAAAATGAAAGTGGTGGAGGAGATATAGGTCGAGATATTCCGAAAAGCAAAGAAATGTAACATTGGGTGGCGACTGTCACGGGGAGCTTGGCGTCTGTAAAAGCAAAACAGAAAAGGAAGAGAAAGGAAAGAGCGGGAACCGAGCATAGAAACGCATTTTGTTTATCTACTGCGCCGAGCCGCCAAAGACGGCGGATTAGTGACCGTTCATGCATCACACCTTCTGCCTGAATGGGGAGAAGATGGAGAACGCGGCGCCATGCGATACAGAGGCATCCAGATGAAAAGCCACGAACGTACAGAAGGTGAACGTGAGTTCATAGAGCAACGGAAAGGAACGGGGAAGGCGACTGCCAGGGGTGTTCTGGAGTCAGCCCCTGCTCAGTACTCTATTCCGGTTTCACAAAGAGTGCAGCAACATCGGGAAGAATGCTGCGCTGGAATCGGCTCCTCCTTTTCAGCGAATCCTATACACTTTTGTTTCGCTACTGGCACTGGCAAAAACGAGGCGCGAATGCGAGGGTTTAAAATGGTACTTTGAATTTGAAAGGCACTTTGTTGCCCCTGAAAATCTTTTTGACGGCTTGTGAGGGCTGCAGTAACAGTGCATCGACGTGGGAGGCAAAAATATAAAACGCGTGTCGGCTGAGTAGGGGTCCAAGAGAGTGCCATACATAAAACACTAAGAGAAATGGTGTGGTTCTTTTCCCATAGCACAGAGATTTCTTCATGCAGCACAAGGGGGACGTAAATCTTGATTTTATAGGTCTTATACCACAGTCAACTTTCCCACCTTTTTCGTAATCACTGCTCAATAAAGAGACTGTCCAGTGTTCGCATGCGTTTGACCTGCTTAACTTTGCTGAATTAGTAGCAACAATAAAATAAATTTCAAAAAACTCACGTTGAAAATATTTTTTTCTAGTATTCAAGAAAAAATCAGAAAACGATTTCTATCCGAAAGACTCGGTCGTCAAACAAGTTCACATCACAAAGCATGGTCCAATAATCCCCCTATGCTGATGCCACATATCTTGCATTTCATTGTTGTGGGTTGATAGAAAATATTGTAGTTTCTCCTGTAAGGCGTGGCATCGATTGCGATGACAAATTAGTAGACAGCTATCCGAAATAAGGATATTAGATGTATCGGCTGTATAAACTTGGGAACATTCACTTACTAACTGCCAAGCATGATATCATTCGCACAATGGCAAACATAAACACATCTCACTCGATAACTGTTGAAACGATGCTGCCTGTCAAAACGACGGAGTCAGGAAGCGCGGCAGCAGCAGCGAGCGAATTGACTTCCATGCTGCATCTCCCTTCGACGCGAACTGAGTGGCGAAAACACAGCGCACACGATGCTATCAGCACCCGGCGCACTCTTTCGCCATTGCGGATCGCTTCCAGGGTAGCGACCATGCGCCCACGCCATACGCAGCCGCCGCCGCAGTAGGACGCCCCCAATCCCTCCCCCAGGTGCCTTGCGCGCGACGGAAGACGGCGCGCTTCCTCCCTGCTTTCCTCCCTTCGGCGCTCAAGATTGAGCAGCCATCGTCGGTTCACCCTCACACGTTTCCACTTGCCCATGCAGCATACGGCGCGCAACGACAATGTTATCACTCTTGGATTTCACAGGGAACATCATGGCGACACCGACGGCAGAAATGCGCCTGCAGTGTCCATGTAATTGTTACCTCAATAAACCTACTTTCAAAGAAAGGTAAATGTCCTAATTTTGTTTGCAGCCCCTACACTACTGACACTACGCGTACCTACTCCTTCCGGCTACATTTATCAAACAGTTCGACTTCTTTTCGCTACTCGCAATTAGAGATAAAACTACTAGCGGGGTAACCTTAGTGCATGAAAGCAATTTTTTCAGATATGAAGAAAAGCAATTTCAAGTGATCTCAAGAATCACTCTAGTCTGTTCCAGGTTGCGCTGTATCTCTGGAGAGCATCAAAGACTCGCTGTGAACTGGTTACGGCTTCCACATGCCTTCTAACTTTCGTTAGAAGATTCTTCTGGGCATCACGCTGACAGCACTTCGTAAAAAGAGGAACCTATGCATTTCATGCTCAGTATTATGCCTTGTCAAATTACGCGGTTGCTAGGGCAACGGAGTGCGTGCAAGGAAATTTGGTGCGCTTAAGTTAATTTATTTCCACATTTTCACAGCCAAATCAATTTTCACTTAACATCTTCAATAAAATCCTTGCACCGCTCTTTTCCTTCCCATATTGCACAGGAACTTGTAATCTAAAGAATAAACGTAGAATAATTCGTTTCCTTAGTAAATGTGCATATTCCTGCATGAAAATAGGGTAATCTGAAGTATGCATGCTTCATATATGGGCATTTGGTGCATGATAGGATTTTTCAGGCCCACCACAAAGCACCAGCATTGGTCAAAAAAAAAAAAGACAACACCAGGACACAAAAAGCACCAAGTGATCACACCAAACACAGTCGAACACAGCAAGGATACAACGGCGGGTAAACTAAACACACATACCGGGCTTACCGTAAAAACTAGATAGATTACACCAAGCACACTAGATCGGGCTCACCATAAACACAAGGATGGCTACAACACACAGACCACACACCATACCCATGTCTGAAAAGCCGCTCAGGTCTAAACGATAAAAGAAAGAACACCAGGCACAGAAGTGGGGAATTTTTCGATTGTGGTGTGCCCCACTTCCTCCCCGAAAGAGCACTTCGTCTTCTGCAACGCCTCTGATATTTCTCAAAGTGGAATGCACCCAGTGCGAGGTATCGCACTAGGTGGCGATAGCATCCCCGTATTTCTCTCTGTAGGACGCACCATCAGAGGTCGCAGCGAACTTTCTTGCAAAATGTATCATTATTTCTGTATTATCCCATCTTCCTTGCTTGTTTTTTTCATGCAGTAGCATTGTCATTGTTTTAAAGCACTAAATCTTTGTTCCATCTTGTACATCAGAAGTTACTGACAAGTCACTGTGATTTAATAGTGACAAGAATACTCGATGCATTCATTTGACATTTTCAGGATGGTCGCCTTTAGACGAGTAAGCCCTGCTCTGACTATCAAGGCAAAAGCCCTGCTCTGTCACACAAATTACATATGAGATTACGGGTCTTTGTTCTCGATGCATTTCACACGTTGTACCTTGATGATGATAACTAAAACGAGCTTAGCTGCTGTGATTGCGTCAAACGAAGTTTTTACCCTATGAAAAATTATCGAATGAAGAAACCATACAAATACCAGCTTCTTGAAACGAAAAAGCCTAGACGTACTCCTATGTTGAAACGCAGGCAACACTGAAAAGTGGCGTTGGGCACGGCAATCGCAATCGTGAACGAGTCAAATGGGCATTGCGTCAGTCGCGAATACTCCGAGCGATCAGGCTGGTGTTTGGTGAAGTTAAATTGAAGTTGCGCCTAAAAACTGTGGTGGTAATCTGGCATGTGTTTTACAAGAGAAATCTAAAGAGAACTCGGGTAACCGTTATTAGTCGAACAGTGGCTAGCAGTTGGTCGCTACAGGTAATTAACGTTCGCAAACAGTGAAGCACATTTATTTCAACCAAGTCATCACGGGCCACCCAAATGATGAAACGGAAGTCGATAGTTACGCTGTGATGAGTTTGTTTACAGATAAATTGATGATCCTCCTCCTCTTTCGTCCTTACTGTCCTTTAGCATAACAATCCTCGCTTAATACGAAGCCCACTGGAAGAGTAACTGTCGCGTGCACTCAGAGTCACAGGGATGCCAGCGCTTCAGGTGGGCGACGTGAACCATCGGCGTTTTCACAGAACGATGGCCACGAGAAACAAAACCAGCAATCGAATAGGTCGTATCATTTAGGCAGTCGGTGTAACGAGTCAGAAACGTCTGGCACAGGGCGCGCTTCCGAAGTGGTGTCCAAAGCCATACCATGTCTCCTTTGTCATGCGAGACATTCTTATGCCATGAGTCGTAGGTGATCTTGGTGCGTTTCTAGGACACCAGCGTGCGGAGCTGAGCGATGTGGCGTGTTTCCTCAACTCGGCAGAGAGTCTGCGCGATAGAAGAGTTCGCATGAGGATTAAGACGCAGAATGGTCTCGAGGAAGAGAGCAGGAACTACAGTTGCCAAAACGAGGAATCGAATCTGCTGTCCAGCTGAAAGGTCTATCCTTGGGCAACAATGAAGTCATAGGGTAGGTAGTATCGGCAAAGGTGGGTACGAAATGTAGGAATTACAAGCAGAGACACAAGAAACTTATCAGCTCGCGTTGTGACTGCGGTGGCTTAACGTCGCTAACTGCAGCGCCCTTTTGTGGGTCTGTTGACACACCGTGCTTGTCCGCTAGATGTACAAGTACTAGCGCCTTTCGTTTGCCAAAGTGCCACTTCCTTGAGTTTAGTGTAAGGTAAGCTTCTCCAAGGCACGTCAAAATAACGTCAAGTCGATGATCGAGCTCCGCAACAGTGCGGCCAAAAAAGATGACGTCTTCAAGATAAACAAATCTACCATTTCAAACCACGCAGTACCTTGCCCATAAACCGCTCAAATGTCGCAAACGCTTTGCAGAAACCAAACGACATGACGTTGAATTCAAACCAGCCCTCCGGTGTCGCAAAAGCGGTTCTCTTTTTGTCGAATAAAGGCATGGGTATCTGCCAGCAGTCAGATCGGAGGTTCACAGATAAAAATTAGAATGCGGAATGAAGACAGTCGATATTATCATCGATACGGGGAAGTGCATGCACATTCATTTTTCGTCACAATTGAGACGCCAGTAGTCGACACAATACCTCCGGGACCTGTCTTTCTTTTCACGAGGATGACCGGTGCAGCCCAAGGGCTACAGGGATCTTGTGCGATGCGCTTTGTTAGCATGTCGCCAGCCTCTTTGGCGATGATCTTGCGCTCCGGCGCAGACACGCAGTAAGGCTTCTGCCTTATGGGATGCGCGGACCCCGTGTCGATCGTGTGGCAAGCCCACGTAGTAGTGAACGCGAACTTTGTCAGCATTCTGCACAAAATCAGACACTGTATCGTGCTTGCTAAGGATGCTGACCACGGCTTGACACTTCTCTGAAAACAGTGACTTGTTCACTTTTAGAAACTGCAATGAGTATTCAGGGAGACCAGAACCATCCCCGTGCGCTCAGGCTTCGTGCGACATGAATTAAATTGGGGGGTTTAAGTGCCAAAACCACGATTTGACTACGAGGCATGCCGTAGTGGAGAAGTGCGGAGCAATTTCGACAACCAGGGGATCTTTAGGATGACCTCAATGCTCGGTACACAGGCGTTTTTGCATTTCGCCCTCATCGAAATGCGGCGACCAGGCCAGAATTTGATCCCGCGACCTCTTGCGTAGCACCGCAACTCCGTAGCCGCTAAGCCACTGCGGCAGGTCGTGCGACGTGTCATCAGTTAAAGCGTCTATGTTGAGACTAGTATCCCCCTCGAAAGAGGCAAATCGCGTACCGTTGGGTAGCACAAGGTGCCAGGACAAATTTCACACCTACAGTGTAGTTGTTCCGCAGGCCACTTTTCTTCACACCGGTCAAAAGCACAGACTCAACAATAGCATCAAATGTATCGGCGTCGACACCGCAAGCAGCAACTCGAATTCTGGGTAAAGAATGTTTTGGTAAGACGGCATCTTCAACGACGACAAGAGTTCGCGAACAGGTAGCAGGTTGTTCGGCAAGAGAAGAGAGGAAAAGCTCCCCCCGTGCCTCAATCAGGAGTGGTACCGCACTGCTGTAGGAAATCGAGGTCAAGAATTACGTTGCGAGTACATTTTGCAAACAGTGAAAATTCGCCTTGATACACATTATCGGAAACAAACGGTGGTGATACAAACCAATAGGTCGGACCAACTTTCCACTCAAAGCACGAAATTTATTAGCGTTATCCGACCTAAACAGCCCTTTACAACTTAGTCGGGTATTAGAATCTAGGCTGATAAGGAAGACACTCGCGCCTGTGTCCACTAATGCCAAAGTAGCAACATGTTGCACTAAAACACGAATTTTGTTCTGAGACATTTGGACAGGCGGAGGCATGGGAGTGTAGCTGAAGATGACTGGCGACCACACCTTCGTTGGTTGCGTCACCTAGTTTCATGGTGGCGGTGACGTGAGGCGTCGTCGCGAAGATGGAGACTGCGTGAGGGCAGCGGTATCAATATCATCACAGAACCAGGTGAGTCGCCACCGTAATTCGCCTGGTTGTCCGTCCTGCAGCGAGCGTCAGAGGGCCAGCGTGTCCCGTCGCCATGCTAATTGCTAAGTAAATTAAAAGGACGCTGTTCTTCATAAGACAATGGTGACGTGCGACGGCGGTGAGGCCTAAATCGGGCGACGTGACCACGAAGGACGCATTGGGCGCTCACAGGATGCACTCAAATGTTCAGCAGAAGGACAACTGGCCCGGCCGTCCTGATGTTGAGGCGAGTGGTCTGCATGAGTAACCGTCGCGGTACTGTTAACTGGGATGCGCTCTCATAGTAGAGCTTGGCCCTCTTGGACAAGACGCGAAGTTGTAGGAATCTACGAAAGCGGCGGTGATGGAGGTCTCCCCGAAGTCGCCGGAAGGAAAATGCGCTTGAACCCGAGGAGTCGAGAGGCAAACCGCCTCACGTCGGTCAAACTCTTCGCGCACGACTTGATGAATCACTGACGCGAGGTCGGATGGAGGTGGGACGACGCCAACATTGGCGACGTCCGTTAAGTAGGCCAGGCCGCCCAACTTCGGTGTGATACGCCGCGCTTTCAGTGCTTCAAATGTGCGGCAGTCTGAACTACGTCAGTTACGGACTCCAGACTGTCTTTCCTGATGATGAAGTGGTACACATCCTCGGCGAATCCATTTAAGAGATGACCAACTTTGTCTTCTTCTGTTATCAGAGGATCCGGGCTTTGCACAAGTTTAGCACTTCCTTCGGTGCACGTGGTGCAGCTTTCACCGGGAACTTCTGCTTGCTACATTAGCGTTTGCTCTCCCTGCTTGTTTTTAGCTGTCAGCTGTCTGAAACACTTCTTGATTTCGTCTACGAACTTCTCCCACTTGTTCAAGCTTCCTTCGTGGTTTCCAAGCAACAAAGACGTAGTTTACTTGAGGAAGGAGGCAACGTTGTTAAGCTGGACGGTGGCATTCCAGCCAACAAACCGACTTGCTCATTCGTAGAAACTGAGACATCCGTCCACGTCTTCCCCGCAGTTTCCAGCGAAAATCCGTGGCTCGATGTAAGGCTGCCATTGGGTGGTGAAAGAAGGTGGCGGGTTGTCTACTTCGAAAGACATCATTGGTGGCCGACCGGCAATTCGGCGACTTCGGCAAAGCTCCATGAATTACACCTCAATGGTGAGTTCCTCGTCGTTCTTCGGGGGGACGCCATTGTTTTACCCCGCACCTCCAGCAAAACTCTTACGATGGGGCGCATTTATTTAAAGACGAAATGATGAAATGGGGAAAGGGGTTGGCGCGCCGAAACCAAGCCGCTTCGAAGACAAGCGCACTTTGTGCTCCTCTTCTTCGGTCGTTGTTGCCGCTTTAGCGTAACACTTATAACTAGTAGAAGTATGCGACGACTCATTTGGCAGGTATATAATTAGACGACAACGGCAGCTGGTGTCTAACTTGATCAGGCTTGATCGTAGGCCACTGCGTCTGAAGAAGCTGCTGGGACCGTGGGACAATGTGGATCATGTATGACGCCACTCGTAGAAGTTTTAGAACGCAACTCATATCGTAAGTCAATACTAGGATAATAAGTGCTTCTGTATTTCTACTTCATGAAAATGACAGTTTACGAATGTGCATTTTGTATGTGTAGACACCTGTATTTTCTTTCTTGTAGCGATTTTCGTATATGTAGTGCGCCTCTAGTATTTTTCCTATTTATATTGTGCTCTCTTATACGTTGCCTTTTTTACCTTGGTGGTGTTTTGCGATAGATTTCAGCGTTACTTGTATGAAAAGAGGTACTCACGCCATTTGTAGAAATCAACAGCTTCCTCTTTGATATCCATCAAATTAACGATAGAACTGGGAGATTTCCTTGCACTCGATTTTTCAATACGAAGCAACGGCTGCCGAGATAAAGGTGCGTATTCGGGCCGTTTTTTTCTGATCGCCCGACTTGTCCTGACATTTAGTGTGGTCTGTGCTTACAGGACAGCCTACCGTGGTAACACTGCACTTATGTTTTTTATGCCTTACCCGCTCCGCACCGCAGAAGTACTACAATAGCGTTTTGTCACACAGGATGTTGTCACCCATCAAGTCCTACATCAACCTACAGCTTGCATGGACACAATCGCATGCCTTGCTTTGATGACGAATCTAGTCTGCGTTCTAAATATACATCGTGCTAGAATTATTGCGATAGCAAGAGTATTTATTGCGCGGGAATTTTTTAACGTCGCGATTTGGTCGATCCAGCCCCAACGCGGAATGTCGAATGATACAAGCGCCCACATTGAGCGCAAGTAGACGTATAAATCCACAAAACGTTGTTTCGAAATGCGACGCTGCCGTTTTCGAACGTGCGTTCCACAAGCACGCTATAATACGGCGGTCGTGCTTGGAAGCGCTTCATATTATACGCCCGAAATGCGTACGAATGCGATTCGTTCCCCCGACCACGCGCGACAGCTCTTGGGAGACATTTACACTGATGGACTCTAGAAAATGAACAAATCCACTGCAGGGTACACAGTATACAGGTGGGTTACGGTGCACTAGAGGCGTTCCGTTCTGATCACCGGGGGAGTGTTTTTTTCTGCAACGCCGCTCTGCACCCTCGAAGCCCGATACACCCTTCATGAGTGTGCGAAGCGGGCAGCCAAGCGTGACGCGATAGCGTTGCCGCATTTTCCACTCTATCACTCCTCTTCGTAGCAGGCCCCGCGCTCACCGTTTCTGAACAAGAGGGTTTTGTTCCAGATGATTTCGCTCCTTGTACTTCTCCCAAGGTCTTACTTTTCCTACGTACATTACGTTTCATCAGCCTCGTAGCTTTCTTTTCAGTATTGCGTTTTGGTCCGAGTGTTTCGCAAGGTGGTATGCTTGAGCACTATCCTCGCCAAAGCCCGGTAATACAGCGCGTTTCATTTCGGTTGGAAACTTATAAAGCATTACTTGGAGCCCACAGCGCAATTTAGCCGGTTTAGGTGTATTACCTGAATAAGTAGACGTTATTTGAGCGACGAATGAGAACAACTGCTGCGTAATTACTAATGTTTTATAATGAACTATCACGTTATTTGCTTTCCGGCACGTTTCTGAATTATTAAATTTAAGATGAGGAGCAGTGATGTCTGGTCACTTAAGCAGCAATTCTAAATCTAGCGCCACCATAGAGACATCCATCCCCATTATCTGCTATAGAAATTCCCTTCTGCTATATGTAGGTCAAATGAAAGAGCAAAATAGAGAAGAGTGGCGACTCACCTTACCAGGCATTCCAAATTGTGTCAAAGCCACCTGCTTTGAAACTCAGTGATCAGAGATGGCGCTGAAACTTGTTACAAGCACCCATAGTTGCGTCTCGTAGAGCTGCCCATCATGCCCTGCGCGACATGTAGTGAGCTTAAATAGGGTGTCTGCATGTCCGTGCTAGCTAGTACCGCTTATCGCCTCCAGAAGCCCGCGTGGCATTTACTTTTTAAATGCATGAAAATTTGCAACTGTAAGTGCTAGTGTCAAGGAGGGGCTGTTAAACAGTGGAATCTTTTTACATCTGTACGTTTTTGCAGAAGTTAGGTTTGATAATAATAAAGTGAAATTGAAATTGATACACTGTCTCATTTCTGTGGATACTCAGAACATCAATGCGAGGAAATGTGATGTACAGGTTTGCTTCCTTCTACGTATTCTCGTATCTTGCCTGTATTCGTGTATTTCAATTTACGCTATGTTTCGGTCGGCTCGTGTCGGGGCACGCTTCAACGAGCATGTTATAGTACATCGCATCCATCCTGCGACCAGGCTAATATTTGCAGCCACAAGTGTAGTTCTCAGATGTGTTTAGTAAACACTGCACGACTTCATTCGGCTACATGTGGCTGCAGTGCGCTGAAATTGGCGCACATCACTGGCCCTCACGAACATCAGTATACACCTTCTTTTCTGTCAGAATTCATCTCAACAATGCAATTTTATTCAAGTGATGGTCGTGAATGTAGTAACAGACTGGCACCCATGAGACACCTGAAGAATTTCATATTGTTTAATACTTAGATTACCTTGGTGGCCCGCAAGCATCATCACTAGGCAATACGCCGATGCTGCTCCACTGAAATAGTGCACTTTAGAGGCAATACTTTCGCCACTAGTACTGTAATATCGCAGACGCCAGACTTTTTCGCTCTTCGATATAGGCGTATTGTATAATTTCTGATAGCAGCCACATTTAATAAGGATGCAGAAACTCCACCAGAGTTGGCCAAGTATGCTTAAGTATACCCTCAATTAAAGTTGGCTCATTCCTAGATTTATGTTGGCTCAACCGTAGATTTCAATTGGGCCAAGATCAAATTTCAAGTTGGCCCATCCCCAAACTACCGTGGCTGTGGAGCCGCTATAGATATCTTTCAGTATTTTTACATACAGCTTGTCTACACCTTGATTCCGTAATGCCTCCATAACTGTTGAGGTTTCGACTGAATCAAACGCTTTCTCGTAATCATGGAAAGCTATATATAAGAGTTGATTATATTCCATACATTTCTCTATCACCTTATTGATAGTGTGAATATGGTCTATTGCTGAGTAGCCTTTACGGAATCCTGACTGGTCCTTTGGTTAACAGAAGTCTAAGGTGTTCCCGATTCTATTTGCGATTACCTTAGTAAATAATTTCTAGGCAACGGACAGTAAGCTGATCGGTCTATAATTTTTCAAGTCTTTGGCGTCCCCTTTCTTATGGATTAGGTTTATGTTAGCGTCCTTCCAAGATTCCGGTACGCTCGAGGTCATGAGGCATTGCATATACAGGGTGGCAAGTTTATCTAGAACAATCTGCCCACCATCCTTCAACAAATCTGCTGTTAGCTGATCCTCCCCAGGTGCCTTTCCACTTTGCATAGCTCTCAAGGCTCTCTTTACTTCTTCCGGCATTACTTGCGCAATTTCAAGTTCATTTAGACTATTCTCTCTTCCATTATCGTCGTGGGTGCCACTGGTACTGTATAAATCTCTATAGAACTCCTCAGCCACTTGAACAATCTCTTCCATATTACTAATGATATTGCCGGCTTTGTATCTTAAGGCATACATCTGATTCTTGCCAATTCCTAGTTTCTTCTCTACTGCTTTTAGGCTTCCTCCGTTCCTGAAAGCATGTTCAATTCTATCCATATTACAGTTCCTTATGTCAGCTGTCTTACGTTTGTTGATTAACTTCGAAAGTTCTGCCAGTTCTGTTCTAGCTGTAGGGTGAGAGGCTTTTATACATTGGCGTTTCTTGACCAGATCTTTCGTCTCCAGCGATAGCTTACTGGTATCCTGTCTAACGGAGTTGCCACCGACTTCTATTGTACACCTCTTAATGATGCCCATAAGATTGTCGTTCTTTCTTTCAACACTAAGGTCCTCTTCCTGAGTTAAAGCCGAATACATGTTCTCTAGCTTGAGCTGGAATTCGTCTATTTTCCCTCTTACTGCTAACTCATTGATCGGCTTCTTATGGACCAGTTTCTTCCGTCTCCTCAAGTCTAGGCTAATTCGGGTATATTGTATATATATATATATATATATATATATATATATATATATATATATATACACACACATATATATACATATATATATTTACCCGCTTTCTTAAGCTCCCCCCCCCCCCGACGTCCCATTTCTACCTTCACCACGTCACCGTCTTCCCAGACTTTTTTTTTAGATTTCACCCTTTTAATGTTCACATATTACAAAAAATGTTTCGCACTTGCTACCGCCATGCCCCACGTCATAAACACTGTAGTCAAACACCGTAGTGCTTCCACCAAAGTGGCGCCCTGTACCAATACATGCAACAAGGGTGCGAAATCTAGGTACTTTAGGTCAACGGAACGCTCAATTTATGCTAAGACAAATGGTTCGTGGTCCATTCCTTGCAACCGCTCCACAGAAATGACAAAAATAAGTCGCGTACACGTACGTGCACGCCTTGACTGGAGGGGATACATTCATTTGCTGAACTGAGCGATAGAGTTGCACCCTATACCAGTCCTTTTCTTTATTTGCGCTAATTCTTGCAACCTTTGCGTTTGTAGTTCTAGCAACAAAGTGTTATGTTAACTATGAAATGCACTTTATAAAGCTAAGCAGTTAAACTTGCAGTCCCGCTTTAGATAGCTTTAAAGGGATACGGACACAAAATCTGAACATTTTACGATAATACAGAAAATGAGTCCTCCGTGTGCGACTACACCGAAAACAAGTAGTCACTTCGCTCATTTTTCAGCGGATGGCTTTATTTTTGGCGTTTTTGTGAGCGCGCGCAACGCCGCCCGACCCAAGCGAGTTGGAAGGCGTGACGTCACGACACCCCCGTCGGATAGCCAGCCGGCCGGCCGCGGTCATTCGAGGCGCGAGCATGGATTCGGGTTCTGGTGCCTCTACCAGCGATGAGTACACGTCTGTAGACGAGCACCGTTCCAACCTAGCAAGAAATATAACCGCTTACGGTTACGAACCTTCCGCGTCAAGCGGCGAAGAAGAGCAGGCGGCCTTGAACACAAGCAGGCAGGTCAGGCAGTCCGGGCCAGCAACATGGTAATTTCTTTTTCTAGTAAACTTGAAGTGCAGCGGCAGCAGTTCGTAAAGTTATGTTACGTAGGATGCAAAATGCCTAGTTTCGGGACCCGCGTTGAGGCGGAAAGGCAGCTATTACGGCTGAATCGTGGTAGCGTAGCTCGTCGCTTTGTGCTTACCTACGCTGTCGGCTTTCGATCGCTGTACACTTCGTTTTTACGCGACGAGGCATGGCATGTGTAGAATTTTCCAGCCGTCTCATAGCCCTGTGTTTACGGCTACTATCACATTCACGCCATTAGAAGCCATTTGCTGGTTGAACTCGTTGAGATGGGCGGCTGCGCTAGGGACCCGTCGACCAGATCACTTAGCTGCATCGATTCTGTGGCCATAGAGAAAGGAAAGTCTTTGGCTGTGACATTTACTAGGGAAATGCGGTGCGAACAACCAAGTCATGAAACCCGACGCATGATCATGCAGAGACCTATGAAAATCCGCAATTTTTTGCTTGTGGTTGAAAAGCAACGTGTGAAAAGGCAATGTAGATAAATGTGCCGCGCGTTTTAGATTACTACACATGTATGCTGTTATCTGGCGTTCATTCACTGGCTGTGTTTTGTATATTTGATCAATTAAAAGAGTGCTCGTATGCTGTCGTTCAATATTAGACGCAGCGAAAGTGTACGCAACATGACTATTTTGTTTTGTGACAAAAACATGCATCCGCATCGTAAACAATTTCTGTCACAAGCCGAGACTATCTGTTCTTGCACAGCCAATGAAAGGGTAATTTCCCTTCTTTCAACAGGCGCTCCTGCGGTCACCGCTGCGGCTACATGCATACAGAAAGAGTGAGGGTCTGTTTTCAGAACAACAAAAGGTGGCGAACGCAGCTAACAGTTACGAATGCATCACTAAGCACCCGCTCTTTGAATTGTATTGCCTCAACAGGAGCCTTTTGAGCGGCATGCCAAGGCTTTTGAGCACAGCCGGGCGGGTCGCATAATCATCGTCGACGAAGTGGTCCGCGCAAATGAAGCCATTTTTTAGAAGTCTCCATGCTGAGTGTGGTGACTGACAGTCACGTATGAGAAGTTTACGCACCTTCTCGTCTCTGGCAAATGTGCGCGACGGCGTGTCATGACCGATAACGCTGTTATAACAGCCGTGGGCGCAGTAATGTCTGGGCATTTTCTTCCGCCGCGACGAATGCGTCAGTACCGATCGACGACCGTGCGAACACGCGTGTAAGACGCACCACCTGCATGGAGCGCTGACAGGGATACTGTTTCAGACGGACCACGTGCGAACATAGCCGACAGCGATAGAAAAACGCTCCAAGGGACCGACACTCCGGAAAGACTGCGCAGGCTGTGGCTGACCTTGGCCGCGCGCGCGGGCGCGCCGGGGTGTCATGACGTCAAATTTCAGCTTCTCCCGGCGGCCGCTTGGAGGCAAGGCGCAACAGAAAATCGCAAAAGAAAGGCGTTTCTCGTTCTTTTTTTCTAAGCAGCTTGTTGTATTCGTCATTTTTAACAGTTCAACTTTTGTTCTGACGCAAAAAACCACCCACCAATTTTTGTGTCCGTATCCCTTTAATCGTACGAACGATTTGAAAACATTTTACAATTCTAATGAAGAAATAACACGCGGCACCGTACTTACATTTGGTCATTTTTCTTTAGTTCCCGAGGAAAAGCAATGGTAGTCACGTCTCAATAAACTTAGCATATCCAGAAAACTTGTTTTTTTCTCCCCTGTAAGACTGTGCGTGCAACTCGCTATTGAAACAATTGCAGTAAAATGACAAAACTTCCACTATGTAAAATCAAAAACACATAACGCATACCCGCAACATGCCTTTCTTCGCCTCATTTCCATGTTGTCCTACTATTTTTAATCGCGAGCATCCGCAGGCCATGAGTCGGCTAGACAGTGGAGCGCCATGAATGTAGCCGAGAATATGACCTTTATTTTCACCCTCAGAATAATGTACTGCTCCTGAATACTACACCTTCATGCTTTGGTTATGTGAAGCGATAGCGTGATTTATTCGCGTGTGAACCGCTTTTGCCGAGACGTTTGAAAGATTTAAACGAACCGCTCGTTGGTTGGCCGTCCTTTCGTTATAGGTGGACACTGGAACAGCCAAACGTTTGGTGATGAGAAAGTCAGATTACCTGGAAATGTATCACTGAATTGGGTCACCCGCATACCCGCTTGAGAGGTACATTTTTTTTCCCTCCGAGCGATAACCTTTATCCATCGAACATATGCGATCGATGATACCAATTTCTTGCCTTTCGCCGTGGGGCGGCTGGATAATGCCGTCTTGCGTTCCCACTTCGCAGATGACATCAAATATTTCTTCACGGTTTCCTATTCTTCTGTGTTCTGTCTTGGAGTGTGTATATATCGGCGCAATTTTACTATTTCGGCAATATGGCCAAGCGCCTATTCCGATATTCTTACACTTGTGCAAAGTATAGTGCCCGCGTGCATACACGACTAATTATGGTGATTAATCGTACCTGTCTTCCACCCATCCTGGATTCCCATCGTTTCACTAAAATGAGTGACACAGCTATTACTCCTTTTGCATATCAGAGACGACAATCGGTTTTTATGGTGAAAACAAAGCGATCTGAAATAGTTTGTTGACAACGCTTCACCGTCGCCCAAATAGTCCTAAAAGAGATCGGCTTGCAAGGATTTTATCAAGCGAAATGTACACAATAGCAACTACCTACGTTCTACATGGACATATGCCAACGTTCTTTGTTGTTGGCGTGTATGGCTGATGAAAGGTTAGCAGTAAAAATAAGAGAACAATGATATGCTCTTGATTTATATAGATAAATTTTAAACTGAGACGGCGCTAATGGTACTAGGAGGCCCATGAATAAGGTAACAAAAAAGAAGACGCCATGCTAGAAAGCATGTTCTGGCGTTTACTATATCAATGATCGTCATACACGACTCACCCCTGACTATTCTGTTTCTCGTAGATATTTCTCCCTCATTGTCAAAGATGTTTTGTTGCTATACCATGTAGCTCTTGACAGGCTTCACGATGAGCTTCATTTTGATTACTTCGACGCATAAACTCTCGTTGACAAATTCGGGATTTCTCATATCCGATGCGAGGCAAGTAGCCCAGATATGCCAAACCTGCCGTCTTTGCAAGTACTTTGTTGCGCTCAAGTTTATTTACTTATCCTTCCTTTATTTTTTTGTGTTGAACATTTTGTATCTGTGCTTATCCGCTCCACTTTTTGTCTTTGAATTTGCGGTGGCATGCGTCAGTCTAAACTTCACTTCGTTTTGGACAAATCATTTGCACATTGCACGACATATTTAGGTCGGGCGGTTTGTATACAAATGTCATTCAAGTGAATATATCATCTTCCGGAAAAGGGGACTAGAATACTCTATTTTAGGTTGGTGGAAAGGGCGAGAATATACGCCCCACACTTGGATGCCCTTAATAGCCGAGAGAATGGCAAATTTGATGTTATCGTTTCTTTGCATGGAGTGACCTAACCAGGTAAAATTGTATTATGCGGGATCCTGCGAGGAAAGCGAGCACTGGAGAAAGAAAGCTCTTGGACGTGAAGACAATCGCGCACCGAAGGAAGTATGGAGGGGCGCACTGAGAATGGATGGATGGATGGACGGATGGATGGACAGATGGATGGACGGATAGATGGACGGATAGATGGACGGACGGACGGATGGACGGATGGATGGATGGACGGATGTTACGAGCATCCCCATTGGAACGGGGCGGTGGGTTACGCCACCAAGCTCTTGCTATTGTACTGCCTAATGTCCTACCTATGTTAAATATTAAAAAAGGAAAAAAAAACACTATGAACTACCACACCCAAATTTTCTTATCCTCTATTGCGAACTGTGCTTTGTACGTCTCCGCCTTTTGTCGTTTCCCTACTCTTCTTCCATCACTCCAATCGCCTCTTATTAATGCCTATTGCGGACATGTTTATTTTTCCACTGCTCCCGCTGAACCCAAGGGCCTCAAGGAGGCCAGTGGTGCCTAAATCTACCACTGGGTAGTCGTCTTCACATTCTAATTAAACATGTTCCATGGTTTCCCTAGCTTTACCGCAGCAAGCACATGCTTCCTCTTCATTCTTATATTTCGCTTTATAGGTGCGCATTCTAAGGCATCCCGATCTCACTTCGAAAAGTAATGAGCTTCCCTTTGAGTTATCATAAATTGTTCCGTTCCTGATTTCGTTTTCTTCCTCCTAAGTAGTTATTCATGGCTGGTTTCTTTTCCATTGCCGCCACCCATGAGAATATTTCAGCTTCTCTGACTTTCCGCTTGACCTTCTTTGTTGCTGTGTTGCCTACCCTACATGCCGCGTACTTGCTTGTAAGCGTCCTAGTTTTTTTCCTTCACTGTGAATCAATGTTTTTTCTGTACAGATACCTGTACACTCTCCCAGCCCATTAACTTTCTTCCATATTCCTCAGCCGTTCTTCATACTCAGTTTTACTGCGAGCTTCCCTCACTTCAAAAGTAGTACAGCCCATATCACCCTGCACACCTTCAGCGCGCTTCTTTACAGCGCTGAGGGCGCTGTAAAGGAGCGCCACCTAGAACAAAGTGAAATCACAGAACTGCGCGGCGTAAGCAAGACAGCCACAGTATAAGCTGGAGCAGGGTACACGGGGGCTCCATTTTCGGCATGACCCACTAGAGGGCCTCCTTCGCCGTGATGTCTATTTGCGTAGTTTTCACGAGCCCGATCTCCACTGTCCGCCAGGCATCGACGGCGAGTATAACGTGCACCGAAGAGATGCAAGACGCCCCCAAATACAGGCAATATTGCCGTTCGACCCGGCCACTCGAGGCACTTTACGTGTATTCGCGGGCTTCCTTCACGCTCGAAAAAACACTGTTATGTAGCACGTGTTAAGCAAGAGAAAGCTGTATCGGGAGTTCTTTCATGTTGCTCTACAATTTTCTCATTGACCCTTCTAATTTAATTATATTTGAGAAGTTGATTATTATTTAGGACCAATTATGTAATTAGGCGGAATGCGAAAAATTATCTGACCATCTCCAAGCGACGGCAAACAACATTACCTTGGCTCTGTCCAGCTACGCGGAATTTCCATATTTTTAATGTTTGGCTCAAGGTAAACACCCTGTATATGGCGGCTTCTATACTGAAGAAAACATTGTTGAAGACCTGAAGGGGTAGAAGTAAGGAGGTTCGCGGATGATGTTGCGCTCACTTGTGTTGTTTCTCGCAAATTTTGTTTTGGCATTCCAGCCAAAAGATGAAGGGAAATGGGGAGAATGGGGTTTCGCTGACCGCATGATAAGGACATCAAAAACATCAGGGCAGCGGCATCACATTCATAAATACTTTCGGCGGAGCAGAACGGGTATTGTTTGGGCGAGATGTGTGTTTCTGAGATAAGGCTACAAAATGTAGGAACAAGATATTTCAATGTAAAGAAGAAGAAAAAAGAACGTGCCAGGAATGTGGATAAGTTCGTTTCCCTGCTGAGCACTGGACGGCATTGATGTCGTCGACAGTCGTCAGTGCGCTGACGCAGCTGGGGGTCTTTCTGGTAGGAATGAAGTTGCACGACGTGTCCAGATATGGCGAGCACGTTCCGCTTACTCCATGCGTGAGGAAATCACCTCACATTGACACTGCGAAAAGCTGACGCTTGGTGTTGTGTTTCGCTGCTTTGTTCTGTATCGGTGTACGTCCCCTGGGAGCACCGTAAGCACCTCGCAATTACACTCGAGAACCCCTCGGTGCTGTGCTCCAACCATCATGCTATCACGCTTTCAACGTTTCTTTCTATTTTCTTGCTTTGAGAAGGTTGAAAATCTGTCGAACATTTCCGCTAGGGCATGTGAGGCCGTAAGAAAAAAGTTGCCACTAGGAGCTCCTCCAGGTGCTGTTTTACTCCAAAGTTGATATACTTGCTGCCTGTACTTAGCTGACAAAATATTGGTATTAGGTGGATAAAACAAAAAAAGAATGTAAAATGTGCAAACTTTGCTATGTAATGCAGAGGGAAGACGGCGCTTGAAAATGTACTAAATCTGCATCCTGAAAGTCACACATAAGGAACCAGAGTGCCTCATGGTCGAGGAATGACATTACAATAAAAGTAATAGCACGCAAGTAATAGCACGCAAGTGAGCCGTCTATACGGTAAATAGGAATTGTCATGTCGAAGCAGTTATCTCTCGCGAGTGCCCTCACGTATGTAAAATTAACGGGTTAGCGCTGCCGTAGTTCACCAAGCTCAGATGAATTTCATATCTTTCCTCACTCGCGCCACTCTGCTACCTTTGAGCTGATAGTCGGCGTTTGTGTTTTCCGATTCGTTTATACTTGTGTCCGGGTTTGCATGCCTGCGCCACTCTGCTACCTTTGAGCTGATAGTCGGCGTTTGTGTTTTCCGATTCGTTTATACTTGTGTCCGGGTTTGCATGCCTGCTTTTAGGTTGTGTTATTTTCTAACCGACTTGCTCACTTTATGTTATTGTATGAGACTACATGACCTAAAGGTGCTACGCGGTAATTTATTTCTTTATTACGATGATGAAGTTGCACTCCTTGCCACTGCTTTGTAGGTCAGTAAAACCATATTACCCGGGCCTGCCTTCCGTACCCATAAAGTTAAAGATCGGTCTCAATAACGCTTCGCACTAGAATTGTACTTCGTCCGTGTGTCGATGTACCTACCGTGGTGGCTTAGGGGCTGTGGCGTTGAGTTCCTAAGCGCCAGGTGGCAGGATCAAAGCTGGAGGCCGCGTTTTCATGGGCGCGAAATTAGAGCACACTAGTGTGCCGTGCAATTGGTGCACTTTATAGATCATCAGATGGTAAAAATTTGCATAGTCCCCCACTACGGCTTGCCTCCTAACCGCATGATAGTTTTGGCACGTATTACCCGATAATTTTTTATGTTGTTTAATCAGGCTGTAGAGATACGTAGAGGTACCTTGTCTGTTGACAATAGAGTCTTCAGTTTTACACATAAGTGCTAGTATGTTCGAAGCACACCAGCAGCTCCCGTGGTAAACGAAGCTTCATATCTATGGAATAGCATGCAAAATGATTTACGCCAGCATTTTACTTAATAATCTGCCTGCTGCGTGATGTATGAGGAATACAGAATATTCTATTCTTCAGCGCAGCGTGCATACATAAAGAAGACGCACATCGAAATATGCCTTACCAAACAGCATTCATTCGTAACTACCTGATAATCGCTTAACCAGAGCATGTAATAACACCGGTTTATGCAAG
Organism: Dermacentor andersoni; assembly: GCF_023375885.2. Lineage (NCBI taxonomy): Eukaryota > Metazoa > Arthropoda > Arachnida > Ixodida > Ixodidae > Dermacentor > Dermacentor andersoni. The sequence goes on from NC_092823.1 coordinate 3,621,953, forward strand.
CGAAAGGTACCCTTCGGGCACTTATAGCTCACCACTTTCTAACCACTTCGCGCGGCGTAAGCACCGCAGATGGCGTCGCGAGGTCTGCACAATCACAAGAAGTAAAGCCCTGCAATATTTACACATGGGAACGTTTCCGGGGTGTATTCAGTTTTTTTTATTGATTTACAAGGTGCATATTTCGTCACTTAGTACTTCTATGCCCTGTTTTCTTGTGTGTTCCCTAATAGGTTTTGAATTAGCACACGAATGCCATACGCATTTATTAGGTCACTTGGTGTTCTATCAATGTATGACTTAAGTGTTTTGTTTTTCGATGTTTCATTTATTTTTTTGCCATTTTAATTATTTTTTCCGCTGAGTATTATGCCACCTGGTGAGAAGGGGATTTAGAAAATGGTCTTTGGCGTCTTACAGGGCTTTAGTTTGCGTTTTTGTCGATCACATTGATAACTTTGTACTCCTTGTCTGAATAACCCTGTATTGTAATAACGAGGTTAGCTCCAGAGCTAACCAGAGCGGGGTCTGCAGCCGGGGTGCCGCGCCAACAGGAGCTCTCACTAATTCGATAAGATTAGGCGCTGAATGTTTGAGAAATAGGGTTGTTCGCGGTGGTTTCGAATTTAGCGTTTACCTTGGCAAGCCATTGTGTTGACATTAGTTATACGTTAATGGCTAAAACAATGGCAAAACACAGGCCGCGGCGAGGTCGACGTATTGAACTTTCGAAATATTCGAATATTTCACAAAAATAAAAAAATATATGGCCATTACCGGAGAGTAACAGGAAATTACGAAGAAAACTCATGGCATAGTCGTAGTCCTGGGAGCGATCGAAAGACCGGAACAAGATGTTTCTTCAACTAGAGAGCTTTCTTGATGAGAAACCAGTGGGGATTTCCTTACCTTCAGGCTACTCAAGCTTCAGGTTGGTACTTCAGGGCTAGAGAGCAAACAAAATTTATCCAACCAACGGACCGAATTAATTGCACACAAAATCCTCCGTGAAAAGATCGTCCGTAGGATGTTTCGGACAACCTGATCAACTAATAAAGCGCACGCACGCACGCACGCACACACACACACACGCACGCACACACACACACACACACACACACACACACACACACACGCGCGCGCGCGCACACACACACACACACGCGCGCGCGCGCACACACGCGCACACGCACACACGCACACGCGCACGCACACGCGCAAGAACACGCGCACGCACACGCGCAAGAACACGCGCACGAACACGCACACGCACACGCACACGCACACACACACACACACACACACACACACACACACACACACGCAGAATCCTTGCTCTTAACTGATAGGTCTAATAAGTTACCTTATCTGAGTTCGTGGCGCTCCTATAGTCTACTTGCGAACTAAACGCGAGAATGGAGCTGGCACAAGCACGTGGACTTAAAGGGGTCCTGAACAACTTCTTATCGAAATGGAGAAATGCACTTGGAGTGAAAATGTGCTATTTCACAAATACTTAGTCTCAAAAAAAGGTACTTCAGTGGGTTCAGATGAAGCGGAGTTAGTGGCATTCAAACAAGGCCTCCGCTATGCTTCCCTTGCTTCTTCAATGCCTTAGACTGCGAAGGCTACGGCGGAGTGGGACGTGACCGCAACGCTCCACTTTCCAAATGTCACCGTGGCGCGCAGGTACAAATTCATTTTGGATGTTAACGTAGACGTCAAGACTTCCGATTTCTGTGCCTGCGACGCGCTAAACGTAAGCCTAACGCGGTTGTCCTCCGCGAGTCGCAGTGCGCCTAGGCAGTGGACTCGTGGCGGCACCCCGCGGCGGCAGCGGTATCTGCGCTATGGAGCAGACCGCAGCTTGATGTCAGCTATCGGCCAATAGCAACCGTCTATGAGAATGACGAAATAAAGCGCCCGATGACGAAACAAAGTGTCCAGAAGAGAGTGTGGACTACGGCTTGTGATCGGAAAAGAGGGCGCTTGAGCGAAAGGTAACTTCGCGATCCGCTTGCCAGCTCCACGCACCGCCTACGACAGGAAAACTTGGCTGAGGTGTTCACATCAGCGTGTGCTACCCGCGGACTATGTTATTTCAGCAAGCTCTCAGGAGTGGTTCAGGGTCCCTTTAGGCTTATTACAGTGCACCGCAAGCTCCCGATAACAAGAACAATTTCTAGGAATGTAGCACAATATTATAAACCGTCTTTATTGCTGCAATGGTGGCTCCCACTTTGTACGCATAGCTTACAATTCAATCCTGTACAGGCTTACAAAATTTCACTTCAATACTTCCGAAATTTCACTTTGGCTAAAATGTTTAGAAGTTACTACTCTCTTCAGCACCTACCACATTTTCTCGCGTAGGTGTTTGCGCATATACTTGTTAATAGAAATCATTAGGCAACTTTAATATGGCGTCAAATGCTTGCGTTAGCGCGTTTCGCATGCGATACATTTGTGGGACGCTGTTCGATAGTGTTTTAGTGTTGCGTAAAATAACGATGTGCAACAAAGCGCAAAACTACACTGCGTCATCTACGAGTAGGTGCAAGTAGTCAAAGCTCCAAAGCTGACTGGCTCGCCACCTAGTTAGCAGTAGTCAAAACAAGATTTTTTTAGAAAGTAAACAGTTTTAGAAGAGAGTTTATCGCCTTACTTGTGTTTTTTCAAGACTTTTAGTTTGACGTACAGGAACGCAAACGTAAGGTAGATGTTCAACGGCAGGGTGCCGTTTGGCGCCTCGTGAGAAAAGCATCCAAGTCAAGATAATCTATTAGCAACCGTCCTGTTGTTGCTACGAGGACGCGTCTCGTCAGGCCCATAGGAAATAGGAATCGCCATACGGTCTCAGAAATTGCGCGCGCTATGGGCTGATAACTAGCATTTCAGGTGAACTTAGAGGAAGGGAAAGCTCATTTCAATAGTCACTGGCGATCAACGAGAGTGACAGCGTACTCATCACGAGAATTCGCGGTGAAACTATTGTATCTTCACTATTGTATACTGATATGGGGGTCTACAACCAAAACTAATCTTATGAGGTTGATAACATTACAGAAAAAAGCGATACGATATGTCGAAAATCTCTCGTATAACGACCATAGAGGTTTGTACTTTTTCCAACAGTGTTCTAAAAGTGAATCAATTAAATGAGTTTAAATTGCTTTCTTACGTCTATAACGAAATCAAGCTCGATCCTTATAAATATCTTGAATTGCACTCTAGTAGTAATGTGCCTTACAAATTAAGGCACGACCATTACAGAACTCCACTTATGAGGACCAACTACGGAACCCAAATGCTTTCATAGTTAATTCCCAGTCTTCTCAACAGACATACCCAGGCCATAGGAATTATTCAGAAATGCGTGTCCCTGAACTCTTTCAAGAAGAATGTTAAAGCTCACCTCCTTTCCTGTCCTAACAATCAATTGGTTGTGTATACAGAATTATTTGACGATCCTCAGGTTCCTTATTTGTACGAATTTTCCTTTAATATTATAAAAGCTCGTGCGTAGTTCGGTTTTTTTACTTTGTATAAAACAGCGTTGCGTATGTGACGGTAGTGTATTATGTTCTTTCTGTTGCCGCAGGCTCAGAGTGTGTGTATTCCGGTGGTTGGGTCCCATCAGGCAGAACTCATCTGCCTTTTGCCCTTGTATCCGAGACCTTGTAATCTGAAATAAAGATTATTATTATTATTATTATTATTATTATTATTATTATTTCATATTATTATTATTATTATTATAAACGAAACCATCCGTGCCTGTCGCCATCTTCAACAACGCTATTTCTTAGCGCCCGTGCTTTGCAAGCGTTAACGTCTCCCGCTAAATTCCGAAAAATAGCGGAGGCGCGCTATGCGCAGAGCTGCTATATCGTTCTGCGCATGCGCAGTGTGGTCCCGGTGCATTTAAGCATTCAGTGTGGTGCCGCTTACGCAATACTAAAATTGTCTATTACGCTTAGTACCTCGTGCAACATCCGTGATTGCGACAATATCACAGAACATATCTTCACCTACACTCCTCTTGACAATGAAACACAGGACACTGCATGCCGCTTCAAGCCTTCTAGGTTACATCACAGAAAGAAAAAGAATAATGGTACCACGGACTTTACCATCCCAATGACACATTTCCAGAAAAGCACTGCAGCAGTCTTTGAAGACGCCTGAGTTCTGTGACTCCGCATCACTTGTTATTCCTTTCCTTCTTCCTTTCCTTTTTTTTTTTTTTTTTTGCTGCCACTTCCCTCAACCCTACTGCGTGCAGAATAGCAAACCAAGCGCCACTTCACCATCCTCCCTGACCTTTATTGTCTTTCCCTCTCTCTCTCTACAAAGCGTGTGCGCAGTGATGGATAGATTTGCTTGGACGCATAATATTCTCAAGCGGTGACACATTTCTCTTAAACAGCAAAACAACAACGCAGTGCGAACACGATCAATATCAATCATGCAGCCAGCTTAACAGATCACTACAGTTTTGAAATATGAAGGTTCGCGTCTTGCCCAATGGATGGTTTTCTCTAGCCTCACAGGCTATTTAACTGGCTTGGCATCGTAATTCAATCTGTAGAATAACTGAAATTGATTGGCTTGCCAGCAAGCCTTCTAATGGCACTGAAAGCACCGGATTAAAGCACGATCCATATTTTGCAGCTTGATGTGTTCAGCGAAACTCTTGCTCTACTAAAAGAATAATCTTTCTGGATATGCTCCGTTATGAAATGTTATGAAAGCCTAGATCCTTGCTACAGCATACCAACTAAAAAAGTAAGTTCTATTCTGATGTAGTGCAATGCTTCAATACTGGCGACGGCAGTGTAGAAAGCGAATGAAGATTATAATGAAGAGAATGCGTTATAATGAAGCCTGCTCTGTGCTTGCGAGACTACATACTGCACGACCCAGCCTGCTCCGTTTAAATTATTCAAACCCGTACAACGTAGAGATGGAAACTAGATTCGGTGCTCACGAGTTTGCGATTAATGGTGCTTGGAGTAAAATGAAATTCCGAAGAGTTGTAATAGCACGAGGCATCTGAAGCAGACGGAGTGCGTAATTCGGTAAAGTAATAGAGCTGTCAGAGTCGGAGTATTCTTTATGCCTCGAATACGACAACGTTTTGCTGTTACTCTCTTTAGCAATGTCACAGGCCAAAAAAACCCTTTGGTTGAGGCTCCATTTCATTTTGCTCACGTGTATCACGTAGTTCCACTTGTTAACTAATTTTTTTTATTCACGCTAAATTCCATCAAGCTGAACATTATCTGCTTGGGTGGCAAAAGAAATAAGCGTCGTAATAACGGGCTGATAGCTTCGAAAATACAGGCTGTCTCCCGATGACAAAGCGGATGTTTCGTAAATGAAAATTACGCGAACCATGCTGCGCTATTCCCGTTAATGACTTAATAACAGTAATGATCAGTCGATGAAACAATTTCTGAAACCGTTCCCGAATACCTGCACCTTAACATTGTACCGTGAAGCATACTTTATGTACGTCGAATGCGTAATTTATCTGGCTGAAGGCACAAAATTAGGCCGACATGACACGGAGAAACGCACACTTCGATGATGGCCGGATTACGCAATTTAGCTTTAGGGACCCATCTGGTGTACGTTTCTTTTCTTTTACTACCACCACAACACTATTCTTTGACAAACATTTTATCATTGAGAAGCTATATGAAAGTATAGCCACTCTGATTATACACCTTAGTCGGAAAGTCAGGTAAAACTTCTATTATATATATCTGCAAATTCCAGTGGAATACAGACTGTCAGCAGCGAAGTGTCACAGCCAGGCACGTACCCAAGGGGGGGCCCGGGGGGGCCCGGGGGGGCCCGGGCCCCCCCCCCCCCGAAATCAAGTGGCATAACCCCCCCCCCCCCCCCCCCCCCCACGCCACCACTCCTCACACATTCCTAAAGCGCCGCCAGATCAATGTTGCGACTTGGCAACTGTTCATCGGTCAGCATTATGCTGCCTTTTTCACTCCTTTTATATGGCGGTAGTTATCGGCATCTCTTGTAATGTGAAGGACGGTTTTCTCATAGATTCCGCACCCGCGCGATTAGATCGAGATGCGTTCAGTTGTCACCATCTATTCAACCGTCACGCGCATAGCTGTTGCTTTTGTTAGTTCAACCTTCTTTGTTTAGGCTGATCCTGAGACCAGGAGAGGGATGCGGCTGTTACTCAGCTGGTCTGTACTCTCACTGAACGAGTTGCGGCCGGAGAAAACGCCAGTTGCGTTTAACTTATCCCTTTGCTTCATTATTTCCTTGAGTTACGGCTCGCCGCGACGCTGGCAGATGCGCCGGAAACGCTGCCCGGAACCAGATACACGTGATATGGGTTAGATAAGGTGGGAAATAAAATAACGTGAAAGAGCGTCCATCATGAAACCCTGCAATAACCCTTAAACCCATAAGCAAGATGACTGTCGCCCGTTACCTCTTCTGTTTTTCCCTAATTGTATAGCACTTTTCGTGCAAAGTTGGCAACTGGAAACAAAAATCGCAAGGAGTTGAGAAATTAAGCGGTCTACTAAGGCAGAGAGCCAAGGCAACAACCAAACTGCGAGCAAAAGCGAATAATAGAAAGGTTAACCGTTGTTTATGAGAATATTTATGGATCAACATCTTTTTATTTAAAAAGGAAATAGAGAAAACGCCGCCGGAAGTGGAGAACAATTACTTGTTTTGAATGACGCTTCTACAGTTACCGGTCGAACCGCCTCACGTAGCCGCTTCTCTACTGTGCTTATGCGGGTGTTTTTCAAACCTTTCGCGGTGAGCGCAGTACGTCTAGAATCGCAGAGCCTGCGCTCTACGCGGTTGTATGGGACTGGCGGCCGCACGGTGTTACGCAATTCGCGGTACTGTCAAAACTGATCAACAAGGCGAAAATAACTGATATTCGAAACTATAACATGAGAAAGACTGAAGAAGCCGTAAAAATTGAACGCAGCCTGAAATCAGTAAAAAAAGAAACCTGGCATAGGACAAACCACGATATATGCACTAAAAGATAAGAAGGATAATATCATCAGCATTCTCGACAATATAGTAAATGCAGCGGCAAAATTCTAAGTTGACCTGTATACAGTACCCAGAGGAGTCACGATACCTCACTTAGACACAGTAATGAACAGGATACAGAAACTCTCCTATAACTAGCGATGAGGTCAGAAGGGCCCTGCAAGACATGAAACGATGAAGAGCGGGAGGAGAAGGTGGAATAACAGTCGATTTAATCAAAGATGGAGGAGACATAATGCTTTTAAAACTGGCGGCTCTTTATACGAAGTGTCTATCGACTGCAAGGGTCCCAGAAAACTGGAAGAATGCAGACATTCTATTAATCTACAAAAAAGGAGACGTTAAAGAATTGAAAAATTATGGAACCATTAGCTTGCTCCCAGTATTATATAAAATATTTACCAAAATAATCTCCAATACAGTAAGGGCAACACTGGATTTTGTCAACCAAGGGAACAGGCTGGCTTCAGGAAGAGATACTTTACAATGGATCACATCCATGTCATCAATCAGGTTATCGCGAAATCTGCAGAGTACAATAAGCCTCTCTATGTGGCTTATATAGATTACGAAAAGGCATTTGATTCAGTAGAAGATACCAGCAATCGTAGAGGCACTACGTAATCAAGGAGTACAGAACGCTTACGTAAAAAGCTTGGAAAATATTGCTACATGCGTGTGGTATTTGTTTGTTTGAACGGGGCACGTAGGTGCCATCACTCCAGAAAAGAGGAGGAAGAACGAACTGGGCTCGCGCTGTGAATCTAACCGGTCAGCGCTGCAACCGTTGTTGTAAATGTAATCTGTAAATAGTTTCTCGTCTTACTGACTCGTCCTTCGCGTAAGAATATCTACAGAGGTTCTACAGCTACCTTAATTTTACACAAGAAAAGCAGGGAGATACCTATAGAGAAAGGGGTCAGACAGCGAGACACAATTTCTCCAAAGCTATTCACTGCGTGCTTAGAATTCAAGCTATTAAACTGGGAAGGCTTAGGAGTAAAGATCGACGGCAAATATCTCAGCAGCCTTCGGTTTGCCGATGACATTGTTCTATTCAACAACAATGCAGACGAGTTACAAAAAATGATTGGCGACCTTAACAAAGAGAGTGTAAGAGTGGGGTTGAATATTAATATGCAGAAGATTAAGACAATGATAAATAGCCGGGCAAATGAACAAGAGATCAGGATCGCCAGTCGGCCACAGAGACTAAGAAGGAGTACGTTTACCTAGGTCAATTAATCACAGGGAACCCTGATCATGAGAAGTAAATTCACAGAAGAATAGCAATAGGTTCGATCGCATACGGCAGACATTGCCAGCTCCTGACTGGAAGCTTACCATTATTATTGAAAAGTAAGGTGTGCAATCAGTGCATTTTGCCAGTGCTGACATATGGGGCAGAGACTTCTGAGCAAGTTAAGGACCGCGCAAAGAGCGATCGAACGAAGATTGCTAGGCATAACGTTGAGAGAGAAAGAGAGCGGTTTGGATCAGAGAGCGAACGGGTATAGACGATATTCTAATTGACATCAAGAGGAATAAATGTAGCTGGGCAGGTCAAGTAATGCGCCGGTTAGATAACCGTTGGACCATTAGGGTTACAGAATGGGTACCAAGAGAAGGGAAACGCAGTCGAGGACGGCAGAAGACAAGGTGGAGCGATGAAATTAGGAAATTCGCGGGCGCTAGTTGGAATCGGTTGGCGCAGGACAGGGGTAATTGGAGATCGCAGGGAGAGGCCTTCGTCCTGCAGTGGACATAAAACAGGCTGATGATGATGATGATGATGATGATGATGATGATGATTATGATGATGATGATGGAGGTGGTGGGCCCCCCCCCCCCGAAAAAAAATCCTGGGTACGTGCCTGGTCACAGCGCAAAGTATTTCATAAATCTTGGTTGGTAGAAGGCAAATTATGCTATCCTCCATGGTCTAAATTCTTCACCTCAATAATTCTGTTTCGCAGCAGAAAGCTCCAATGAGAAATCTGTAAACTCGATCTTTTTTTTTAACAGAGTCGATGATGGTATGCAAATTACACATATCAACAAATTTCAGTTTCTTTTTAGTACCGTCGATTTTGCAGCAGTGCTTTTGTTTTTGTCCGCGTTTTTATTTTCACTATCTTCGCTCCTTAGCACTTCCATAATTATTGTGAAGCATATATATGTAAAGGGCTTTTTTGTTGCGTGTTCGCTTTTATTTGGTAGTCGTTCGTTGAGTGTTCCCAAGTTTCTCGTGGTGTACCATGATTCTCGATGCACTGTGCCAAAAATCCTAAAAGAAGCCCGATAATAACTTTTGTACCTAATCAAGCAGTGGCCAATTAGAAAGCAAATACGGGTGGTAGCGAATGCAGCCACACGATGTGAACAATGTTCTCCAAGGCTACCGTTTCCTCCAATAGTCGGAGCAATAGTTGAAGCAGCAATATTTATGATCGGGCAAGCGCTCTATCGGACGCCACTTTGTACCACCTATATCAAAGCTTACGTGTGCTTGATTTCTTGCCACACAACCTACCAGCATTCAAGCGCTCTAACTCTCACAGTACTCTCTCCACGAGTGTCATACATCACGCAACTCAGGGCTGTCCATTGGCGAAAACATAGAGCGACACCTACGAAAGCCGCGCAACGCAGAATCATTTAATTACCGAAATGTAGATGGCGAGAGTGTTGAGTGGCGCCCTCCTGCGTGTGACGTTAAAAGGGAGACTCCTCTGCCAAGCTGCACTTACGTTCCTGTGTGATGCCAATGAGGCGTTTGGCCGACGTGCCCTGCTCAAGGCTTCCAAGCGTGATTCTGCAGGTTTCAAGCTTGCCACGCCTACATGCACATACGTTTTGTTCACGTTTTAGACTCCTGTGCTAAGGCATGAAAACACTGTCCTTGTTATTGTTGCCACGTTCGAACGGAAACAATGGCATTCATGTCCGTTATCACTGACACTGAAGGATCCAAGTTGTCCTACACATTCATTGTTTTATATTTATTGGTAACAGCATATTTCACGTAGCATCATCGCAATCCTTCGTGTAATGCCTTCGTTCTATGAAAAATGCATGCGTTAAATAAAGCAGGGATAAATAGGTGAATAAACGTGCAATTTTAATGAGAACTTTTGCGACGTCTCCAGATGAGGTGAATAAACAAAGCGTGCCGCCTTTTTTTACGCTAGTTGGTACAACGTTTAACGATTTTGACGAACAGTAAGAGCATAACTCGTACTTGTAGCCACAATAATAAGCTCAACTTAAATGTATGTATAAAAGCAGATTCCAGGCAGTCGTGGTATAGGACTTACTGTTGGCGCAGGTGACCGTCCTAATGGCAAGCAGTACTTAGGATCGAAGGCAATAAAGCTTCTTTATCACGATAGTTGAAACAAACGAAACTCGTGTACGGATTCAAGGCTGAATCTGTGACCAGGTATAGCGATGGAAGCACGCGGCTTCAACAATGGCCCAGCAACGCGAACTGATCCTCTTAATCACCCAACTCTCAAATGAGCAGAGGGATCATCATGGCCGGTTCTTCCAATAGGGCGAGCTTGGCTTGCGAACCGGGCAAGCGGCCTCTTTTAACAATGGCTATTCAGGATCGCATACGCTGAGCCCTTCCGGTGTTGCAACTGATCGATATATTGAAGCGCCGGTTCGCCTAATGTAGGCTTATACGTTCAGGGGCGTCTCCTGCACGAAGCCGATAAAATGGCGCGGAATTTTTTTTTTTTTCCTGGGTTGGTGCATTCGTGGGCCGCGCATTCATTGCACCAGTGCTAGATTACACCTCCCCACGGCGCATACACTCATCAATCGTTTACTAATGCAGTGCGTTCTAATTATTTCAGCAGGAAACTTGGCGAAATTAGGCAGAAAAGCTCAGATTGTTCGCCACGGTTCGTTCCACTATGGTGCCGATGAAGCTCGAAGTGGCCCAGATGGATTACTTGTGTTGTGGTGGTTTATAAAAAAAAATCACCTGATAAACATTAAAAAAAATCCGCACTTTCTCCCTCCGTGAAGTCGCTGTTTTCACTAACACACCACTATTCGGCTAGACAGAAGCAGACTTCGAGGAAACAGGTAAACAGACTTCACTGAGGGACATCATGAAAATCACATGTTGTAGAATGCGACGCCTATCTGATACGGTTTTGGTGAGCCATAGAGTTATTCGCCTGTGCAATCTTGTGTCACAAACCTCATAGCCTGACGGCCATGTCACAGAGATGAAGGAGCTGAAAAAAGGCAAACTGTATTAAAATTATAAAATGCATCTCGGGCATTCACATATGCTGTGACAATGTCGTTACTCACAAAGCTCGTAATCGGCAACAGCAGCAGTTCGTATACTTTCCACGGCATTTAGTTTACCCACCGCCCCTTTTATTTCTGAAAGTGTGAAAGAACACGGAAATGAACCATGAAGGGTATGCTCACTTTGTAATTAGAAGCCCATCTCACTCGTAAGGTTCACCTAATGGCACGTGGTGCCCTCTACCCCGAGCAGGTTTTTCAACGTGATAGCTCTATCTCGCAGAACCCTGCCCACGGTGCATTCTACTATTGTCCTTACACGCTTCTTCCTGGAGTGTCCTTCCTGCAGTCATCTTCCCTATATTTGTTCCGTGCTACGCAGGATAGAGACACGCTTTTTATTCACACGATTCTCGTGTCGGTTCCTTACGACTTCCGCGATGAGAGCGTTATTTCGTCTTCAGTGTTCCAGAAAAGGCCGCATTTCAGTCGTGCAGTTATGCTCCTTGGTTTAATTACAGCGGGCTGCTTCCTCTTCATCATCACGCTGATTCTGTCGCCTCGAAAATGAAATCGACTAATAAGCTCAAATGAAGACGATATGGCAACGTGACATGGAACAAATCATCAGGTTTAAAGGTTGGTAAAATTATTTAATAATGCAGTAATATAACGTTCCGTTCCTGAGACGGAACGGAGGAAGCTAAAAGCAGTGAAGAAGAAACTAGGACTGGGCAAGAATCAGATGTGTGCGTTAAGAGACAAAGCCGGCAATATCGTTACTAATATGGATGAGATAGTTCAAGTGGCTGAAGAGTTTTATAGAGATTTATATAGTACCAGTAACACCCACGACGATAAGGTGAGAGAGAATAGTCTAGAGGAACTTGAAATCCTACAAGTAACGCCGGAAGAGGTAACGAACGCCTTGGGAGCTATGCAAAGGGAGAAGGCAGCTGGGGAGGATCAGGTAACAGCAGATTTGTTGAAGGAAGGTGGGAACACTGTCCTAGAAAGATTGGCCGCCCTATATACACAATGCCTCATGACCTCGAACGTACCGAAATCTTGGAAGAACGCTAACATAATCCTAATCCATGAGAAAGCGGATGCCAAAGACTTGAAAAATTATAGACCGATCAGCTTACTGTCCGCTGCCTACAAAGCATTTACTAAGGTAATCGCGAATAGAATCAGGATTACCTTAGACTTCTGTCAACCAAAGGACCAGGCAGGATTCCGTAAAGGCTACGCAACAATAGACCATATTCACACTATAAATCAAGTGATAGAGAAATGTGCGGAATATAACCAACCCTTATATATAGCCTTCATTGATTACGAAAAAGCATTTGATTCAGTAGAAACCTCAGCAGTCATGAAGGCACTACGGAATCAGGGTGTAGATGAGCCATATGTAAAGATACTGGAAGATATCTATAGCGGTTCCACAGCCACCGTAGTCATCCACAAAGAAAGCAACAAAATCCCAATAAAGAAAGGCGTCAGACAGGGAGGTACGATCTCTCCAATGCTATTCACAGCATGTTTACAGGAGGTATTCAGAGATCTGGAGTCGGAAGAATTGGGGATAAAAGTTGATGGAGAATACCTTAGCAACTTGCGATTCGCTGATGATATTGCCTTGCTTATTAACTCAGGAGACCAATTGCAAAGCATGCTCACTGACCTGGAGAGGCAAAGCAGAAGGGTTGGTCTGAAAATTAATCTACAGAAAACTAAAGTAATGTTTAACAGCCTCGGAAGAGAACAGCAGTTTACGATAGGTAGCGAGGCACTGGAAGTGGTAAGGGAATACATCTACTTAGGGCAGGTACCGGTTCTACCTCTGGTTAACCTCCCTGCCTTTCTCTGCATTATTTTCTCTCTCTCTCTCTCTCTCTCTAGGGCAGGTAGTGACCACGGGTCCGGATCATGAGACAAATAACCAGAAGAATAAGAATGGGCTGGGGTGCGTTTGGCAGGCATTCTCAAATCATGAACAGCAGGTTGCCACTATCCGTCAAGAGGAAAGTGTATAACAGCTGTGTGTTACCATGACTCACGTATTGGGCAGAAACCTGGAGGCTTACGAAAAGGGTTCTGCTGAAATTGAGGACGACGCAACGAGCTATGGAAAGAAGAATGATAGGTGTAACGTTAAGGGATAGGAAAAGAGCAGATTGGGTGAGGGAACAAACGCGGGTAAATGACATCTTAGTTGAAATCAAGAAAAAGAAATGGGCATGGGCCGGACATGTAATGAGGAGGGAAGATAACCGATGGTCATTAAGGGTTACGGACTTGATTCCAAGGGAAGGGAAGCGTAGTAGGGGGCGGCAGAAAGTTAGGTGGGCGGACGACATTAAGACGTTTGCAGGGACAACATGGCCACAATTAGTACATGACCGGGGTAGTTGGAGAAGTATGGGAGAGGCCTCTGCCCTGCAGTGGGCGTAACTAGGCTGACGATGATGATGATGACGATGATAACGTTCCAACAGAGGTATTATGCAACTGTAGTATTCAGCTGTGTAACAATGGGTAAGCGGCAAGGTTGTGTTTCACAAATGTGCAATAATCCTTGTTTGAACGAAAGGAAAGCGTCTCCATCTTTATTAGTACGGATTAGGGGTGTATATCTCTTTAAAAATGCTCCAATTCTCATCTAACGATGTCTGTCGATGTTAACGCGAATAAAAAGCGAGCAATGTAGAGGCACACAATATTCCTGAAGTCCCGTTTATTTAGCACGTGTAGTGGTAACTTGGCTACAGACTACATACTCCGATATCGTACCACTTTGCTGTGGCATTAGCTTGCCAATATCGCCCATAAGCATGGAGGCAATAGGACTACTGTATAGCGCTGACACAGCGACGATGGAATGAAGAAGAAGGAATGATATCGACGGAACGACAAATATGTGTACCGATGATGGTATGACGACAATACTGTGGCGATTCTTAAGTTATGACGATGGTGTAACCGGGACAACGTCACGAAGACTACGTGAGGATAACGAGACGACGACGATCGTATGACGACAACCTTATGTCGACAACCGGATGAAGAACTGCGAAGGACAACAATCACATGACCAAGACGGCACGGCGACGGCGGTATGACGAGTGATGCATGACTGCGTCAGTGTCACGAAGATGCAATGACGATGATAACACGACAACGGCGGGATAATCACGATTGAATGGCGATAGCATGATTCCGTTAGAATTCAGTCGATTCTAACATGATTCGATCGAGCAAAGCCGTCGATGGATCTACGATGTCGGTTTGACGACGACGGGATGACAATAGGATGAAGATACGCGATAATGATGGGGAAACCACAGCGGGACGCCGACAATATGACAGCAACAGTATGACGACGAATGCATCACGATCAATTTATGACAGCGATGCAGTGGCGACGATGGCAAGAAATCCGCATGAAGACAATGCGGTCATGAGAGGTGTACGATGAAAATAGCGTGGGCAGGGCGTGGGAAGAGTCGAATGACCTGGCTGGATGGACGATGCTGACATGAACGTGACGGGATCACTACGATGGTCCGATAATGAAAGCAGAACAAAGGACGGTGATGGCCCGACAAGGACGCCATATACACGATTGATGTGTGGCAATATGACAATAACAAAAAAACAAAAAAATGAGGCCAATAAAACCACGAAGGCGGTATACCATGAGATACCATGAGGACGATGGGATGACGTTACTGAAGTGATGACAATGATAAAACGACAGCCTGATGACGACGATAATCTTACGACTGTGTGACTACAATGGCGTGATGATGATGGCATGACGAAAGTCAGATGACAAGGCCGGAATGGCGATGATGCAATCACTACGATGACATTACGACCCTGAACGAATACCTGGTGACCAAGCTATATGAACCACTTGGAGCAGAAGGCGTGATGATCACACGCTGACGAGAGTCATATTACGAAGCTGGAATGACGACGATTGAACGACCACAACGACGGCGCGCTATGGCGTTGGTCGAGGAGACGATGTTACTTTAGCGCCCCTACCGTCTTCCCCAGTGCAGAGTAGCATGCTAGAGGGCCTAAGCCGAGGTCGACCTCTCTCTGTTTCCTGTTATAAAATATCGCCCTTGGTCTTTCAATGTATCGCTATGTACAGACTTGTAGACTGCGCACGGTAATTTATTACGGAAAGTGCTGTTAAGAAATCTGCCAATGCACTCTCCTAAAATTATGGCATGCACTCTAATTTATTATCCAGCACTGCTTGCTCACTACAGTTATTGATTAAATGCGCACTTATTCTATAGCTTTAGTGCAGTAACCTCTACTAATGGAGTACTTACAATAATACCGCACAGTAAAAAGGTTAAAAGAGTTTTGGAATTATCACCTCTTTCACCTAAATACTTCAACTTGAAGTTTAGTTTAAGAGACCACTGGCTAGGTCACCCTATGTTACAAAGCATGCCCCAATCTTTCTGTGTCTCGAAGGAGGCCACCTAAAGTCAGATCTTTATCTACAGAGATCATCATTACTACAGACCGAGTTCTACAGGCCACTAACGTTATTAACATTCTATAGTGCCAAACCGACTATTAATCTATATGAAAGATCGAAATATAGGTCGCGCCACCATTATAGATTTTCTCCGATGGGAGGGAAGTTGGAAGATAAAAAATGCCGTTTTTCTCGAAGAACGCCCAGCTTCAGCCAGTTACGCCGGTAACCTACAACCCCCTTTTCACCTACCACTCGCGTCGATGGTTGGAGCCGTCATTTGTTTTCGCCGAGGGAAAGCTGGTGACCTTCATCAGGTATCGATCCATCTCACTCCCGAAGAGGGCTCACTGGGAAAAACTTTCGCTCCATCCTGATGGTTTGTCCTAGTGATCAGATGGTTCCTTTGTACGGCTTTTTTTGCGAATATATCAGACTATCAGTAAAAAGAATTATTATGAATAACTTCCTCTCTTCTGAATGTCTTCGGCTGGACAGTAATTTTGCCATACCTTTGCGGCGATATGCCCAATCTGATAAGTTGCTCCTGAGCTCTCGGTCCCATAATGCACTGGGTAATTGAGCAAACCTTCCCGATGTTATCCACGCCGGCTGTCCTGGTACTCTGCTCGACAGACAGATTTCTAAAATTACAAAAAAAGAGAAACATTGATATGAACCCAAATATTTGTTTCACAAACAGGCTACATTTAAGCCACGCTGAAGTCCTATATCTTGATTTAGTTAGGTTAAACTAAAAATGCTGGCAACATTTATTACCGACATAACTACAAAGAATAAAGTGTTCAATGAGCAGAGGGGATAACACGATGGAATTTAGAAGGAACGTTCCGGCATTGAAACACTTTTCGCAAACGTGTTTTAAAAGCCAGTGTACAAAAAATAACCCATACAGCAATAAAGCGAAGGTTCTGCTCTTTCTTATCAGGCAAGAGTCATTTATTGAAAGACTTATTAAGCACGATAAAATTCACATCGATTTCTAGTAATCTACAGTTGTCACTTCTTACCCCAGGAGCTCTGCAACAATTTAGAAGTGAAAATAGGTAGTTGTAGCCACTATACGGGTAAAGACAACTGACTAGGCTTCAAAGTTTTCTGTGTTTTCAGAGTGTTGGGTCAGTTGCTATTTATATTTGTCACTGCCTGTCTTCTCAGAAGCAATATACTAACTATGGATCTTACCACTTTATTAACAATCGCTGCCAGCTTTCGCACCTTTTCTTCTCTATTGTGACAGATAATTATGCCAGCATAAACTTCAGATAAATTCCGAGGAAGTATTAGGATAGTGAAAATCATACGGTTTCTTTTCTTTCAAATAACAGCGTGTTCCACTGGATCGTGTTATGCGTATTTTATGTTTTCAAAGAAGTTGTGCTTCGTCTGGGTTCGACCACGAGCAGATAAAACACATAACCACAGTAGAAGACAATGCGGTATATTGCTTCGTAATGAACAGAAGACGTGCAAAGGTTTCGTTCTGTAGAATGTAAAAATAATGAAATTTTGTGAATTTGAATATTTTTAGTCACTTATGCGGAATAAAACTTAACTTACGAGCGAAAATCCCGAAGGTAAACATGTATCGCTTCGAAAAAGATGACGCTTAAGCAGATTAATTCATAACAGCCTGGCTACTTACAGACACTCGGCCGATTTCTTAATGTTATACTTGCTAGTAGCAAAGCAAATGTTTCCAAAGGTTATTTCTCCAAGCGTAATCATTGCCGCACGGAATATCAAAAAGTGCGAGCCCACAACGAAAAATTAGCAGACATGTAGTGCGCACACAATTTCCATTCTTACGCATGATTCCGGGCACAGAGCGCCTCGTGCCATAATATGTGAATATATGTACACGTCTGCTCCGCTGGGGAGCGTATTGTAACGCATTATGGCTTTCAAAAACTGTTTTATGATGTATTATATTTTTCAGAAATAAAAGCCATTTCGACGACACGGCATAGGGTAATTTTGAAAAGTTGACAGCAAAAGTTTTTTTTTTTTTTTTTGCTGATTACGGTAAAATTGGGCCATGTTAAGTAAAAGCGGTTTACGTCAGAACTCAGCAAAAAAAAAAAAAAAGAAAGAAATCAGGTTGCTAATAGGTTAGGGTCTGCTGTTTATCACTGACCTTTTTAGCGTCTGACCGTTTTACGTAGCTGTTAGTGAATCAATGCTCAGTTTTTTCAGGCTCTACCCGGGCAAAGGAAATTGCTGATTGCCCGTTTATAGGCTGCAAAAAAGCACTAACATCAATGGCACTGCCTTAGCGATAACGCCAAATGAACTTCTTGCTGTACTCTTCAAATACTCGCGGCCTGGCCAGAAAAATGCAATTGTGCAGTGAAGTTTCTCCATGATTATGCTTTTTCTGAACGCCCCTTTTTTGCGAGTTGCAATAAGCCCTTTGCTAGCAGTGAGGATGGATCGCAGGCAATGTTACAATAAAAAATGTCAAATAGGAAAGTTTTACCTAACTAGAAAGAAAGGATACGGAAAAATGTCGTGTGCTTTATCAACTATGAGAGGAATATTGCGAAAGAGCAAGAAAGAGGAAAAGAAGAAAAGAAAATGAAAGCAACGAATTCTAATGGATGACATTAGAGGCTTTTCTGTAACTGCGGTTCACAATGTGATTATTCAACGCTATCAACGAATTATCAGTCGGAAAAAAGAAAAGCTCCTTTACGGAAATCAACTGCAGTACTCATCCTGAGATCCATTTGTGCGTAATGGCTTGCCAGCTTTCTCTGCTGTTTTTCAGACAACGTTGATATAAATCGATAAAGCCAAAGCTGGTCAATGTTCGTGCGATCTCCCCATAAAGTTCCTCATAAAGAAAATTCCAGTGTTTTCTCGGGAAGCTCAAACTTAACGGTAGATTTTGTTAGCCACATTCTGATACCAAATCCAGATCACTTTGGTGAATTGCCTGAGAGTGTTTGCGCCGAGACCTAGTATCCTGCTAACTGCAGAGCAATTCCGAAACTATACAGGCAAAAGGTCGAAGAGGTTACATACGCAGCCTTAAACCACAGCTGTTATTCCATGATGAGCTAATACATGAGCATCACATTGCAAATACCCTCCTGGGTGAATACAAGGCTGAAAGTACCCGCGTTCAAGCTTCAATAATGCTCAAACGTTAGCCTAAATTAGAACACGAACTTGGCCAGTAAATATAACGGTATGCAGGAAATTTCTACCGAGAAGCGTGAGAGTGAGCGCATGACACTTGCGAAAGTAAGCATATGACACTCGTATCAGTCTCAGTGTGTGTGCTGCCCAATCAGGGACTCAGTGCGACGTACTCGACGCGTGAGCTTATGCAGCATTTTCGCGGTTCTTTAGCTGAGCATGAGCCGTGAACTTTGTGCACAGACCTGTCCTACTTCAGTGTCCTTGAATGAAGTAGCGAACTAAGACACATAAAAAATCTAAACAATTGAAAATTGCGCCAGGTGCGCTAGAAAAAGTTACCCTGCTTTTTTTGGTCATTTGTTTCAATGGAGCACGAACCCCTATTAAGTGACGCATATTTGGGGAGCCAAGAAAAGGCCTAATACCCTTTCCACGCACACTTTTCATATTCTTTCAGGACTTCACGCACAAACAGAGACGTTGGCGGTGAGGTTTTTTCGGCTTGGTGTGTTGTGATGTGGGCAATCTACGCGTAGAAGGAGGTGATGTATATCTTCATCTACAAATCCACAATCACATTCAGGGGTTTCCGCACGGCCAATTCTATGTAAGAGAGATTTTGTGTAGGCAGTGCCCTGCCTTAATCGATGAATAAGGGTTTCCATATTTTGGTCTAACGACAATGAAAATCTGAATTCAATAAACGGATCAATATGATACAAATCCCAGCTCTTAGAATTATTCGCAAACCACGTATTTCTACACGTTTTGAAAGACCTTGTCCTTATAATGCAGCGTTATCCATTCTTTGATATTGGAAGCAGGACCACATCATCTTTCTGGTGTGCTTGTCGTGCTGCGTCATCGACTGCTGTGTTACCAGGAATGTTAGAATGCCCTGGTATCCACTGGAATGCTATTTCATGCTTCGCTTGGCTTGCCTTTGCGAGGTCTAAGTGTTTCGCATATTAAACTATCACTGATTGTTTTGTCTTTTGTGCTGCAGGATGATGTTAGAACCACCTGTGAATTGCTGAAAATTATCAATTTTTTGCGCATCTCTTACTGATGTTATAAATTTTTATAGTATTGCGAATAGTTCGGCCGTTGTGGACGAAGTCGCACGAGGTAACTGATTCTTGTTTATTGAGGTGCGGTATTATGAATGCTGAAGTTTAAGAGGTTGCTGTACTGGAGCCATTTCTTAAGCGCGTCTAATAAATGGAAACGGTGATCGGAGAGCCTCAGCTATAACAAGACCGCTAGCAGTCGCTCGTGGAACTCCTAGACATATGCGTAGTCCTCTAGCTAAACATCCTTGAAGTCGCTCTTCTGGGACACAGAACCCGAGACTGCAAAGGGACGCTTGTAAGCATTTCGGTGGGCTGTGGCTCCTGTTAGACGCAAGTTTATTGGGCAGTACCATGAGAGCGTGCCACGGCGGGAAGTGCAGAGGTAAGTTTGGTGGTTTACACCAGCCAAACTAGACAATTATTCGGGCATTTCGCGAACGTCGACCTGAACGGACACGGGATCAGTGAGAAGAATAAAATGATTCGGGGAGGTAACATTTTCTTTTGTGTTCACTACGACCAAATTCTGATAGCAATAGCGCACACACAAAATATCGAAGTAATTGGACGAGACTACGGCCGCCGTGGTATAGCACGATTATTAAAACCCCACGCGCGGAATGCGGAAGGTGTGGGTTCGGCTCCCGGTCGCAGCAGGTCTTTTCAAAGACTTATCTCCTGTTCTTCTAATATTTCTTTGCTTTATTTAAACATACCAATCAAGTTGCGCCGTGATTTCTCTATGTTAACTGTCTGTTTTCCTCATAAGGGCACGGTATGCGTCGTCTGAACACCATATGGCAAATGGGGGAAAAATTCTCAAGTACAGGTTAGGCTGGCTCGTTTTGTTTTAATGCGAGAACAATAATAATATGCCCCCATTACGCGAAAATTCGGCGACGTAGCCGTCGCTACCGAGCGATGCTGCCAAAAATGGCCGACGCCGCAAAGCATTAAAGTGCGTTATCGCTTTCACCATAGAGTCCCCCGCAGCGAGCAAATTTCCTTCGTGCTGCCTCTCGCTTCAACGCGAACTAAGCGCTGAGAACACAGCGCAGATAAGCTATCAGCACTCGCCCCCCCCCCCCCCCCCCCCCTCGCAGGTCGCTTTCAAGATAAGGCCCACGAGGCCGCGCAGTACGCAGGAGCACGATTGACCGAAGCACGATAATGGTTCGCATCGAGAGGAGGCAGCGTCATCGACCACGTCTACGTACGAGTTCTACCAAACGCCACGTTGTTCAAATACGTCACGCACTACAGCGCGCATCGGCCAGTGCTCATTTTTCACGAAGCAGCGTCATCATGCAAACGCACCATCAGCCAATTTAATGACAAAGAAGAAACAAGAACCACCAAACAAGAAAGAATGTACGTAATACACCTATATATTTGCTTCGTTTACAAAACTTCTTTCGCGATTTAATACCACGTCCACATCCTCGGGAATCTACGACATGAGTGCGCATTGTTACTACTCGCCTCTCTGTCGTCGTCTCATGCTGGCTTTAGTTGAAAGTTTGGTGTTGCAATCACGCTACTCCATTTCACGATTCTTTCACGGTGTGTCTCGCAATTATACCGAACGCAGCAGTATCCGACGACGAAACAGCAGGTGATCAGTAGTAAATGTTTACACACCATTTAGCCAACTTCCACAGTGGATTATGCGTGCAGTTATTTATTTTTTTTTTTACCGTACAATGTATTCATTACGCAGTGTTCTTGTTTGTTTCACTTTGCTGTTGATAATCCCCCCTCCCACAATCACCGCTGTAATGCCTTAATAATGAAGTTAATAAATAATATATTAATGGTCAAAGCCTTCTAGACAGTGTGCTTTGCTGTATTGTTCTTTCTCTGGTTCTAATACAGGTTGTCTCCTTTTTCACTGTATCCCTACTTCACAATTTGCCTATCCTACCATTCACTCCTTTGCTTCGATCGTTTTATTTATATCCGTCCACTTTGTAGTTCCTCTTTCTTCTATACATTTACCGTTTCTACAACGTCTGTTCATTCTATAACGTTCTTGATATATCTTCACTAACTCTTTTTATTTTATTCCTTTCATTAGCTTTTTTTTTTCTCCTCGGCCTTTCAACGACAGGTAGCAACACTGTTTCTTGAAGGCAAGTAATTAGGAGTCGCATTTTTGTGTTTCTTTTTTTTTCAATCCTTTCCTCTCCTCGCGCTCCCTCTAATCAGGATTGACCCTAATTACTTCATAACATCCCCGTTTTTTATTTATCCCTTATCGCTCAATGACCGTCTCCTTTATCTAGGAACAGCAGACCGGCGCTTTGCAGAGGAATTCAGGTGATTACTTTCACTGCCTTCCATCACGCACACACCTTTGTTTTTTCATCAAATGACTTATGTTTACTTTCTCTCGTTTTGAAAAGCGGTTCGCATCTGACCTAGTTACGGGTACTGTGGGCGACAAGATGAGTCAAGCACACAACATTGTACAAGAGACATAATGAGACAGTTACATTTTGCGTCCCTTCTCGGCGTAGTTAGTGCTAGACTACTATTAAATACTTTATTAACTATAAAGCTCAAACATAAAGCGGCAGAAGTAGCCTGTTATACGTAATCTTTGTCAAGTCATCGACCGTGTTGCCTAATATCTCCTGCGTGACTTTGATATCATTCCACGTTCCTCAGGAACCTATTGTTGTTACTTTACCTTTTATTATAGAAAGCCACGAAAGCGCTCCTGAAATGTCTTAAGTCGACAGGTCTTGTCAACCGTGTGTAGACTCGGTGCGAACCTTCCACTGCGCGCGAAACTGTGCTCTCTCTCTCTCTCTTCATCCCATACCCCTTTCCCCAGTTCAGGGTAGCAAACCCGACGTGTGTCTGGTTAAACTCCCTGCCTTTCCTGTCTTTTATTTCCCTCTCCTCCCTCTCTCTTGCAGGGTTATCTTTAGCAGTCATATGCGCAAGAAGTGACGCGGGCGCATATATATATGTATTAGAAGTTCGTTGGTGAAATGCACAAATCTCCAGAGGTTTACAAATACCCTCAAAAACGAAGTTGGCGCCAAGATAAAGCGCTTAGCGCATATTCTAGAAAGCTTAGAGGAGTTAGTAAGGTGATACTCGTAAATATGGTTACACATGAGTCGCGTGTCCCTTATACGTTAGTTTTATATTACACGAAGTATTCCTCGTGTCATCCAGCTCGATGTCTGTAAATCTATGAGCCACTCCACTTCGATTAAAAAAAATTCGTCAAGCTTCAGAGAGAGGACCACTTAAGGGGACGCATCACATAGAGCTTTCTGATTAGTCTGCTTAAGTGACGGGCTTGGGTTTTACCGGCCACGTAGGAGGCCAGATAGGCATTATTCACAAAAATGGTGTTCCTCAATGAGTAATATTTCGGCAACGCTAACTTACAGTCGTTTCTCTAAAAGACACGTAAGTGAGCTACAATGAATACGAAGGTAATAAATAAATGTTGCCCGCTTAATCTAACGAAGCTAAGACGGCCAGATTCCTCCTGAAACTCAAATAAGGAAGCGTAATAAAATTGACAAACTAAAGGAGCTTTCAACAGCCGGCACTTTATTATTATAGCTTCTATTTTTTAACAGATTTATGAAACGTGAAAACGAATTAGTTATTCAGTTCTTTTTTTTTTTTTTTTGACACACCTGCTGGACGCAATCTGTAGGCCAGTGAAAACATGCGTTTGTAGTAAGTGAAATTCACGTTTGGTCTCTTTTTTTTTTTAGTTTGATTGCTATAGGTTTCGTTACCCATCCACTTGCTTCTCAACTTCTGGACTTTTATCTTTTATAAGAGTGTAATATTGTCACGTGGTAGTGACGGCGAAGAAAGAAGCAGTACGGTGGAATACAAAACTAGCCTTTTATTGGGCGAACCTGTGCCCACAAAACAGGCTACACTTATAGCACAACGAAAGCGGCAAACACAGTCGGCGATCGTCGAAAATCAGCTCAGCGGGTCAAGCGCGTCGGCTTTTATAGAGCAGTCGTCGAATGTTCCAGACTAATCGTTTGGACCCGCGTGCTTTCCACAAAGTTCTACACCATTCGCGCTACGCGATGAAATCAGATAACACAAGGTTCGGCGACAACAGACAGCCGGGTAGAAGCATCGATAACTTTCCAGAAACGTCGGATGCATGCAGGCGCGTCCCGCGCTGTGCGATTGCATTTGTTAAGCGGCGAAACGTGGTCGCCCGATAAAGATAAGTACACGTATCAATACCCCCCTCTTAAAAAGCATCGACCCGATGCTGCAAACAAACGAAGGTAATAAACAAAAGCACTCGTAGCAAAGAAAAGAACAAAATGACGAAGTTCGTCAGCGTCCGTAAAAGGGTTTAAGGCGCACCACGTGGACCACTTCAGATCGTGCGCGGCGCCGCTGTGAATGCGAAATGCCGTCTGGCACGACCTCATAGTCCAGAGCGCCAATACGTCGGATGACCTTGTAGGGTCCGAAATAGCGTCGGAGTAGTTTCTCACTGAGTCCTCGTCGGCGTATCGGGGTCCATACCCAAACACGGTCGCCGGGCTGGTACTCGACGAAGCGTCGTCGGAGATTGTAGTGTCGGCTGTCGGTCCTCTGCTGGTTCTTGATTCGCAGGCGGGCGAGCTGTCGGGCTTCTTCGGCGCGCTGGAGATAGGCAGCGACGTCAAGATTCTCTTCGTCCGTTACGTGCGGCAGCATGGCGTCGAGCGTCGTCGTCGGGTCCCTGCCGTAAACCAACTTGAACGGCGTGATCTGTGTTGTTTCTTGCACCGCCGTGTTGTAAGCGAATGTTACGTACGGCAGGACGGCATCCCAGGTCTTGTGTTCGACGTCGACGTACATCGCTAGCATGTCGGCGAGGGTCTTATTCAGCCGCTCCGTAAGACCATTCGTCTGCGGGTGGTAAGCCGTTGTCCTCCTGTGCCTTGTCTGACTGTATTTCAGAATGGCTTGAGTGAGCTCCGCTGTAAAGGCCGTTCCTCGGTCGGTGATGAGGACTTCTGGAGCGCCATGTCGCAGCAGGATGTTTTCGACAAAGAATTTCGCCACTTCGGCTGCGCTACCTTTCGGCAGTGCTTTTGTTTCAGCGAAGCGGGTGAGGTAGTCCGTCGCCACGACGATCCACTTATTTCCGGTTACTGACGTCGGAAAGGGTCCCAGCAAGTCCATCCCGATCTGCTGGAATGGTCGGCAAGGAGGCTCGATTGGCTGTAGTAATCCGGCTGGCCTTGTCGGCGGTGTCTTGCGTCGCTGACAGTCTCGGCATGTTCTGACATAACGGGTGACGTCGGCGGTCAGGCGCGGCCAATAATACTTTTCTTGTATCCTCGATAGTGTCCGGGAAAATCCGAGGTGTCCAGCGGTCGGATCGTCATGTAGGGCATGCAATACTTCTGGACGAAGTCCTGACGGGACAACAAGAAGGTAATTGGCGCGGACTGGCGAGAAGTTCTTCTTCACGAGTAGACTGTCTTGAAGCGTGAAGGAAGATAATCCGCGCTTAAATGCCCTGGGGACAACGTCCGTGTGCCCTTCCAAATAATCGACGAGGCCTTTAAGTTCCGGGTCCGCTCGTTGTTGTTCAGCGAAGTCTTCCGCGCTTATTATTCCAAGGAAGGCGTCGTCATCCTCGTCATCTTGCGGCGGCGGGTCAATGGGGGCGCGTGATAGGCAATCGGCGTCTGAGTGTTTTCGTCCCGACTTGTATGTTACACTGATGTCGTATTCTTGTAGTCTGAGGCTCCACCGTGCCAGCCGTCCTGAGGGATCCTTTAAATTCGCTAGCCAACACAAGGCGTGATGGTCGCTGACGACTTTGAATGGCCTGCCATATAGGTAAGGGCGAAATTTCGCTGTAGCCCAAACGATGGCGAGGCATTCCTTTTCGGTTGTAGAATAATTGCCTTCCGCTTTTGACAGCGACCGGCTAGCGTAAGATATCACGTGTTCATGTCCATCTTTTCTCTGGACCAGGACGGCGCCGAGGCCTAGGCTACTGGCGTCAGTGTGGATTTCGGTATCGGCGTGCTCGTCGAAGTGCGCAAGTACGGGCGGCGACTGCATGCGTCGTTTGAGTTCTTGAAATGCCTCGGCCTGCGGCGTTTCCCACTTGAACTCAACATCACATTTAGTTAGACGTGTCAACGGCTCGGCGATGCGTGAAAAGTCCTTGACAAAGCGCCTGTAGTAGGCACACATGCCAAGGAATCTACGCACTGCCTTCTTGTCGGTGGGCTGCGGGAACTTTGCGATGGCAGCTGTTTTCTGGGGGTCGGGGCGTACTCCGGATTTACTGATGACGTGGCCTAGGAACAAAAGCTCGTCGTAAGCGAAGCGGCATTTTTCTGGCTTCAGAGTGAGCCCTGATGACTTGATGGCCTCTAGTACTGTGGCAAGCCGCCTAAGGTGATCGTCGAAATTTCCGGCGAATACAACGACGTCATCCAAGTATACGAGACAGGTCTGCCACTTCAATCCTGCTAAAACCGTGTCCATCACGCGCTGGAACGTTGCAGGCGCCGAGCACAGTCCGAATGGCATAACCTTGAACTCGTAGAGGCCGTCTGGGGTGATGAAGGCGGTCTTTTCGCGATCTCTTTCGTCGACTTCTATTTGCCAATAGCCAGACTTTAGGTCCATGGACGAGAAGTATTTAGCGTTGCAGAGCCGATCCAATGCGTCGTCTATCCGTGGGAGGGGGTATACGTCCTTCTTCGTGATCTTGTTCAGGCGACGATAATCGACGCAGAAACGTAGGGTTCCGTCCTTTTTCTTTACCAGAACAACAGGGGATGCCCACGGGCTTTTCGACGGCTGGATGATGTTGTCGCGCAGCATTTCGTCGACTTGTTCTCTTATAGCTTCACGTTCTCGCGCCGAAACTCGGTAAGGGCTCTGACGGAGTGGGCGAGCGCATTCCTCGGTGATTATGCGATGCTTGGCGACTGGTGTTTGTCGAAGCCTCGATGACGTCGAAAAGCAGCTTTTGTATCGTCGGAGCAGACTTCTGAGCTGCTGTTGCTTAATCATAGGGAGATTTGGATTAATGTCGTAGTCTGGTTCGGGAACCATGGTCGTCGGGGTAGATGCGGCGGAATCCGAGAGGACAAACGCATTACTTGTTTCCAGAATTTCCTCGATGTACGCGATCGTCGTGCCCTTGTTGATGTGCTTGAACTCCTGGCTGAAGTTTGTCAGCAACACTTCAGTTTTCCCTCCATGCAGTCGAGCGATCCCTCTTGCGACGCAAATTTCATGGTCTAGCAGTAGACGTTGGTCGCCTTCGATGACGCCTTCTACGTCAGCGGGTGTTTCGGTGCTGACCGAAATAACGATGCTGCAGCGAGGCGGGACGCTCACTTGATCTTCGAGCACACTCAAGGCGTGGTGACTACGAGGGTTCTCCGGCGGCATTCCTTTATCTTCCGACAGCGTTACTGACTTCGACTTCAGGTTGATGATTGCGCCGTGTTGGTCCAGGAAGTCCATACCGAGAATGACGTCTCGCGAACACTGTTGGAGGATAACGAAGGTGGCAGGGTAAGTCCGGTCATGAATGGTTATTCTTGCCGTGCAGATCCCAGTCGGCGTGATGAGGTGTCCTCCAGCGGTGCGAATCTGAGGGCCTTCCCAAGCGGTCTTAACTTTCTTCAACTGGGCGGCGATGTGTCCACTCATTACGGAGTAATCGGCCCCTGTGTCGACTAAGGCAGTGACTGCGTGGCCGTCGAGAAGCACGTCGAGGTCGGTGGTTCTTTGTCTGGCGTTGCAGTTGGGTCTTGGCGTCGGATCACGGCTGCGTCGTGTTGAACTGAAGCGGGAACGTCGCGTCGTCAAGTCGTCTTTCGTCGGTGTAGTCTTGGCTTCCCGACTTCTTCGGGACGGCGGCGTGTCGTCTTTAGGTCGTCGAGATGGTTTCTTCGTCGTCTTCGTCGGCGGCGGAGGATCTTCGTCAGTTCGACGAACAGCAACCGCACCTCCATCGGTTGCTGCTTTTAGTTTTCCGGGTATGGGCTCGCAGAGCGGCCCCGGGCTGGGCCAGTGTATGGGCGGCGCTGTGGCGACAGGTAGCGGCCTGGTGACGGCGAACGGGACGGTCGTCGAGAGTTCCACTGAGTGGCGGCTAGGTAATCGGCAATGTCACGTGGGCGCTCCCCAAGCTGTGGACGCGGCGCGTTGACGGCGAACCCTCTCAGTCCCATGTCGCGGTATGGGCATCGGCGGTACACATGGCCGGCTTCTCCGCAGTGATAGCAGAGCGGGCGGTGGTCGGGGGCTCGCCAAATGTCCGTCTTCCTCGCATAGGTGCGCTGGGCGACGGGTGGACGCGCTGGCGGCGGCGGCGGTGGACGACGGAATTGCGGTGTTGCAGGATCTTGGCGCGGTCGCGCAGGGGGGCCTTGACGGCGGGCGACGGCGGCGGCGTAGGTCATTGCTTCCGGCTGCGGTGGTTCTGGTTGCACCTCAGGAACTCCAAGGGATCGGTGCACCTCTTCCTTCACGATGTCGGCGATAGAGGCCACTTGAGGCTGCGACGAAGGCAAGACCTTGCGCAGTTCTTCGCGCACAATGGCCCTGATGGTCTCGCGCAGATCGTCCGTGGCCAGTGATTGAATTCCTGCGTAGTGGGTAGAGCTTGTGCGGCGGTTGAATTGCCGGTTCCGCATTTCGAGTGTCTTCTCAATGCCGGTGGCTTCGCGAAGGAACTCTGCTACGGTCGTCGGTGGGCTTCGTACCATTGCGCCGAAAAGTTCTTCCTTCACACCACGCATGAGTAGGCGTACTTTCTTTTCCTCGGCCATATCCGGGTCGGCGTGGCGGAACAGACGGCTCATTTCTTCCGTAAAGATGGCAACGTTCTCATTTGGTAGCTGCACTCGGGCGTCCAGCATAGCTTCGGCCCTTTCCTTGCGCACGACACTTGTAAAGGTGCGCAGGAAGCCGCTACGGAACAGGTCCCACGTTGTCAAGGTCGACTCCCTGTTCTCAAACCAAGTTCTGGCGGCGTCTTCTAAGGCGAAGTAGACATGCCGCAGCTTGTCGTCGGAGTCCCAGTTGTTGAATGTCGCGATCCGTTCGTAGGTTTCCAGCCATGATTCCGGGTCTTCGAATGTTGAACCGCGGAACGTTGGAGGCTCCCTGGGCTGCTGCAGCACGATGGGGGACGCTGGGGCTGCCATTGGGGTTTCCGTGGCCACAATCTTCTTGGTCTTCTCAGGTAGAAGTCCGTGCTCCGGGGGCAGCTGTTGAATACGGCGGCTTGCTCGATGTTCCGGGACGGCGCTGGTGTTGTCTTTGCGGTCCGGGCTTGTATTACGGCTTGTCGGGGGCGTCCGGTACATGGACGTAAAGCACCTCCACCAGATGTCACGTGGTAGTGACGGCGAAGAAAGAAGCAGTACGGTGGAATACAAAACTAGCCTTTTATTGGGCGAACCTGTGCCCACAAAACAGGCTACACTTATAGCACAACGAAAGCGGCAAACACAGTCGGCGATCGTCGAAAATCAGCTCAGCGGGTCAAGCGCGTCGGCTTTTATAGAGCAGTCGTCGAATGTTCCAGACTAATCGTTTGGACCCGCGTGCTTTCCACAAAGTTCTACACCATTCGCGCTACGCGATGAAATCAGATAACACAAGGTTCGGCGACAACAGACAGCCGGGTAGAAGCATCGATAACTTTCCAGAAACGTCGGATGCATGCAGGCGCGTCCCGCGCTGTGCGATTGCATTTGTTAAGCGGCGAAACGTGGTCGCCCGATAAAGATAAGTACACGTATCAATATTCAAAAATCTATTTGCTGACTTCACTTCCATTCTGTACTAAGTTAAGCTGTTTAATTTCTTGTGTAGGTGGGACTCCCGTTCCATGTGATTACGTGTGCAGGAGCGTTCCTCTAGAACCATTCGCAGATATTCCCGCACTTTATCTTTGGCTGTCTACTACGTTTATATCGAAGTCTACCTTTCTTCGAGAAAGTACACATCTATCTTAGCTTCCTCGTTTAAGCCACTTGCATCTTTCGAGCACCGGACTTCCTGTTTCCGCTAATGACTAACTCTGAAGTTTTCCTCGGACTGTCAACTTCACATCACTTATTTTGCACACTGGAAAAAAGGCGATGGTATTTCAGGATGAAAATATTGACACTGTTTCCTCGACAGAACTCTCCTGGAGATCATAAATCATGGTGCTCAGCTGGAAAGTGCCCAACGTCAAAACTTGATGGCCACGAAAGCTTGCCTCACAAGACTTGCCTGCAGTGAAAACCTGTTTTGCAAGAGCTGTCTTTACAGCCGGCATGCACTTTCAGCTAGCAAAGCAGTGCTCTTTTATTTTGCGTAATTTACTTTCTTGCGGGCAGTTTAGGCAGTCTGGTTCGTTGCCCTTTTTTGAAATGCACTACACTAGCAGCTCTACTTACATGTCCACAGGCGGCATCATTTATTTTCCAGATATATTGCCTCAAATGTTTTGAACAGCCTGCACCGCGACTATAAATGTCAATTTTGCTGTTTGTATACAAATTCTAATTCAGGCACTGAAAAACATTGTCCCAGAAATAGCTTTCTCGAGAAAATGTCGTTTGCAAACTCGTCTCCTGAAACATGAACACCTCTTGCAGCGTCGATGGCTTCTTCGGCGGTCTTCTAGTGAAAGGCTTTAACTTGTGCTATCTGTCACCGTTCGGGAGCAAACTTCCCTCTAAATCAAATAGCGCGAAACATCGTTTTGCTATAGTTTTGCGCTCTTCCGCTGACCGGGGTAGTTGGAGAAGTATGGGAGAGGCCTTTGCCCTGCAGTGGGCATAACCAGGCTGATGATGATGATGATGATGATGATGATGATGATGATGATGATGATGATGCACTCTTCGGGCATTTGCCAAAGGCACATAATGTATTTCTGGATGCATGCCTGTTGTACTGGGTTGGGCTGGGACCATTTTGAAAGGTCATGTGTTTTACAGCGAAGCTGGCAGCCTCTAGTTGGTCGGCATTTTTTTTTGTGTCGTAGTCCGTGGGAAGAAAGGTGGATCAGTCCCGGAGGAAGTGCAACACTGGCCCGACCTATAGCAGATGTGAAGCAAGCGTCAGGCACACAGCAAAATGAAGCGAGAAGTGCAGGCATTCTTCCGAACCACGCATACAACATACCGAACAGCACTCGCTTCAGTAAATAACAAGCGAAAAAAAAGCAGCCGAACCCCATTATTGATTACAAGGCCCTCCTGATAACAACGCGAAGCAGGTAACGCTCCCCGCACACGTTTCCCGATAAAGATTACTGCTGTGCAAGCTGCCGCGGCGACGGCAGCTTGCGACGTGGGGAGTGACGTCACTAGCCTTTCGTATATAGGAGAACGAGTCTAGTAACTGATTTCATTGTTCTTTCATCACGGTTATCGGTAGGTAACGCATAGTTAGGACTCCCGAGGAGCAGCATGCATACGAAGAACGGCAAAGGGAAAAAGAACCGGCAATACGACTAGCGGCGGGGCGCTTCCAAAAGTGCATTACTTCCATTACTACCATTACTCTGAATTGCCATTACTACTATTACTCTAAAGAAATAAAGCATCGCATATGCCCCTCAGCAGTTGTAGCGGTGGTTTCTAGCAGGTTCGCTGGACATCCACTTTAGCAGGGCCGGGATGGCGAGTCAATGTTTTTTTTCTTTCCCTGTACTGGAGGGCAGCCATTGTTCTCCTTCACCTCCAACCTACCGCTTCCCGGAACAAAGCTTTGCAGACTCTTTTCCGATGGGTGAACAAGAACACCCTATCGAGCGTGGTCCGAGCACGGACTAATTTCCTTATATGCGGTTTTCGTGCCTTACTAGATACGTGCAAGGGTATCTAGTATCTAGTGCAAGGGCATCTAGGCCTCCCATTCTCGTAATATTCATGAAGCCATTATTGAACATTATGTTGGCAAGTGTTGTGCGTAAAGGTTTCAGTAACGCACAACGCGTTACTTGTGCGAACGTAAGCTTTGACTCCGGCATCAGAGCGTTGGTTACCAAAAATAAAGTAAACGTTGAGCAAGAGACGTTATATGTATTACCGTCAACAACATCATTTCTTGGAAAGTAAATCAAATGAAGGATCCAGTGTTTTGTAAACACACAGAACAAAACGGCGCAATTACGAGCAGAAAGCCTCATTTATTCGCAGAATGGCATTAGCTTGCAATATGAAATCATAGAAAAAAGGTCCAGAGAGCCATATATAAGGACTGTGTGCATTTTCTGTAGCGGCTAAGAAAATCATTGGAATGTTATTGATGGTTAGTTTAGCTGATTAGTACTCGCAGCTTTTGTTTTGTGTCAGCAGATGTCTTACTTTAAGAAAATGGTTGTGTCAGTACCGGCTTCACAGTTAGTCCGTAATTGATTGATTGATTAGCTCAGTGAGTTACACATTAGGCATAACTCGCGAGGTAACACAGAAAATATGAGAAATGTCATGGTGGGTGGCTCGTAACTATATTTTGACCTCAGGCACTGACACTCAGACTCTTGCAATTCGGGGCATACCCTAGCCCCGTCCTCTTACACCGGATCTATCCTGAAATTCAGACGTCAAACACTTGCATCCTTAGCTCAGACATCGCCAAGTTAGATCACGTGTTCTGGCAACGCCTCGCGGTACCGGGCGACGAAGGTGTGTGGGAGGCTGCTCTACGCAGTCCCGATTTTGAAGCCCAACTATGGGAAGTCCAACGGGCCCACGACGTGGCGGAGGAGCTAGGTCGCTCTGTCCCGACGTGGGAGCAGCCCCCTACGTGCTACTGCACGTTCCGATGGACTTCGATAAAGTTTTGCCATCCATCCGACGCGGGTTTCTTTAACGTGCGTCAAGAACACAGGTACACGACAGTTCTTGCACTCATGTCAGAACACAATGCACCCGCCGCACCCTGATATCGAACCTCCGACCTTCTATTAGGCAGCACAGCACTAGGCCATTCAGCTATCGCTATTAAATCTAACGAATAACAGCACAAGCCCTGTACTGCATTTTTATTACGAGACTTCCAGGGTTTAGAGCGCTCGTGCTTTTCTACGTGCTACTGCTGGCTTTGAGTGAGACACAAACGAGCCTAGAGAAGAATGTTTAAAAAAATTTGCAAAAACGACATGACACGTCTCTTATGAAGTTGAACACGTCTTTTTGTAGTATGATGCTCTACCACGAATTACCGTGTACAGGCGGTAGACTTTAGACCATTTTAGCGGCCACTGATGTACACCCATTACCAAAAAGTACACGGACCAGGAATTGCGCGATGAAACACATTTTCTCCTCTGTCTGTGAACGGAACTGAAAATTAAAAACTGTTGTCCCAACTGTGCATTAGGAATTTTCTATTGCAGTCGTTAGTTTCCGCTTATACGTGTTAATTACGAAGACTACCTGTTTTTTAGGGCAGCCCTGTGGTCAGTAAACTTTTGCTCGCGAGGGTGTACACTGTCAAAAACGTTTACACTGTTACACCTTTATCGCACAACAAAACTAATCATTTTTCTTTCTCGCGTTTCTTTCTGCACTTGCTACATTCCTGTCAAGAATGCTATGCCACGCTGATAACGGACATGCCTTTCGTGACCAGGAAGTACCTGGTGCGCAGCGATAAAGTGAAGGTACGCAAGATTGACCACCATTATTCTTGTAAAACAGAGATACGCCCCAAAAGGTCTAAACTGTTTTAAGAGTAGCTTTCCCCTCTTCATGTTCTCGTTCCCTGTTCTCGGAAAATAAATGCGCTGGACGTCTTGCAAATATTAGTTTATTTCAAATATTCACACCCTAAATATAGAAGATTCGTTTCACCACCACGAGACAGCACCATCTTCAAAAAAATTCCTTGGAAATGCTGGAATACTGAGGGATCGCGCCGCTCTTTATAAAGCTCATAATAGTTAGAGATATTTCCTAAGCAAATCGACAGCAGACGTAATTTATACCAACTCACGGAACATGTTAACCTTAAGCATAGAGATTTAAGGTAGTTGGGCGGATAGGGCTAGTTGATGAACCATTGTCCTGGTTGTACATTACGAAGGTTAAACGAGGGCGTAGACAAGGTACATCAGTACAGGTACAACTTTACACATCAGTAGTTGATGCTAGATAGAAAGAAACGTATGCGGAATGCAGAGAAGTCGCCCAAACAAAAATATATACGGTTTGCTACCCTGCACTCATGGAAAATGAAAACGTGCTTAAAAGGAAGGGAGGAAGGGACAGAAAAGAATTAGTAAATACTAGTCTAGGCGTTCACCGAGTCTTCAAGTTCGCAAAAACCAGAAGAGCAATGCTTTAGCAGTCTTCTGATAGAGTCTAGAGCCACGTCAATGTTGAAGGACTATCCCTCGCGACATCGGGATATCATCGAACTGGTTGAGCACAGCAAAAAGTTATCGTCTGTATGCACAAGTTACAATACTGTGGACGTTGGCACAAAATAGGCCTGATGTTTTCTTCTTCAGCGCAGTGGTCACAAGCTGTGTCGTCGGCGATTCCTATGCGCCACGCTTAAGACAATTGTTGAACGCTACGCCGTATCAGTCTCCATAAAATGGCTGTGCCTCTTCGATGCAGTCCTGAAGCTACCCGAAGGACTAAGTTAGGACGCAAAGAATTTAGCTGCGTGTTGCGGAACTTGTGCCCGTTCTAATCCGATAGCGTGCATGAATGGATGATAATTGCTTATCGAAGAACGATGAAAATGAATCATGAATAAAATATAAAATTCCAAGCACTCACTTAAAATCCCAGCATGCGTATTTGTCGATGAGGCAAATTACTTCGCGTATGCACATGTCAGTTTGTTATATACTAATAAATTATGCAGTCAAAGACGCTTTTCCTCGCAGGGATACTTTGGAAGAATTTGTGTACAGGCTGTGATAAACGGAATCCCTCTAATATTACCCCTCCCCCACAATTTTTTTTTCTTCTGAAAATAAGAATGTTTTTGGGAGTAATAACCTGAAGCCACAAAGTGTAATTCTTCCTCCAGTCATACGGGCAGCGTTTTCCACACGCTTTGCGCATTTGGGACCGACAACTTACAAAAAGTGACTGTTTATCCTGATCTTTGATAATTTATTGCCTACTTGTCCTTTATTTGTGATCTTGTTTCTATGTTGGAATAGAACCTGCAGGTAATCAAGAAATGTGAGGGTTAAAATGAACGCTCACGGCACGTTTTTGTTAAAGTCCTTTAGAGCATCTCTTGACGACGGCATATTGCCTTGAACAACGAAAAGACGTCCTATGACCACACTTAGAAGTGCAAGGCCATTAGATGACTCCTAATGGAATTTTTTCCGGGAAAATTTTCGGAGCTAGCTCTCGCGACAAAAACTTGAATTCTTGAGCTCCAGGCTTCGGCATCGACTTGAATGCTTTTGCATTCACTAAATATTTGTTCGACAACCTCCCACGAGCCATAAGATCACCACACATTCTTCCCAAATATCAATTTCAATTCATTTGCCCACTGTCCTGGTTTTATTGTTCCCTACCATGCTTGTTTGCCGTTTTGCTAGGTTACTGTAGCCAATTAGTATTCAAAAAGAAACGTGAAAGATGGATCCGTACGCTTTAGCGTTTCTCGTTCAATAGACGCCATCTTCCTCTCCACTTGTAAGTGACCTGCCGCTTTTAAAGGTCTTTGACGTTCATTGTGGAAAACAATAGGAAATCACTTTTCTCACTAAAACACTTGTGTAGCGAAATCTGTAATGTTGCAATGGCTTGTGAGACGTTCGTGATGCGCGATATAATTCGGAAATTTAATATCAATAGATGAAAATATCAAAACCTAGGTGATACCTTACTTTCTGACTTCGGAAGCAACATGCGCTCCGAGAATCCGTAAGCTGTCTGTTCAAAAATACCCAAAAGCTTATTGTTTCGCAATCAGACAACTCCATTGAAGGCTTGCTTCACAAGTAAACGCAAGCAAAGGGAGTCACCGCAAAAAAAAAGTGATTTTCCTTTAAAGGACATCTGCGCGGGTCCTACGTTTGGAAGTCATAAAACATCGCTTCGCCACGAGCAGGATTTCAACCTGTTTATTGTGGCTTAAAGTGGAACCCCTGCCAGTGCGTTGTGCCGATTGAATTGAACCAGGCAGTTCTTACCGCGACTGGTTCCTCTTCAGCCACAGCAAATCCTTTAGATGCGTTGAATCCCCTCGAAGCTTCCTCGTCGCGACTCTTATCTTCTTTCGAACACTGCTGCCCTCGTTGCTGCAAGATTTGCAAGACTTGCTTTCATTGAATATTATTTATGCACCTGATGTATTTGTTATTTTGCCCTACCCTATTGCGCACAAGATATTTCACTCCTAAAGCTGATGCCTGCGCTTTCTCGTAAGTAGCGTTTGATGTAAGCTTTTCTACTCAGTATTGACGCTAAAGCTGGGGAAATGTATTTTTCCTAGGTCTTCACAAACGTAAACATGTTTGAGAGCACAATCCACACTCTTACTTACCGTGTCTAATGCTATATACCTAGCCTTCCTTGGACAAATTCTAAAATATATCATCATAAACTGTAGGAGCGGAATTGTATACATTCAGAAATATTTTTTTTCGGGGACGCGACATGGCAAAAACAATTTTGGCAGCTTATTACTTCAGTATAGTCTTGAAAGCGGTGGCTCACTGCTTGTTGGAACTTGTAAACTACGTACAGTTTGTCCGGCCCTATAAAGAATTTCTTTTTTAGAACAAGTTTTCATTACTAAGCACAAGTGTCGCCAAATCTAATTATTAGAAAGCAACGCCAGGAGTTGCACAGTTGACTGTTTTACCTATACGAAAATTTTATAAATTGCCTGAGGCAAATAGCAAAATTCTAAACCTAGAACTAAATTGCTTGATGAGGCGGCCATTACTTCTAAGAGAAATCAAATTGCCTAGTTGAATGAATACTCTAACTGTACTAATTATCCGTATACCTAATTCCTTCACGGCACATAGTTAAATAATTACTTTAATTGTAGCTGGTGAGTTTGGAAAGCAAACTGAGTTGGAACTAATTCTGAGGATGACAGCTGCTTCGAGACACGCGTCGTCAAAGTTCCGCTAAAAATGTACTGTTGATACACTTACTCTATTTAAGACAACGCTTCTTTGTGCATTGAAGGACAAAAGTAACTAAAACGTCAAAGCATTTCGTCGGAGACTCGGAGACATCTCGAAAGTGATGTACTCCTGAGATTTCGTTCCATGTGGAAAGCATTGTGTTAACTACCACAGGTGTGTCAACTGCCAATACTTATTGATCAGGTGCTGCTAAAAATATGTATGCCAAAAACAAGTATGTCCTGTGCAAAACAAGTGCTGTTTCAAAGATAAAATCAACGCCAAGAGCAGGAATCTCGACATCTCATATTCTTTTAGCGTGCATAGAGAATGCACCGAATGAATATACGTAGTGTGCGCACAATATACTTGTCGCTCTGACGCATACGCTGTACGTGGCGGGATAGACCGTATTTGTTTTATATCCGCATCGTCAGAGAATCCCTTATGAAACCAGGTACAGGGAAATATTAACGAGATTACTTTTGCTAGCAATATTTTCTTTTATTCATTTTGATCGCTCAGACTTCCCACTTGACCTCTCGGTGTATTACCTTTTTTTTTTCAGCGCCACTTAAACGTCACTTAACACATGATCTTGACGACCATGACCTCCATGTTATCATGCGTGCATATCGGTCAACTTGAAAATTAATTTTAAATCTATATTTGATTAATTGCAAGGTTAATTCGCCTGCTGGCAGAATGTACAGATGATGGCACTGAGGAAACATTGCCACGCGTATGCTTAATTAAGTCGTAGGGTTTGCACCCCCAAATTAACAGCGCAGAGGATTATGAGAGACGCTGTATAGGAGAGCTCTGAAAACCTGCCGCTGCTTAACGTGCACCTACGCTTCGCGAGCGCTTTGCACTTAGCTTCACCGAAATGCAGCCGCAGCGGCCGGTAATCGAACACGCGACCACGTGCTCAGCCTCTTAGTGGCACAGCCACTGAGCGAAACCGTAGCAGGTTGTTTTACAAATAAATTCAATGAGATATTGAACACGGCTTGGATCAATAGTGAGACGAGTTCGTGCTTGCTTTTTTCAGCCCAAATACATTTGAATTTGAAACGCAAGGGTATTAATGTCTGGGAAGTCGACGTTTTCCATCTAGAGACATCGCAATCGCGTCTCCCTTGAGAGATGTCGGAAGTTTCTCGCAAGTACTGCTAAATGTTTTTTTTCTTCTTTTGGTGAATCACGCATTTACCCCAAAGCAGCGGCGCCTGATGTGGACAGCTCGTCGAACTCACTAAGAATAACAGATGTGCGCCGCGATAACGCTCAATTCACGAACAAGAGAAGAAGGAACAACGGAAAAGTTAAGTCGTTTATAACGCAAACGCACGCGATCTAAGGCCACTTTCACAACAAACCATTCCACGCTTTATTGTTTATGCTGTCTATACTCCAGTTTCTAGCCAAGAGATGGGAAACGCACCGTGCAAGCTTCGGACTCTCACGCATAATGCTCAATTAGCTTGATAAACACTCTTTCCGCAGCCAGGTCGGTCAAAAAGTAGGAGGATGCAGCTGTCTGCTTTATCTCCAGCCGTCCATCTGTCGCGTTGGAGCCCTAACGCGGCAAAGGTACTAGCTAGAAGCTAAGCGTAGAGCCAGCACTTTAAGCCATTAGACGTGATGATCGAGATTACCCCGGTACCCCGGACTGTAAGCCCGTCCGATTTTGAGCAATGTTGGAAGTGAACCTGCCATTTATATATATATATATATTACTGCAGCTATAGTTCAACTTGGTGGCTCTGTTGGATTGAGGGCTGTTGATGTCATGCACGAAACCAGCTGGCTTGTAATAGAAGCGTATAAAGTTATTAGAAACGTTCCTTCAGTTAGTTGGGTTTACGGTTCTCTTTGTTATAGAAAATGTCCTGTGCCGACAGTCAAGCTAGTACTGTCGCATATGCTTTCTTTTAAAACGTCACACAATAAGGAAATATAGCGACTTGCTCTCCTCTTTGTCTGATGCAGGCGAAATCCACTACTGCTGCAAGACTTATTTATTCAATGAAATACACGTGCTTATGTACAGTGGCGGCGTAGGTTATCGTGACGGTTGATGATGAGTGATGCACTGGCGGTGATGCGCCATCAGAAACGAGATCGGGCTTAGTACCCGCACGTGTTATCACGCTCTCTCCCTCAATCCGGCATTTGTGCTGAGTGAAGGCGCCAGTCATTATACCAATTCATCATCTGCAGTAAATAGCAAAATAAAAATAAAGAGAAAACACTCCTGCCATTTTGAAGCTATTCCTCTTGCTTTTAATTGACTTATGAAGACAGCAGCACGCTCTGAAAGCCGACGCCGCCATTTTCTAAAGGACCAAATTATTGTGGCTCAAACAAAGTCATGTTCGCACGGTACAATACAGCACTTCTGTGGCCTCAAAGATAAATGACTGACCAATCTGGGAATTCTTGTGGGTTACAAAACGTAA
This sequence comes from Dermacentor andersoni, assembly GCF_023375885.2. Classification (NCBI taxonomy): domain Eukaryota; kingdom Metazoa; phylum Arthropoda; class Arachnida; order Ixodida; family Ixodidae; genus Dermacentor; species Dermacentor andersoni. The sequence goes on from NC_092823.1 coordinate 3,661,619, forward strand.
CACAAATTGCCAAACGCCTGTGTTGTGCGATAGTACTGTTGATAGCATAAATTGGATTATCATTGTCACAAGGGAAGTGCTTCGTGTAGAGGGTTCATGAAATGTTTTTGATCGCAATAAAGAACCGCCTAGCTTTAGAGGATATCTCTAACGGAATTATTTTTCTAACAAGCTTTTCGAGTCAGTGAGCTACGAGTAAATAAGCGTGCCCCTGCTCTCAAGCCAGCGCGATTTCTCCCCATACTTCTGTTTTCCCTATGGCGGTAGCTATGCCCCGCCTTTTTTGTGAACGCTGGCAGTGATGCGGAGTTTAGTCTAATTCGGCTTCGCTTGAACCAAGTGCGTCCCCACCTATTCTTCGAACACGAATTTCCTTGTCACTGCCGTGATGGTGGTCTCAAAATAGATTTTGCTATTTTGCTATATTGACCTGTAGTGCCATATTAAGGCAGTACAGCCCTGATAGCATTTATGTAACCACTGCCGAAGAGCCTCTCTCTGTCGCATGGTCTACTCTGGCCACTGTACTGTGCTGTTACCTTATTCCTGTCGGACTCCTGGTTTTCCTCGGTGTAGCCGGCGAAGATCTCACAAGGCCCAACTTTAGGGGGAAAAAGTCCTTTTTCTATTCCTTCCACTACAGGTGCGCTAACATATGTCTACGTACAACAGCAATATCAGATGACAAATTCTGAGGATGAAGTACTACATTTATGGGAAGAAATGCCTGCATTTATTGTATATGCACACCTTCACAGTTACAAAAACTACTGTGTTTCCATATGCTATAGAAATACGCCTGTGCAGGAGGGCAATGTTAGGTATTCCTGATGACGTGACGTGACACGGAAATGAGACCATTTGTTTAGTCAGAGTGACATTAGCAACACATTCTACCGTAGAATGTTCAAAGGTAGCACAATGTGCGAGAAACAGCATCGCCACGATCTCTAGCGAGACGTTTGTGTAAAATCAACAGTAAATTACTCGCTTTACCCAGAGCACCAAAATTTGTCACTTAGTGATTAAAAGAACCTACTCAGCGTTTCGGCGCATTCGTGCAGAACTTGTGCGGTACACGAGCGTTACCACACTGTCACATGTCACGTGTCATTCATCACACGACTACACGTGTAATTCCAAATGTGTTGTTGGTATGTTGCGGACACACATCCATGAGCCGAACAAATATTGACAGGTAATATGCTGTGACACCTTTCACTACGCAGACCGCAAGCTCGCTGGCGCTGCTGTGGCGCTAATAACGCCTTGCCCTGAAAAGCTAGTTTGCAGAGACGTGGACTGTATGCCGTGCGAGCAGTGCAGTAGCTGTGGTGGGGTATGTGCTTTCCTTTTCTTTGCGTAACGGCAAACGAGCGTAACGTAACGCAACGTAACGCAACGCGTAACGAGCCGTATGTAAAAATGCTGAAAGATATCTATAGCGGCTCGACAGCCACCGTAGTCCTCCATAAAGAAAGCAACAAAATCCCAATAAAGAAAGGCGTCAGGCAGGGAGATACGATATCTCCAATGCTATTCGCAGTGTGTTTACAGGAGGTATTCAGAGAGACCTGGATTGGGAAGAATTGGAGATAAGAGTTAATAGAGAATCCCTTAGTAACTTGCAATTCGCTGATGATATTACCTTGCTTAGTAACTCAGGGGACCAACTGCAATGCATGCTCACTGACCAGGAGAGGTAAAGCAGAAAGGTGGGTCTAAAAATTAATCTGCAGAAAACTAAAGTAATGCTGAACAGTCTCCGAAGAGAACAGCAGTTTACAATAGGTAGCGAGGCACTTGAAGTGGTAAGGGAATACATCTACTTAGGACAGGTAGTGACTGCGGATCCGGATCATGAGACTGAAATGGAGGAGGAGGAGGAGGAGGAGGAGGAGGAGGAGGAGGGAAGAGAAAAGTAGAAGGCAGGGAGGTTAACCAGAATAACGTCCGGTTGGCTATCCTACACCGGGGGAATGGGAAAGGGGAAAACAAAGATCACAGGGAGAGAGAGGAGGGAAGGAAAGAAGGAAATTGCGGCGAGTTCGCTGACGCGTGTGGTCTTACAGAAAATGCATTAAAAGTCACAGATGGTCGCACAAACCCGTCGTCCTTAAGAAACACAAAAGCGCCTACACCGCTTTATGGGCAGAAGGGCGATGGGGGCGGTGTTCCAGCAGCACTTGCACAGAAAGCGGCCGATTGTCCAGTTTTGGAAAAGCTTTCGCAAGTTCTTGTCTCTCGAAATAATCGGAAGAATAAGACTGGGCTGGGGTGTGTTTAGCAAGCTTTGTCAGATCATGAACAGCAGGTTGCCATTATCCCTCAAAAGAAAAGTGTATAACTGCCGTGTCTTACCAGTACTCACCTACGGGGTAGAAATCTGGAGGCTTACGAAAAGGGTTCTACTTAAATGGAGTACGACGCAACGAGCTATGGAAAGAAGAATCAAGGTTGCAACGTTAAGGGATAAGAAGACAGCAGATTGGGTGAGGGAACAAACTCGAGTTAATGACATCTTAGTTGAAATCAAGAAAAAGAAACGGCCATGGGCAGGGCATGTAATGAGGAGGGAAGATAACCGATGGTCATTAAGGGTTACAGACTGGATTCCAAGGGGTAGCAGGGGGCGGCAGCAAGTAAGGTGGGCGGATGAGATTAAGAAGTTTGCAGGGACAACATGGCCACAATTAGCACATGACCGGGATAGTTGGAGGAGTATGGGAGTGGCCTTTGCCCTGCAGTGGGCGTATCCAGGCTGATGATGATGAATTATCAAGCTAAGGATGAAATTGCATGACAGCTCACACATTAAGCAGAACTGAGTAGCGATGCCAACCGACCAATATAGACGCCGCCGCCATTATTGGTCAAATGAGAAAGACGGGGATACCATATACCCAGTTTCGAGTTTTAGTGGCTGTCGCCACGGTAACACTACGTCGCCCAACGTCGCCGCCAGGGCGTACAACAGCGCTGACGTACAACTCTCGGAAGTGGATGCGTAAAGCCTTGAGCAACAGTAAATAAAGCTCCCGCGTTTCACTGTTCGTTCCGGATAGATGTACAGGACCCGCCATGTATACTGGGACACCACGTGGCGTCTGTGAGTCAATTTCTGAAAAAAAAAGAAAAAAAAACATTGAGCGACGGTATTCAAGCACTATTTCTGGTGCGCGATGCAGCAGTTATTTGTGGTGAAGCATTGAAGGCAACAATGAGATTAGGTTTTCCCATCCATACTTATTATATATGCAGAGTATTCCAAAATTTACCGAGTATCCCCTATATCATAAGCCAACAGACAAAGACACCAAGAAAAACACAGGGGAAATTACTTGTACTTTTATTCCACTTTTATTTTTGCTGTATATCAGTTACATTAAGTTTTGGCGTCACCTCCTTGTTTAGACTGTTTGGTGATGAAGTTAATAAAGATGAATCTGATATACAAGCACTACAGCACGATTAGGATTTGATCGCCTCATGGTGTGCCGAGTGCAAAATGCCACTCAGTGTCAAAAATAATGTGCACGTCAAACTTATGAGGAAGCCATCACATGATAATTATTACACTATAAAGAATGTTTCTGTTGATAACGCGCGGTAGCATATATAATGTGCGGACATCTTTTTCACGTTGATTGGTTATTTATTTATTTTATTTATTTTATTTTTTTATTTATTTTATTTTTTTTATTTATTTTATACATACTGCGGGCCAACATCTTGGTTTAAGTAGGTGAGACGAAAGTGAGATGGGAGATAAGCCACATTCGATACGTAATAATCGGAATTATGGGGCGTTTCAGGACTAAACTACCTGATTAATAAGAAAGTTGAAATAACCATTATATCGCACCCATGCCCGCAATGTCTTCAATAATGGGGGCGTTTCTGGGATCCACCCAACGCAGAGCTCACAAAACAACTTTAGAAAGTGCAGTACAGGCACTTCGGTTTCTTCTTGGTAATCCTAATATGACGCTTAGTTTGACAGATAGCCAAAACGCACTAAATTAGGGAACCGCCATGGAAATCCTAATTTTTTTATGCTGTATAATGCTCTAAAACAGGGATCAATAGAGAGTTCTATTTGTAAACCACCCCCTTATGTCTCTCAAACACGGGATCACGAGTTGAAAATAAGCGAGATTGCTTTTAAGGCTGATGCCTTTCGCTATATCTTTCTTTTGTACAGTTTATTGATGTACAGTAATTGGTTAATTGGTGTAGTGACGTAACAATTTTTGTTCAACTGTGAGGCGTTTCTTTCGGTGAACCTGTATAGGTTTCCTTTGTAGCGATTTCTACGAACGAGTGTGTGATTTTCCCGGTATAAATTGGAGCATTCTGTTGCCCAATATTGCTAAAATATCTCTAACGATGATTTTCCATGCCTTGAAAAATTTATCTAGCGTATTTTTTTTTCTTAAACCACAGACTCCGGCATTTTTGCCTGCAATAGCGAAGCAGGTACCAAAAAGGTAAAAATAAAAATAAAAAAATCATTGACAACGCATACAACATCTCCTGAGAGCTGATTTCGATGTTTCATACCAAGAACAAGTGGCTTTCGTATTTCGAAAGTGACGCCTGCTTTCGGCGTTGTGCGAATGGTCCTTGCTGGGGATCACTGGCAATACAGACGTAATTTTCGTTTAGTGCGACATAAGTAGGTCCGCGCAGAATAAAATAATTGCATCACGGTTTGTCCAAATATTTCCTCTTAATTAGCACCAAGAAACTCCTCCGACATGACGTCACAAAAATGGCACGTCCTCACATCGGAGCTGAGCCTTCTGCTCGACGTACAGCTCAATTCTCTCTTCATATTGCGCACGCACCAAAGGGAAATTCTGTCGCTATGCAACTTGTGTTGCGAAATTTCCATCACACGGTAACGTTTTCTTGCATCTATATACGAGGAACAAGATCAAGCAAGAACGGGCCGCCGAAAGAAAGTTGTTGTTTGATTCGTTCCACAGGGCGGTTAATTACGAGGCTGTCTTTCTTACGCTAAGCTTCAAATAATAAAGTGAGTTAAACTGAACGCTGTATTCAACATCCCTCAACCTTTCCGTATGCTCTTAAGCAGCGCACTCACAATCTCGGACCTTACGGGAAATCAATACCGTTTTCTTTTTTCTTTAGCTGTTTTGTTCTGCCCCGAGTTTTACCGTCGGTCTGTCCTATCCCCTTCCTCGTCTTCAACCAAAACGCGGTCATAATGATGTGAAATTAGTGACGCGTCCAAATCAAAGGCACAGAATAAGAAGCCACATACGCAAGGTTAGTCCGGGCACTTGAATTATGCAAATCAAAGTGATCATCAAGCTGCGGGACGGAAACAGCTGAACATTGCTGCTCAATCAACGCCGACAGCAATGAAGCGAGGCAGCCATTAATTAGTGCACTAATTAATTAGGGTTTAGCAAGCAGTCTGTGAAACGAGCCCTCGAGGCACTCCGCGAACCCAGCCCAGCTCGATACTCAGGGGTGTCTTTTCCCTCAACGAAAGCGCTCCCGTGTTTCAAAAGAACTTTTTTTCTTTTTTAACATTTTACCCACTCTTCAATTATTGTTAATCCGACACTCCTCATCAGGGCTTCCGCAAAAGCAATGAGATAATTACGGCTGCAGAGAATGGTCCAGCTCTGCTTTCATTGGATAGCAGAATATTATAGAGAAACTATGAATTAGGTTTCAGATTTCTGAGGTTTCGAATTTCTTTCTTTGTCAGGAGCGGACGTGAACGGGCGGTGTTCTTTTTCTCGTGTCTACGAATTTTTCGTGGACTGCGCACACCAATTACATAAACTATTGGAAAACGAAAATATGTAGACGGTGCTCATCGAGGCTACGCTTCCATGACATCAGCTTTATCGCAGTTCTGAATAATGATTTTTATTGCAAGCCTAAAGATAGACTCACGTAACACACTGCATTTTCACAGTGATGCTGAAGGAGACGTGGAAAGGTGAAATATAAAGCAGGCCAGAAATTGAGAATTTTTGCTCATTTTAGGTATATATCTGTGCCCAGCAATTACGATTTTATGTGTGCAAAATATTCAATATATTGTAAAGTTACACTGAACTTTATCCGTTTTGAATAGATCGACTGTAGTTTTACAGTGTTTTCTGTGACCATATGGAACCACGTCACCTTCTCTCACGCAGAGAGTAAAGAAGACTTGATCGTTGCCCGAGTTCCTTGTAATAGAGCGCTCATCGCTGCCTGAACGGTCAAAGAAGTGCTCATTTTATTATTAATATGAATGTGAATAACAAGGTCACGTTTATCTCTCGGCATCAATTCCCTCCAAATAATATAATAATGAAAGACTCAATGCAATAAAACTTGCTCGTAACGACGATATTTTTCATACAACGGTACCAGATCCTATGCGAGGCCAGCTATTATGGACCTAATACACCCAGATTTATACCCAACGGACAAGTGCAGACATTGCAACTATAGAGCCACCCTGGAGCATATCCTATGGGAATGTACGGCTGTAATACGGGGTAACGGTGGTGCAGCCTCAAACAGCGACAGCCTCCGTGGGCGCTGGAAGTGTGCGTTGCTCAGCTCGAACCTGCAGCACCAACTCTGGGCCGTCCAGCGAGCCGAGGAAGCTGCCAAGGGCCAACAACCCTTGGCTAAAACTTAGGCGGGGTCCAGGCCCACCCCACCAAATCGCAGGGCACTGAATAAAGTTAATTGACTGAATTAGTGAATGAATGAATGAATGAATGAATGAATGAATGAATGAATGAATGAATGAATGAATGAACGGTAAAGGCCAACTACCGCGAAATTTACCTTTCGCTTAATTGCTAGTAAATGAGTAAGTAACAAACCACTGAGGTAATCATGTCAAATCTGCGCCGCTAGTTTTCGTCTAGTTTTCTTTCCACACTCTTACACGTCAGTAAGATGTTTGATTACCTTGGAGGGCCGGAACCGATCTGATCATACACACCAAAGCTATCTGGTCTTCTAAGGAAAGGACGATAGAGGTACCTTGCAACTGGTGAAACTCGAAGCTTCAGTCCGGTAAAAAAAAAAAAAAAAAGGAAGGAAGAGGTGATGTACACTTTGTTACTAACAACAACAGAAAGCAAACAGACCATGAAACCAAGGAATAGGCAAGTGAAATGAACTGCCTTTTAACTTCAAATTTGTAGATTGCAGAAAAAGAAATAAAAGTGGGCAACGTAATCCACTTCCATTTCCATTTCTTCGAGCATTTCTAAGTGATGTAAAATCAAACAACATTTGCAGTGTGTATCGTCCACAGAAGAGATTTTAGCCCTGAGAGTCCAGGATTACATCAATAATGTAAATATACTCGCATGTCCATCTCACGCTTGCCAAAACGTAGCACTGTAAATGGTCACAAAAGATACCACCGTGGCCATGCCGTTGTATATAAGTTATTGTAATAAAGTTTCAATGAGTAGACCAGAATGCAGCCGCAGCTGCCCCCTGGAGGCGCACAATCATTGTTTGCGCATACAGATGCAAATGCCAGAAAGAAAACAAATATGGCCTGGCAGTTCTGAACTCCACTCATACCTTCTTGAAGAGGTGTGAGAAAAAAAGAAAGAAACTGAACGAGAAGAACCTGAAAAAAAAAAAATATGTCGACGGCACATCAAACACATCCTAATCACATCACACACAGAGCACAGGCCTAAAGTGACAAGAATTGTAGCACCGCTTTGCGAGCCTTATTTCTGCTTGAAGCATGACATTCCGGAAAGAACAAACTATTACGCGGAATTCGTGCAGGGTTAGGTTGCTGGAACTGATTGAGCGGCATACAGCGGGAGCTTTGGAATGTTGGGCATTCCAGCAGCAAGTGCTCAAGCTTTTCGCCGTAGTTTCCACGAGCCGAGCACGAAAAGCTCTGCGCACGTCCCTGTCAGTAAAGCCATAAATCAAAAGAAAAGCACGCCGCCCCCGAAGCTGTCGTTATTGGCCGTGAGGGTACGGAAATAGAACTTCAGTTTAAAACGCACAACGTTACTCCACTCAAAAGGCCAGCGTTCAGAAACTTTAATTTCACTCTACATTATTGTCTATACATTTCAGTGAGACCTAGTTTCTCATGTGCTCTCTGGATTGTCATTTTGTACGGTGATGAACGAAAGACTAGCGCCTCAGATACCTTTATTCTTCGGGCTGATTGTACTACAAGCTCTCCTCGTGCATAACCATGCGCTGTCGCCATTTTTCTTTCTCTGATCATTTTTATTAAATCTACTCTGGGCCCTATAACCGTAAGTGCGGCAGAACCACAGTCACACAATCGGTTGCGAAAAGCCTTGGATCTGTAAATCTATATACCCAGCCCCATAATGTAAAAAAAAAATGCCGGTGATCTAGATAGGCACGCTTGTCGCACAAACGCAGAACAGTCGCGTTTATTTTGCAATTCCATTGTTGCTTAACTGCAGTCCATTGGAAGGAGTTGCATGATCGCTCGAAGGCTTCGAAATTTCGCCCTTTTCTAGCAGGTGCGTGGCTCTGCCAAGAGCGGTCATGCGCAACTGAGATTTGTAAGATCGCATTCCGCTTTGCCGTTTTCCAAGAGTGGAAGCATATGCGCTGTCTATTTCGTTGATCGTACCTTTTGGAAATACACGTTAGCCGCTATATTGGGCAAACAGGGTGCGTGAGAATGCGCATCAACTCAAACGGCAATCATCAAACCCGATCGCGTGACCACTTTTGGTCGCTGCAAGTATGAAGCTTACGACCCCAGCAAAACCGAATGAGTCTTAGGGAGCTTTGAGTGCAGCGTGCGGCGCGTGCAAAATGAACGCAGAAATGAACCTGTCCTCGTTTTTTTAGAGTAGTCAGCCTTGGATTACATCACCTGCCCTCCCCCCCAGCCAGCACTAACAACTTAAAATGACACACACAAGGCTTTCAATGTCAGCATAGCTTTCAAGCAAATTTAACCATTATGTTCTTTTCAAGGACATGCCTGCGGCGAATCAGTTATCCGTTTGATTATAAACTGTAGAAACAGTGGGACAAGAAAAAAAAAACACCGCAGAACCCGTCTCACCACGAATGTCGACGTCACTGCGATATATCAACCCAGCATATTGCAACCGACAAAACGCGCCACATAAACGACGTGTATGAGGCCGGGGTGCTCTCTCGCGTTTCTCTTACCACACCGCGCCATCTAGCGTCGCCGCAGCGAAGTTCCCGCGTTGCGCGTGTGTCACTATATATTCAAACAAGAGTGTAAGTATAATACTAACGCGGTTTCAACTCCGCCCACCACCGCAGATATATAAATTAAGTTTTATCATTGCAAAACGGCACACACGTGGTGGCGCATACACGGTGACCCAAGGCAACACCAAAGAAGTTCATTGAAGCATGAAATGTACGTATTTTTTCCTCACCCAGTGATCCATTTTGTGGTTGATAGAGGCGCATCGATAAACGGAACACAAGTAGTGGTATATACCCCTGTAAATCAATAATTAATTTATCGCCAATAAACGCGATCACTCAGACCGGACTTGAGGCAGGATGAATGGATCCTAACAAGGAGCAAGAACGAAGTAGCTCGCGATACCTTGAAACGTTTTGCATCAAGAAGAAAAGTCAAAACTGTGCGACTCATCATTAAGCTTTTTCGATACGTAAACACTTTATCTGGAAAGTGTTTGTTAGCCCTGTTAGCGCTAAGCGAGGTTCCGTCACATTAACGGTGCCCCGTACGTTGTAAAAAAGAACCTTTTATACGCTTGATGCCTGAAAAAAAAGAAAGCAAATAAAAGTATGCGCGCGTCCTGCCTTCATGCCTTCACCTCTGTGTGATTATATTTTTGGCGCGAAATTCAGTATTGTTCCACACGCACCAACCAGCTCAACAGCGAGTAGCTGCTGCTAAACCAAGTTGGCGTGAAACGGGTCAACTGGCTATAGCGTCCCATATGCAGTGTCATATACCCGTGATGCAAGTTAGTCACACGATGGGCTTCGAAGCCCGATCTCCAACTACTAGACAATGGATTACCCAGTGATTCATGTATGCGGGAAAAATGATTAGAGAGGCTGAGAGACAGACGGTGCTTGGAGAAAGTGCTTGTAGTTCTCTAATAATCATGATGCAGCGGTGCTCTGGTCGGTACGCCACTGACTGCACTTGATAGCACAGCTCAAATTTGTTCAACAGTAAGGCTGCCGGTGAGTCCCAAGCATAAATCTCTTACGCTGATGATCGTTGATGGGGGAAAAAGTTGGCTTGTTTATTCCGGCCTTGTCTGGACACTAAATATGGCTGTACCTGGCGCAGGAAATACGAAAGCCCCACGAGGTCATGTTTATTAGCTATACATATTGTCAAATTTCCGTATTACGTAGTCCGGTGCGCAAAAGGTGGTGGAAATTAGTTAATGCTGAATTTTTCCATACGGCTTCTCTCACTGCTGTAGCTTAAGAAAACTGACATGACCAACATTTCTTTTTTTACAAACCCTGCTTAGGCATGTTCAGCCAAGCGACAGAAGAGCCCCTGTAGGGGTGGGAACTTTTTGACTGCACATTTCCAGCGGTTTGTATAATGGCGGTAGATCAGAGTGTTCCTTTAAACTTCAGTTGGAGAGCCCTACGGATCAACATCATTAAGGTTTCACTATAGTGAACGCTTGTAGGAGTTTGCGGTGCATGATCTATACGTACAGTGGGGAGCAAGGAATACCGTAATCGGCGGTTAATTTTTATTTCGTATCTCGGTTAGTGTGTGTGCTAACAAAGTAACCACCCATCTGCTATCTGAAGTTTTCAAGTAGTTTCGCCTCGCGTTTAGTTTATGCTCTGGAAAAAAAGGACGCCTAGGGTAACCTATACATATGGGAATTGGTCAGAGAAACATGACAGCCCGTGCGCAGTGTCTAACTTTTGACACCACTCAGAAATCAATACGGACCGCTTAAATTGTCGAAGAACAGCTGCGGCATAAAAGTTATTTACTGGCAGTGCTCTAGGCTAGGCGATAAACATTTCATACCCCAGAGTTTTCAACGTTGCCCCCTGGGCCAACAGTCGAACTTCACCGCAGTGCACCAACTGTACTCACTGGGAGCATTCTTTAGCAAGTGACATTTCAAAAGATAGGACCAGTTTCAACAACGTCGAAAAGCAATGTCGAGAGAGGGTATGCCCTTCTTATGACATGCGTATTTAGGGCCCTAAGTCGTAACTTCCCGGCTGCGGAATAGTGGCGTTTAAATTTCTGAGCAAAAAACTATTATAACGCAGCACTAAACGCACGACAAGGTGTCACAAATGTGCGTGTTGTATGAAGGGCACACAATTCGACCTTGCTGACAGCTGTTAAGTATTTTGGAGTTACTTGTTAACGAGCGTGTACTGTGTGGTGTGTGTGTTTGTGTGTATATATATATATATATATATATATATATATATATATATATATATATATATATATATATATATATATATATATACAGTAAGAGCTCGGTAATTCGCACCACAAGGGGAAGTCGCTTCAGTTCGAACTAACGAAAGGGAAGGAGAACAACAGTGCACTGCGATTTGGAAGCAGTAGGACACGTCAGAAATTTAATGCTTGAACAAGTCCGTCATCGTAGTCGGCCTTTTCTACTTGAAGGCGACAGCTATCACTATTTACTCTAATGAGCGAATGTGGCGGAAGACCTCCTCTTCGCCTTCTTTAAAACTGAAGAGACGGGCAGCATTCAATGTAGCCATGACCTCCACAGCGGAGGGCCGCACTGGAGCTTCGTCTTCCTCCTCCTCTTCGTCACTGGCAGCGACAGGTTCAGCGCTTCTGACCTGACAAATTATGTCCTCAACTGTCAGCGCACCAGACAACACTGCACTCTCGTCCTCGTCGACATAGTCAGCAAAGGAGATGTCGTCCAAAACTTCCGCCATGGGAGTGGTGACGCCATCTTCGAGCGCAGGTGGCTAGTTTCTTCCTTGTAGAGCTTGCGCGCCGAAGAAACAGTGGCGATAGCAATTTGCTATCGTAACTGAAGTTACTTGCTCCCAAGCACGTAGAAGCATATGTAGCGCACTCAGGAGCGTCACCTGATAATTAATACACAAAATAATTTGTTCCAACAGAAGGCGCCGGTAAAATGATTATAAATTTTTAATGATACCTTGGTCCATGGGCTGTATATCGCCGCTGTAGTGTTAGGTGGAAGGAAGGTTAGCTCAATGGCCTTCATCTCAACGTCGACCTTATGAGCCCAACAATTGTCAACGAGCAGGAGGACTTTCCGTCTACAACGCTTAAACTTCTCCATCTTCCCTAGCCACTGTCCGAACAGTTCCCCCGTCATCCACGCCTTTCTCTTGGCTGCGTAGTCCACTGGGAGGGACCGGATCTGGGAGGTCAACGTAGAACTGAGAGCAGGCAGCCGCTGCTGCCTTCAGTCCGATCCCGAGCCGGTTATATTTTTCCCGATTTTGCTTTCTCTCGCCGTTCTTTCCGTTCCAGAGGCGACGCAGTCTTGTGTGTAGGCAGTAGGTGCGCTTCTCTGGCCGATTGCCAGGCGCCAAGCCGCCGGCACGGTGGCGCGTAGTTGGAATTATCCGTGGCGGAACCTTCTCGCGTTTGAACTAACGGCCTTTTTTTATACATAGACTTCTGTGGAGCTTGGCCGTACCAAATCGTACAGTTCGAATTATTGAAGTTCAAATTAACGAGCTTTCACTGTTTGTATATATATATATATATATATATATATATATATATATATATATATATATATATACATATATATGTCATATCATAAGAAGCCAACAAACACTGACACCAAGGACAACATAGGGGTAATTACTAGTGCTTAATAAATGAAATAAAGAAACGATAAATTAATGGAAATTAAAGTGGATGAACAAACAACTTGCCGCAGGTGGGGACCGAACCCACAACCTTCGCATTTCGCGTGCGATGCTCTACCAATTGAGCTACCGCGGCGCCGTTTTTCCATCCACTTTCTTGGGTATTTATGTGTCCTAGTAGAATCCTGGGAGTGTTAGCCAGCGCCACCACTCACAGACCTTGGTGGCGGACGTGGAATGTCTTTTTTGCCGCAGGCGTCACGAGAGCGTGATCTTTTAGGGTGGAGGCAACTGGTCAATAAACCGACATATGCTAGCTGAAGGCATCAATGTTGCCGGATTCGAGACCCTCGTTATGTAATGAACGAGAAGATTTATATATATATATATATATATATAGATATGAGCGTTAATTCAATGTGGCAAATTGAGAAACAGGGCCGGGTGGGCGTCGTGGATCTTTGTGGCGTATTCGTGGTGACGCAGTCCGTGACACATCCATACACATGCCGGGACATGTGCGACATGGTGGAATGAATGAATGTTTGATGTTTAGTGGCGCAAGGGCCAGGTATGACCCAAGAGCGCCATGCTAGTGTTAATGAGTTCGCAGTGCACTGATGGTATCCGTGAAGCTAAATGTGACGTGGCTGTAAAGGGCCCTAAAAGGGTTGAGGTAAATTGCATGAAATCTACGTGTAATAACATTATGGGGATGACTACTGACGTGAACAATGAACATTAAAATGCATTGAGAAAGAATGATGCAATATATAAAGTATGTGATTGTCTAGAGATTCTCTGCCGAACAAGGTTGGAGTTAGTGTGAACAGATCAGTACGCTCTTTTCTGGGTCTTCGAATCGTCGCCAAACGGTCTCGTTGCTGAAACCTCTCGCATAATACAGAATTCCTCTTCAGTGGTGAACACCTCCGAGGCTGCTTCACCTGTAGGCGTGCGAGCACCGCGTTTGAAGTCGACACCGGTCATATGCCGCTGCTTGAGCGGGTGGTCCCCATGTTTCGCAAAAACAGGAGCCTGCTGCGCTGGATAGACGACACCAGCGAGTGAGCGGCCCACTCCGTAAGATCGCCGGCCGGTCCCGGTGTACCGCACATGCGCAGTGGCGTCTCCGCTCGCCCGCTGGCCAGTAAACCCGCTCAGCTATAACGCTCTATTGCCAGCCACGTATACGGTGTGAGTGCACTGTGCGATAATACTCGCCATGTACCGCGATGCTCTAGGGGCTGTCTTGATTTCATTTTGACTCGCTTGAAAATAAAAAGAACCAGAAACAGACACATACATATCGCAGTATAAGGGGATCAAAATGGTGCACTGCAGTCAACCCGGATATACATGCCTGCCATTGGTGATGCCTGTCCGGCTCGCGCTATACATTCCGCTATGCTTGAGCCACGCGGCCCGCCGTTCGCGTTTCGTTTCACACCAATAGTACGCCTCACTGGTGCTGCCCATTCTCAGTACGTCCATAAGATCGATGATCGCAAGCTGATTTCGCAAAATAAAAACTCAAATCGTTGAGCACGCCTGGAAAAAGTGACGGTGCCTCGTGTTTCCCTGCTTCGGACAAACCGTTGCGGCCGCTCAGTGCAGCACGAGAGAAGCAGATAACGTTGGTGTCGCGTCCACCATGACACTGGCATTCTGCGGGGAAGAAAAATAATAGCTGCTGTCCACCTCGCTGTCCATTACATGCACAACCGAGACAGAAACGGCGCCGCATGGCCCAGCGGCTGCTTGGGCCGTAGGCTTGACAACTTGCGGTGTTTTTTTTTTTTTTTTTTTTGTGATGGGGCTCTGATTATTAGAAAGGAACCGAGTAAGCGAAAAGCGAATAAGCAGTCGCAGACGTACAGAACCCTTAACCATACCTACAACTGAGGACGCAAATGGGACAAAAAGGGAAATACTTTTGTGCAATTTTGTTTCCCCACTACGTTAATGAAATTGGGATAACGCTCTCCCCGAGCTTGGCGTAAACCAATTTTCCATGCCGCAAGCTCGTCTGACGCGTGTACTGCTCCTCTCTGAGCCGCCCATCTGTGTTTATTGTGGCTATGGATGAAGCCTTCACCACAGGCTAGTGCATGAAGGCTCGATAGTACTCCTCGCTCTATTACATCGAAAAGAAAATACTGTCCATTAAACCGCTACTGATTTGTCTTCCACGAACACAAGTGGCCTAGAGTGCGCTGAGATGACCAATTTAATACCATGCAGACGATACATGAACGATGTCCCTACCATTCGTCGGCTCACAGAAGAACGAAAACACTAGGGTACATTTTCAGAAGCGCTTGCCTGTGCCGAGCACACTTATGTTTGTAATTCTTTTAGGAAGCGGGCGCATGCATATCAACATCTTCTATAACTATCCTTCTAACTTTTCTACTCAGTTGATACCCCCTTCCTATGCAGCGTAAACAACCGGGCGCCCTTGCGACAAATATTTCCTTGTATTTCTTCTTTGCTTTGTGTAATTAGGCGCATAAATACTATGAGCAATACTGTGTAAAACTGTTTAGCCAACAGTATTTTTGATGTGAAGCTAACAGAACGCGCGATGTAGAGAGATACGTATTATCGTTGAAACACTGTACTCACCCTCGAATTCCTGTTTACTGCGTAAGCCCAACGGGGTAGCAGGACTAGTTCAGTTTCTTCATTGGCTTCCTCAGATGGGCAACAAAAAAATCGTCACTTTCGTTCCGCGAGCGCTATTTCCGCGGAACCCGGCTCGCACTGGCTAGCAGGCATGACGAACTTCATCCTTGGTAGTACAGGAAGCCACAAAAACGAGCACGAGGAGGAAATATGCATAGGTATACTCTGACGCTCATCCAGGCAGCACCACCTCAAGTCCACGGCGTGAAAGCACACGGCACTACCTCGTTGCCGTGCCTTCTTGCGAACAGCCTGAACACGCTAGCACACGACGCGGACAGAGAGACGTTCCGCTGACAGGCTTTCACACAGCAAGCGCATAAAACGTAGCTCGACTACAGTGGTAACGTTAAAGCATTACAAGCACGCAAACTCGGGGAAAATTTACGGAGGTTCAATGATTGCGATGCACAGAATATCGCCCGCAATGAGCACTTGCCTGACAATTGGATCCGTGGGCCTGGTCTAGCCGACGTGATGGCTCAGAGCACATCGTCTTATCAGGATAGTTTTCCATGGGGTGGCCATTGCAGCAATGCCTGCCGGTCGCACGTCGCATCGTTGACACCTGACTGTCAGGGTCGCGGACATTGTGGGCGCGGCCACATAAGGTGTCGTGGCATCTTGCTGTTTGGAAGACGAGCATGGCGCGTCCATTTCGAGCCAGAAGGGGAAGCGGGCTGAGGAATTCCGCACAGGGTGCTCTTCGTGGAATTAAAGAAGTAGACAAAAAATTATACTGAGCTCACATGGAAAAAAGACGATGGTTCCTATCAGAAGACCAGCGTGCGTTGCAGAGGGCGTAAACCGAGGCAACGTACCAAATTATCGCACGGCCACCCCATCTGATGTCAAAAAGGACACTTCAAACGCGCACTTCAAATCGGGGCAGCCGACTGGTCTTCTGACGTCATTATTCAGTTTCGCCTCTTCAGAAGCGCGATTCCTTCGCCAAACGGGCTAAACACTACTTGCGTTCAACAGTTCGTGCATGGACGGCAAGATGACCGAGTAAATAACGAAGTTTACGGTAGCTATCGAGAAGTGCCTCGTCGAGAGCAAAATTTGTAGCACAAATTTCTGTCGGAGTACGCTAATAAACTCACAAAAACTGCGATTTTTTACTCGATTTTTTACACCATTGAATGCGCAATTTCAGCGCATTCATTCATGTAGTCAATTCAAGACGAACCTCTAGATTGAATTTGACGTTAGTGTCCCCTCAGATGCACAACTAATGTCGTTCGGATATTTAAATGACCAATTACAGGATTGGCGTTCTCACCTGGAAACAAGCAATAGCCAAGGAAGCCTTACTTTTAGACGAGAAGGCTGCCTTAGGAATTTTTTCTCCTACACTTAGGTGGTCCTTTTCCATTCGCATTCCGGATTACACGCCCGTTTGTATAGGAGAAATATTAGAGTTATACTAGCGCTGCGCAAACCTTGCGAACCAATCGTCAGCTGTCGTGGCTACACATTCTCTGTCGGTATGCTCATCGATTTCCACCCCATCAAAGACAGCTATTTTAAGTTTTTTTTTTTATAATTTAGTAGCTACTACGTTACAAAATATAACTGTGGTTAGTTCCTGGCGACCGCAGTTTATACTTAAGCGAAATGGCAGATTTATTTGCCAGAATGTCTCTAATCAAACTTCTAATTCCTATCTGACTGTATACAACTTACGTCACTGCATCAAAATTCAGAACATTTGCCTGCACAGTGATTTATATAAGTTATTGCTGATAACAATTTCAGACTTTCAGCATTTCAATTTTTGGGTGGCATAAAAGTGTTTGTTTTTTCCCGGAAATTGCCAGTACAAACGCCAGATTACGCTGTCGCATTCATCAATTGCATTTTTATTGACATAGGGCTGGTCTGGCGATATGGCCTTTATGCCATAATTACAAGGAAACTGATTCAATGGACTACTACTTTTCATCATGCCGGCGATATTTAGACGTGAGAAAGATATTGCTCGAAGCTCCACTCTGCAAAATTGAGTTTGGTTTTGGTAAACCGGTAATATTATCATTTGGGGCTTCGACACTTGGCCATAATCACAGAGACCTCTGTGGCGCAGTCTTTTTTTTAACTGAAACAAATCATTAGCCTGCTAATAGTCATACCTTTATTCTACCTACCTGATCAGCATTCAGTTCACTGAAATTGGTCACTCCAGATTCTATAATACTATTGTATGTCTTCCCTCGTTGGTTACAACCTCTTTTAAGAATGGTTTTCAGTCAGTCTGACTGCTCGCTCGCGTGCTAGTCTGTAGGCATTTTCTATCTGCTTTTATTTTTTCCTTTATTTTGCATTTCTACCTTTCAAATAGGAATTTTCTTTAGCTTGTACATGAACCGCGCCGGCGACCGTCATCCATGGGACTGCGCCAAAGACTGCTTGGCGAGCTACAACGGCCCTTTGCCTGGCCCGCCGAACCTTCTCTCCGCCCGGCGACAAGATGGACAGGGCGCAGGCTACGGCACTGAGATAACTGCAGACGCTCACGTACCCCAACCCTGCAAAATACCACGGGCTCTACCCCGGTACGTACCCGACAAATATACGCAAGGTCTGCCGCACTGATATAGCCATTTTAACTCACATGCTCTGGGACTGTAACAAAAAGCCGCACGGTGCTAAATCCGGAACCCTTCCCCCGAAGAGGGCCGGTGCGTTGCGCAGCCCCAGCGTCGGCGGCCAACTTGGGGCCGTCCGGTAGGCCTGCGAGGCGGCGGCGAGGCTAAAACTCGACGTCCCCATGTGGGAGACCTAAGGCCCCGTGAGCGAAGGCTCTGCAGGACTAGAAATGAAGTTGTTACCAACCAATTACCTCCTGTCACCCAAATATTGCCCTATCCCCCTTAGTGGGTTACGATCCATAAAAGGGTCCCTCATTATCATCATCGCCATCACCTATCAGTCATAATGATTGTACCCAAGATAGCTTGTAAATAGGAAGTACATTTTCATTAATCTCTATCTTTAAACTTATCAATAAACACCACGCACAGCATAAAAGTGAACACCTTTTTATGCGCCCGACTATGAATTAGTTACCCTGCCGCCTCACTAAACACCGCTGCACAAAATTTCCTACTTGCGCCTGGAATGCGAGTATTTTTTTTCCCGCATGAATATCACTTTGCACTACTTAATATCGATGATATTGAGTTCAATTAAAAGGGAATAAATGGGAACCAACAGTGTAAAGAACGATCACTTAATTTCATTGTAGGCTGTGTTTTGTACCAATTAGCTACGTCGATACAACATAACCATCCGGAGCGAACATGGAGGTTTTGATGGACTACACTTAAGTGTAGCGCAAGGTTCACACCGTCAACTAGTATTTCACTAATACTTCGTTTTTAGCTATTAAAGAACCCTTTGCAATATGATTAACGTGGTTTAAATCATGCCTCCGGGACCTCAAAGAGGTACGACGTGATGCTCCCGCATTTCTCTCGCATTTTCCGCTGTACTGTCGGTGAGTTTTTTCGCAGAGCTCGCCCTGATTAGGGGTCCTCTTTTTATACGCCAGAGAGAAAGTAGTGTCCGGAACGTTTATGTCCATGAATCAGGAAAATGAGATTTCACATGGTGAAGTGCCGGTATCTTTAAGCCAGGGAACTCACATGGAAGCACTGTTTTAGGGTGGCGAAAACACCAAAATTTTGACCGGCATTTGCCGCCAAATTTTGTAAGTAGAATTTCTTTAATTTTGTTTACACCAATGCGCACATGAAACCTGCATGTAATTTTAATATGCTTGTTACCTTTTCCTTTTATTTTAACGCATCCAATTTTGTTTTTGTTTTTTATTGTGTGTGCTGTGACCCGTACACAGCTACAAGTTATTTGGCATAGTGGCGTGCTCGTGATAGTATTGTCTCACGCCAAGCATGGGAACTGCACTAAGCATTGTCGTTGCCTTCCCCTTGTACGTAATACATAAAGGGTATTGTTTGAACGGTGCTGTAATAACGACTGCATACTAGCCTGTTTAACTCAAGCGTAGACGTGTCGTGTACTGCGCTCAGACACGCTATAGGTCTCTGGATGCGGATGCGAAAGCTTATTTTTAAAAGTTGCTTAGTTTCACGTCGCCAAGCGTTGAGGGAAACGTGGTCTGTCATCTTGTCTTTCGCCAATCGGTGATTTGTCGGATAGCTTAAGCTCTCAATTTAGCTGGAGACAGCAAGTTTCCTTACAAAGGTTGTGAGCACTCTAAAGGACCACTTGCATCGAGGCTCTCTAACGTAAGATAGTTTGCGCAACTTCTGGTCCCCGGAACAATATGTTAAAAACATAAAACCACTTTACGGAAACGTAACCAGACGTTTATTCTTTATCAATGAGGCAAAAGGAAGCTTCACTTTGAGAGTTGATTAGACAGCAATGTTTGATCATACTTGTGTTTGTCCTGCTTCTCGGCCCTCTCATCAGGCGAATGGCAATCTGACTAAACATACGGGGTTTCGGTGATTTACAGGCCGCCTGCACGACTTCGGCATAAGGGATGGTGACATCCTACGCACACCATATCGTTACATCATTACACCCCCCAACGTTGCACGGAGTGCGTATCAACTCGACACCTGGACACAAGTCTCTCCATGCTAATGAACGCGCTAACGCGGCAGCCCGAGAGGTCGCTAACTGGGCGCCATTGGAAGAGCTGTCCAACCCAGACGGCGCACCGACAGAACCACTGAACTACGCTGAAACACTACAATAATACAGAGACAGCAGGAGACACCCCCCGCCAGCCCATAATTCGCTTACCCAAGAAGATGCCGTCGCGTGGCGACAGCTTCGAACTAATTCATTATCTTCGAACTAATGCTTTTGTCTTCACCTCTTCTACCCTACACAATATCCCTCATACTGTCCCTACTGCGGAGCAACGCCCAAATTATATAATTGCGCCTGGGTGAACCCACACCCTCCGGGTTGCTCCCCTCTTCATTCTCCTTCACCTTCCTCCTGCGAAACTGTGCTGACCCACTTAGACCCGCAAGAGCAGCGATGGCTGATTCGGCGGGCACGCCGTGTAGCGAAAGCAATGGGGCCCTGAACTATCGGCTCCACCCTACGAAGAAGTCTCCCCGCCTCATTAGAAATAAATGTTCTCTCTCTCTTTCCACCATGCCAAGACTAGAAACTACAAAAAATAACAGCGTATGCTGACGACATATCAATATTTGTGAGCAACACATCAAGGTTTTTGAGTTTTCCTTCAAATCTGAGAAATACGCTGTCCTATCTAGAGCAGTTTTGAATGCGACAAAAAGTATGGTGCCAATCGTTGGACACTTAAAAGTTCAGCTGCCCAGTGGCATGCACAGAAATCGAAGCCATACGAGTACTTGCCATTGTTTTGGAAGCAGGTGGTGCCCCCCAAAATGTGGGATCAAGCATCTGAAAAGTTGGAAGGCGATTCAACCTCCAGTCTTCCAGGGCGAGTTGTGGGTTAGAGAGGTGCGGAGCCATTGCGCTCCGCACTTCATCACATCAGTGTTCGCGCGAGGAGAGTAGGATATGTGCCAGACTCGTAAATGGTTTTTTTCTTTTACTACACAATCTTCGGGATCGGCATACACTTTGAGACTGCACTATATTCGGGATCGGTCCACATTTTAACGTTGATTGATTTTTACATAATTACCGAGATTAAACATGTCAAAACTACGATCCAATTATGAAGCCAGTCGTTATTGGGGGGGGGGGGGGGGAGGCGAAATGTCTGTCGCCCAATGATTACAGCATCAGGCTTTAGTGCTAGATGTCCTCTGTTCGAGTTCCGCAGTTGGACAATTTTATTTACAAACATCACAATTTTTGGCATAAGGCTGGAACATTGAATACAATAGAAACACTCTAGAATATTGCACGCACTTCGTGGCTTAAGTGGCAGTGCGCACTGCACTAAACACAAGCTAGCTACGTGAACACGCATGGTGTGACGTCAGCAGGCACGCATCTGACAGAAAGAACTCGATGACCGCGAGAAGCATCAGCTAGGATAACTTCAAGGTCTTGGCGGCGTTCTCGCATTGCGTGGGCCTCGCGTTCCTGCACTGCGGCCTTTACAGCGCGCACGGTGGGAGTGTCCCCTGCGCACTTTTCAACTGCAATGTTTTGAAAGTGTTGTCGCTTAGCCCAGTCGCCGTAGCGCCACGTCTGGACGCACGCAGTAACAACTCGTCGTGGCCATCAGACGCCATATACAATAAAGCTGGCGGACTGCATCACAGCGCTGGGCTGCAAGTACTTACCAGCCCACACTGCGTAATACAAGGTGACGTTCAGGCATGCCAAAAAACTGGACACGACATATGGAGAAAAATGGTCCAGATACCGTTCTCGACAAAAAGACGAGGCGATACCGGTGTGTGCACATGGTTGGCGTCTCCAGCGATACCTATGCGAAATTACAATACAATATACAATAAGCGGACCCCCTATGCATAACTTACTCATCCAGTCACCTCGACACGCCACGAGGCCTCAACAGACATTAAGACCAAACAAGCCCACACCGCATCAGACTCAGCGTGGCCTACGTGAACTACTCCAAGAGCAAGATTCTAACTGACGGAATCGCCAAGGTGCTTTGAGTGCAACGCCCCTGAAGACCTATAAAATGTTTTGTGCGACTGCTGCCACTACGCGCCAGAGAGAGAGAGAGAGCCATTGAAGGCAGCACTACACCTCCAACAGGACTTGAGCTTGGAACTTCTACACATTCTCGGCCCATCGCAAAGCAACACCTGCGCGTTGGGCACCGCGAAAGCGTGGCTGACGTTCTTGCGGGCCACGAGTGTTAACGAAACATCGTAAATATCTCTATAGTTTATGAGTGTGCGTGTGTGTGTTGGGTTAAGTGTATGTCACTGTATATATAATAATCGTCATCCGGAACCTGGAGTAGCATGTCAGGTAAACAGCCAGACTATCCTCTCCAGCATATCATTATAGCGTGCGTCTGTCTGGGTGTCCCCGGAGTTGAGCTTCAGCGTACGCCACACACACAGCCGCGCGTTGTTCATACGTCTAGATCCCGGAGTGGTCGTGGCGTGTGTGCGGGCCCTCCTTGTTTCAGCGCGCTTCCCGTTTAACAAGAGTTTCTTCGCTTGCGTCCTGAAAATTAACATGCGGAGGCGTGTTTGCGCAATGCGAGGGACGCGATGCTTCGATGCAGAAACCCCGTACTGACAGGTGCTATACCATGGCTATACTATCTGCGACAAAGTAATGGCAGAAGCTGGCAGCATCTGCATAGCTGTGATGCAATTTGTTCCAGCAAGAAAAGCTGCCTAACTCGATTAACTTGAACCTGTCTAAATTCACTAAATCGTACAGAGGGCTTTCCTGTCTGTTCGATAAGAACACGCCTAGACACATTTCGCCACCTGGCGTTCAAATTAAGACGGAAAGGCAAGGCGAACCTGTAATGTGAGCAATGTTTTTAGGAAAACATCATAAAAATAAAAGAATTTGTATTTTTATGCGCCATTATCGACGGCGGCGAAAAATCACATGGAGTGGTTATACAATTGGTATTGCAATAAAACGTGCCAAATACCTCAACGCGCTTGCTTGTATGCAGGAACGCTTAACCACAGTCGCTAGAAGATTTTTTTTTAATCTAGCGGCCGTGGCTTAAGAGGAAGCTTTAGCTCGGGCCCAACTTCGACGCGGCCTCCTCAAATACATGTAAAACGTAAAAACGTTTATCTGAGTTAACCCCTGGACCTATTTAAATGAGTTTTATTGCAGGTGAGAAAGAAAGTTAAATTCTAGTGACTGTTGGGAGCGGAATTTCGATTTAGGGTTTTAGTTTTGTTTAGAAGATTTTCAAATATTCGACCGTTTGAAAAAAATACAAGCACGAAGCTTACAAATTCATAGCTCTGAATAAAGAATAGATATCACGGTTCTGTAAAAAGCATCCATTAGATCATTCAGAGCGGACAAATTCGATATGTCATTTTAGATCTTACGTTAATTTGTTACGTTGTTTACAAGGGTTCTGCAAAAGCTGTATTTCCATATTACCAAATTTTTTGACATTCATGTGTAATATATAAATTTTGTCCGCTTTAGGTGCACTATTACATGCATTTACCGGAACTGTATTATCACTTTTTGTTGCTGAGTTACAGAGTTGTAAACTTGATAGGCTCGTTTTTTGTAAATTATTCATTTCGCCAATTTTTAATAAAGAATTAACTAATTAACGAATTAGCCTAAATCAAAAATCCGAAACCAACAGTCACTAGATTTTAATTTTTCTTTTAAATGCAACAAACCTTGTAAAATTTGGTGCAGTCCCATACAAAAATGCTTCCTTACTTTCTTTAGAACTTTTATCAACATCCTATCAACTTTAGTAACATCCTATTGACTTTTACTTTTTAGTAACGTTTGTCAAAAGAAAGTTGGTTACTTCTTTTCTAACTTCAGTATGTAAAAAGAAAGTTACTAGAAAGTTAAGACACACTATTTTAACTTTTTAGAGACACGATTCAATAGGAAGTCAATAAAAATAATTATGTTCTTAAAGTACATAACCCAAGTTACAAAACATGCATGAATATTATTCAATAAGGTTATAATTATTCATTGAACATGGCTGGTGCAAGACAGTCTTGTTTCATGGACAGGTGTAAATTTCCACAATTTTCAATCAACTTTCTAGTAACACTGGTTACTAGAAAGTTGTTAAAAATGATTTAGTGAGAAATGAACATATAACAGCATCTGAACTATAAATGAATATGCAAAGACTGGCTGCTTTAAAAAAAATGTTTTTTTTTGCACAGTAACTGTTTTCCTAATTCTTAATCAACTTCCTAGTAACAGATGATAGTAGAATGTTCATAGAAAAAAATTGCTTCTAATACCGGACGCTAAGAGGAAATATGGTCTCACCAATTCAAGATGAGGGCACGTATTCTCGAAAACACGACAGCTAGTGCCATGGGAAGCGTGTATATGAGCGGTGATCATGAATTTGTGCTCAGTAGGTGTCAAAGAAGCCCGTAGGCCATGCACCATCGCACTAGACGGAGCTGCACGGACGGCGCGCTGATCGGCTCGTGTTCGCCAACCAAAGCGGGAGACACACGGTCCGATTCGGTGTCCGATCCAGCGTCCGACGCGCCGAAACTCAGCCCGAATCGAGGTGTTTTGCCGTGCCGAAGCGCCGGATCGGACGTCCGGCGTGCGACAAACCGGGCAGATTTTCATCGTCCGACGTGTCCGACAACTGCACCGTCGTCTGGCCGCATCCAATGGCAGCGCGGTTGGCATGTGACGTTCTCTGACGTTCCCTCCACGGAGGCGGTGCTGGCTGGCCGGTTTCTCGCAGTTATTCTTTTTCGTTGCCTGCTGCAGTTTGTTTTTGACATGAAATAGTTACCAGTTCAGTAAAATTATCTCGAACGTGTGCCTGTTATGCAAACCAGCGCCTTGTACACTAGCACTAAGCTACTGGTGAGATCGGGAGCCGCGACGCGAGGGCATTTCGCGAACAGACATCACACACCGACCGTCTGAGCGAGGCCGCTCGCTTCGTTTGCACGTTTGCCCTTCGCAACGAGTGCGTCGAGTAAACCAATTGTATTTAATTACGGTCGACCTAAGTGTACAGTGTTAATTGTTTTGGCACAAATAAGCACTCTTCGACGAGCTCGGGCTGGATCGCAAGCTCCGTCGGCTACAGCGTCCGCCTAGCTAGGCCTACCGGCCCTATCGCTGGCTTTAGCGGAGCCGTCAGTGGACAACGCGCCGTCGTGAAGTGTTCTGTCACTCACAGGGGCATAATTTTATCGACAGCGTTCGCGTAAAGCGAAGCAGTGTTGTGCAGAGTTGTTTTTATATCGTTTCTCGACGTGGATATGAACACAAGCTGGGGAGCTGGATGTGGGCGGAGCTTATGCGCCGCTCATGCCGTAGCATGCAGCGCCGCACGTCGGATCGGACACTGAATCGTACCGCGTGTGTCTGTATAGCTCGCTCATGGTTCGGCTGAAGTCCCCGTATATTCTTTATAAATAAGGAAGCCTACCTAGGCACTGTAAACCCAACGATTGGGGCCTAAATGCCTCTCCGCCTCCCGCTACGGCTTCCTTTGAGTGACAGTCTGATCTCGAAGGCCGTGCTTTTGCAACCTGCATGCACCTGAAGCAATTGCGAATCTTGAAGGCAACAGCCGCTTAGTTTTTATTATAGATACATTTCCTTAAACTTCGTATCACAAAGTACAAAGTACACACTTTTAGACCAAACAAATCTATTAAAGGACTCTATCAAATGTTATTAGGAAAAAACACGCAATTTTTTCCTTTAAGATACATGTTTCTAAAAAACCGCAGAGTGGCGCTACTGCAGTATTTGTTTGGTCGACACACCACGTTGGTTGTAGTGAATGCTCCTTGCAGTAAGGTGGTATTTGAGTTATATTTTAGAAGTGCATAGGCAAAACGTGCTGCTTGTCGTGTGCAGTGACCATCCCAAACCCTCCGGACTCGTGTAACGCCATTAGTTCGCCGTGTGTTTCGAGCGATCCACCAGTGTCGTCAGTGAGTGCCCTAGTACAGCGCCCGTCCGAGCTGCCTTTGTTCTGCCGAGCTGCCTGCCCGCGCTCTCGTGAAAAGTCTGGTACTGGGGCTTCGAATTGTAGTGTTTGGAAGACTGTTGAAGGTTGTGCTTTTGTGGAGCTGGAGTTCATCGGAAGTTCTACAGTGCTTGCGCCAGAGAAACGTCGGTGCCTCTGTACCTGTTAGACGAAGGAGCGTTTGCCAAGTCTTGAAAGGTAAGCAAGTTTGGCGCTTGCGCGCATTCTTGAAGCTTATGATTTACGTAATGAGCGTTGTGTAACTAGCTAGAGCAAAGCGCTTTCCTATCGTATGTTAGCCATGTTGCTGTGCACATTTAGCAAGCAATTTCACGAAAGCTTCCTCTGATGTTACAGCGTACTTGCATTCTGCTACCCGCCTTGATTGCTATGCCTGAATGGGCACACAATTATGAAAACACATTGAAAGTTGGTGTTCGTTCGGTAGTTGCCTGGCAAGAAGTTATTCGCCATATAGGCATTCCCGCAAGTACAGTACATGTGTAATGTATGCGTCGATGTATCATGGGCTTCGCGCGTTGTCACACGATTGCTATGTTTGACGCTTAAGCAGATAGAAGCTTGTATTTGGAGGTCCACATCGCGAGAACCTGTGTGTATTGTTTATGTTCTTGAGTGTCTTCGCGTATTTGTCTTCTATGTTAGAGCGGATATAGGCCGATATTACAATAACGAGGTGCATTTTTAATCTAGACATTTCAATCAGACGCCGGCCTTTAAGAAAGACAGACCAACCAAATCTTAATAACGAGATGTCAGCTCTTGCAATCGTAGGTTACGGCAGTGCGTAATAATTTAAAGACTGCGATTTTGTAGCGATACTTACCCCTCGATTCTATATTACTCTTCTCGCCCACCGCTAACGGCCGGCAGCTGCAGTACGTAGCACGGGCCGGGGCGTCGGTCAGCCTACTAACGAATAGCGAAAAGGAATACCATCGCTACAAAACCGCGGTCTTTAAATTATTACGCAAATTTTGTGCACAATGAGATGTTATAAACACACCTTGCATGTACATGAAAAAAAGGTTTACAACAAAGATGACATATATGCATGGGCACATATATGTGTCAATAAAATACTCGAGCCTCTTTCTGCCTACAGAAAAAGAAGTTATGTCTCCTCGAGGGCATGGCTGCTTGTATTAATAAACCTCTAAGGGAAGGTTTTCTCTAGTCCCTATTTTTGATATCTATATGCTTATGTGGCATGTACAAACTGCTTGCATCAATTTCTCATTGGGATGAGCTGTCTAAAATTTAATTTTCAGTAATAACTGCAATAATTAACTCCTTTCACTTGTCTTCTAATGACTAAAGTTCTATGCTTCTACCTTGACAAACCTTTCGTGAAATTAGTTTGATGAGGCCCAATATACAGGGCTTTCTAAATTGAAGGTATCAGTACCTATTGAAGACTATGCTAACTATGAAAATGCTGCTTGTGTATGTGGTTTATTCACTCTGTCAGACAAAATCTTTACACCCAAGTGCAGTCAGTAAATTGAAAACTGCATGTCTGCAAGGGGAAGTCAGAATTGTATTTGAAGACAATTGCATCTTGTTTGATAGTTCTCGAGCACTTGTGCGTCACTAATCGAGCACAGCTTGGCCCAATACTCGATGACGCTTGAAGCTTTCAATGTCTGCTAATCACTAAAACAGCACCAGATCTCACTCTGTGTCAAGGGGTGGCACACATTTGCTTAGTTCTAGGCAGATGCATGTCTTTCTTTCGCATTGAAGTTCCCAATACTTTCTAGTCTTACGTAAAAGTACACAGCTCAGTACAATGCATGTATGGTATACGTAAGGCTGCTTTGTTCTTTAAACCGAATCAACGAGAAGAAGCGACTTCCGTTTTTGCAAACCTTACCCTACTTCCTAACCATTCCTTGATCAAACATGTATAAAATGAATCTGTGGTTGTTGTATTCTTTCACAGGTAGACATCGGTGACGGTGTATACGTTGAAAAGGGCCTGCTGAAGAGGCTGTGCCTGGATGCTTACAACTCAGGCTTCCACTTCGCGGAGGGCCTCCTTAAAGCTCCTTTTTCAATAGAAGACGTTGAAGGGAGGTCCTTCTTTGGGCGGCTGTCAAATGCCTTCCACAGAAGGATCCGTTGGATTCCAAGAAGGTCAACACCATAGTAGGTATGTGTGTCACAAAGAAGCATCTTAATATTCTTTGTGCAGTTTTCAACAAAACTCCTTTCATGGCAATTTCAGGGCTATCTTAGGGTATACTCCTTTCTTTACTGCTAAAATAGCTATTAACCTGATTATAATAGCATATTATAATGCAAGCTTTGCCACCATAACTAGAAAATTGTCATTACTGTTGGCATATGTATTTTTGTGATAGAGGCCCTGGTCATATGAATAGACTGATAATATAATATCCTGTCTTGTGGAAAGCTAACATGTTTAGTAACAAGCTCACTTTGACAATGTCTGCCTGTTCAACTGCTTACATGTTGCTTGTATCATTTCGTGGTTCTTAAGTGCAACACAAAAGTCAACTCTTCTATGTACCTGTGCCCAAGCAAAGCTGCAGCACAGTTATGACTGGCACTTTGCCTTTCCCAAGATAATTCACACATGAAACTTCCATGTACTGGTCACAATACGAATATCGAAGTTCATTAAACTGAAGTTGATTTACAGCTTTTGTTTGTAGATGACAATTGGTATGATAGAGTTTGTGTCGTGCATCTGTTGGCGTTACGCACATCCATCACGCTCCCAGCTTTAATGCTCTAATTCAGTCATTTCATGCATATTTAGGACATTGCACAAAACAGGTGGAGATGTTTAGAGCTCACAGGGTTGAAAGCTTGTCTCTTGTGCACTTCCTTTTTAAGAAACAGATGCATGGTGTGTTGCAATGTCACTGTAGCAAAACTAATCTGTTGCCTTTTTTCTTCTCTTTTCTAGACTACACAACGCAACATTTCAGCCTACTTCCAGGGCAGCTGGAGAACTCGTCCTCCTTACTAGCCCGGGGATATTAAATGGATGTGTTCAAGCACAAATGGAAACCTGTCTTCTTCTGTTGCATGCCACACCTAACCGCTTGGCAATCACTATTCGCCACAGACAGATAGTTGACAGGATGTTACTAGCAAGTCGTTAGGATATATAAAGGTGGTTAATAAATAGTCGCTGCACAGTTTTCAGGGAGCAAATAAAAATTTTATTCTGAGATAATCAAAGCTTATTTTTGCAATATATAATTGCAAAAGTAATTACCTCTGAATAAAATTTTTATGTACTTCCTAAAAACTGTGAAGCGACTATATATTAACCACCTTAATACATCCTAACGACTTCCTAGTAACATCCTGTCAACTATCTGTGGCGAATAGTCGACAGGATGCTACTAGCAAGTTGTTAGGATGTATAAAGGTGGTCAATAAATAGTCGCTTCACAGTTGACACTTTCTAACGACATAAGATAATAAGGAGTCGGTAAGAATTCTATCGACATTTTATATCTATACTTTCAATTCAATATCGGTGGCCAATAGTCGGTAGGAGGTTACTAGGAAGTTGTTACGGTGTCTAAAGACGGTTTATAGAATGTCGATAGGTTCTAGTAACATTTGTCTAAAGACGGTTCATAAAATGTTACTAAAAATTTGTGCAAGGGGTGGTTGCCGAGAAAAACGAATTCTCCTTGTACATGTATTTAGATAGGAGCACCTGAGCTAAAGCTTCCTCTTAAGGATGTTTTGTTCGACCAGCAGGGCCTGCGCCCGTGGTCTAAGGTTTAGAGCATCGGTTTGCTACGGCGGCGGTCATTTGTTCGATTCCCGCCATAGGGCAGTCTTATGTACGGTTAATTATAAATACAATGTAATAAATATAGAGATATATAATTATATTCGGAATATCGCGGCGACCAGTAGTCCCAGAAGCACATACCGAGTAGCAGATAGCGGCCAACATTTTAAGGCAGCGCAACCTTCAGGATCGGTTAACGGCAAGAGGCGAGAGGCATACCAGATAGGGAAATGTCGCCGTAACTCGCTAAGAAAAAGAAAGACTTTGTCTTTAAAAAGTAACAGGTCTAATTACGAAAGCATCACCCTACAAACTATGTCTAGAAGCATGCACAGTGATCGTAAAGACGCAGGTGTGTGCGGCAGTAGCGTAGTCAGAGGGTGACCCTCCAGGCACGTGCACCGATCCCCCTTGCCTCCCCCTTTTTTATTCCTAGTCTGGTTGGTGCCCTGCTCTCGAAAACAACGTCTGGCTACGCCACTGGATGCATTTTATGCGGCTTACATCGCTCTAGTTCCACGAAACAACCATCGTCCGGGAAGTTTTACGGAAACACAAACGGGGCGAAACTAAACACCAACTTTTTAGAACTCCCAGTATGTTATTGCGCCCTCAGCATGCAAAAATTAGGGATATTTTATGAAAGCATTAGCTGCACATACCTTACAGTATCTTTTCATTGACCGAAAATACCCTGGGAAAAGGGTGTTCTTTTATTGGTCGAGCATCCTCAGGATTGCTCTTCTAAAGGCTCATTCACAGTAGGCCAACAAGACACCGATTTCGGTCTGCCGACTGTCGGCGACAGCGTTTTTTTTCGTGGTGTCCGCGCCTCTCTCACACTGTACCGACGCCGACAATCGGCCGACAGTTGGCGGTGAGCTCGGCGTCGGTAAAGTGTGACAGAGGTGCCGACACGAAGCTAAAGAACGCTGTCGCCGACAGTCGGTAGACCGAAATCGGTGTCTTGTTGGCCTGAGCGCTGAGTGCGTGTGGGAGGATGCACAGTGACACTATAAACGGTCTCCTAAGCCGGTGTTCTTCAAGTACTGTCAACAACACGGCACAAAAACCAGGCGCCTGGCAACAGTAGAGAATTGCACTGGCCTGCGCAGCTGAGACGTGCTACCCATCCAACCTGCGGCTAGTGCGCCACAAGGTGGTCCCGAATCGTCAGTGCTCAAATTAAGGGAAATGTAAAACTATACAAAAGGCACTGCTATAGTACATAGCCACTAGAGGTGTCTAGATGGCGGTACAACGTGCCTGCCGTGTTCCAGCAAACGCTCGCTCTCGAAGTCATCAGAGCCATTTTGTGCAGTTAATTTGGACTACGGCGCCTGGTGGAAAGTGCAGTATTAACGGCAGCGACTTGCTTTCCCAGAAATATAAAAAGCGCGGTTAATAACGAAGAAATGCTTGCCTGAACATTTATATGCCGATGGAGAGAAGGAAATTCTGGGGCATTGTCACACACGCGTTTTTCTAAGTGAGGGAAGAAAAATTAGACTTCCCCTTGCTACCACATTATTGTCGCTGTCAAGTACAGGGCAAGGGCAAATTATCGCTCAGCGCCAGATGCGCCTGTGTGATTTGGAACTTCCTCCACTGTTACACCGAATTATATCTGTTTTCTATGTTCCCGCCGAATACAATGTGTAATGAGATTGTATGCGCGACTGGAATCGTTTAGTACATTTCGGAAGGCACGCACGCGATAGAGATTGCCCTGTAGCCTTCGACAATGAGGTATAAAAGCTGACGCGCTTGACTCGCAGATAGATTTCTCGACGATTGCCAACTCTGCTCGCCGATATCATTGTGCTTGACTGTAGCTTGTTTTATTATTATTATTATTATTATTATTATTATTATTATTATTATTATTATTATTATTATTAATGGGCACAGCTTCACCCCTTAAAGAAATACATTTCTAATTCACGCTATTCGCTACTGTGTTCTTCACTGTCACTTCAACGTGAAAATATCGATGCGGACTCGCAGCTAAAGCGCGGATGGTTAGGCCTTCCGGGACGAGGCCACATGACAAACCCAAGTGGACGCACCGTCACAAGACGCTAATTGCGCTCTTCTGGAACAAGGACATGGGCCTAGCTTCAGAGGCATTGTTTCAATGAGAACTTGCGAACGTATTCGAGTACATGATACGTGATAGTGACAAGCGCTGAAGCGCACGTCATTTCAGCGTCTCGATCCGTCGTCCGTATAATAGACGGCTAAGTGCTTAAGGCGAGGGACCTAGTAAGTACGTCTGGCGTTACGACGCGCCTCTGTATATCAATGCAGAGGTCTAAAATGCTGAACGCTTTGCACCCACTCACATCAGCACAATGTGCACCTTAGAAGAGCTTCCATAGGCACTACGTCGAATTAAAAAAAATATCATTGCCACAGGAGATCTCCTCTCAAATAGCGGTCACCGTCTGCATTCATTCAATCGACGTCATCGCGAGCGGAAAGTCAGCTGGAAAGGAAAGTACGCCGAGCTTCTCAAGAAGGAGGCCGCGAGGACCGAACAAGCGAGGTGGCACATATACAAAGAATGCAAATAAATTCGGGGGGGGGGATGCTAAGGATAGCTCAATGTATGAATAGTTTCTGTTGAAACAAAACAATGCAGCTGTTCCCATTTTTCGTATGGACCAGCTCATTGTCACGTGTCTCCTTCCCACAAATTTCTTTTTTCTTTCGCTACGACAAAGAACTCCAAAAATGTTACTTGTATGCACACAGTCAGCGACGAGCATTCCGGGGAGTTTTTTCTGGCGATGGCGTGACCCGTGGTCGTTTTGCGCCGCCTGCGGCAAATGGCATTCTTGCGTAGGGAAAATAACGGCTTTCACCAGAGCGAAAGAGCAGGCATTTTGCCGAGTCTGCTCCTATTTGGTTGTACCAGTTTTTTTTTTTTTTCTTGTGGCTTCACCCTAACCCTACGAGCTTGTTTAAGTTCTGGAAAATTCTGATTTTGCATGTATGTTGAACGATACGCTGAGCAATAGCAAAGAAAAATCTACACAGGCACTCCGTAGTTTCTCTGCGGACAATGGCCTTCGCTAACTCTAACTTCCAACTGTCTATATGTGAACTGAGGAAATAATTTTTGTTGCCCTAGTGATCGCGCCTTGTCTACTAAGTTGTTTCTCTACAATTCGGTGCGCATCAAATCGAGCGCACAGCTAAAGAAAGAGATGTATGTTCGAAAGAAAGGAAGAAGAAAGGACACAAAGAGTGAAGTCAAATAACGTATTGACACTTCATGCGGGCTCTGCTATTTTAGACTATAGGCACACAGGACTGATTTTACTTAGAAATATGACGTAGGCAACTCATATTGTGAAGACGCTAGCTGTAAATGGCTTCTGAGCACTCGGGTACATAACTCTTGCTACGCTTCCGTAAAAAACAACAACAACAACAACAAGGTGGACAGATATAGGGCTACAAGCAAGATTACGCAGTCACTCCCACAAGTCGCTGCTGTGCAATTAGAAAGAACGCGAAACTCAGTAAGAATACATTTGTGTTCAGTGTATAGGTGAGGCTACTTAATCTGACCGACGAAGCGTATGATATCATTTATTTGAGCTATTCCTAGAGGTATCCGCTTTGTCCGCGAAACTTCGGGTTCGTACGTTGCATGGAATCCAGAGGGTACGCCTGATATATAGCGGTATTTTGGAACGCGGCCCTAATGAAGGTTCCGCAAAGGGGAGGAGAGTTGTCGTTGCATAACCAGAGAATCCTACTCACCTCAAAATTATACCGTGTGCTTCAAGGTAGATTTTCGCACCTGTCTTATAATTGCTAAATATTTAGGCATTTCTTGGAAACAGCGTGGTGAGAATGTTATTTCGCGAAAGATCATTTCTAGCGGCGCCCGTCTGAAACTGCGCAATAACGATGATTCACACCTGCATTACTTAATAATTTACTAGCTGGCTTTTAGGTACCTTGGCGAAGATGGTTCGACAACTCAATGAACGCCCCTTGTGCGATGAGGACATGCTACTTGAAAATTCAGTTTAATAAAGATTCCATGCGTAATTATGCTCAATTATTTAGGCCTACCGCACTGTTTATTTGACGATATACAATTTTTATGTTCCATAATGTCCCCAATACGCCATGTAGAGCTCAATATTGTTAAGTATGCGTGTGTCTGGTAATCCGGCTATACATTCTGTAAGTAGCACTTCGGGCGAAATACTGCCTTCAACTGCACCAGATGTTGAAGCAGAATACATAATTTTTTTATATATTATACCTACCATCGTGGCCAAGCAGCTATGGCACTGCGCTGCTAAGCGCGAGATCCCTACCAGGGCGGCCGCATTTCTACGGGGGTGAAATGCGAAAACGCCCGTATACGTGTACTGTGCGTTGTGTGCGCGTTAAAAAAATCCAAGCCGGTAAGAAAATTATTCTGGAGCTCCTCACTATGACGTGTCTCACAATCAGATTGTGGTTTTTGTCATGTAAAACCCCAGAATTTGCAGTTTTTCGATAAAATCCAGAAATTCATCGGATGGCCGTTCGCGTGTGTATTAAATAACTAGAGGCGTTTGTTAAATACCTATGTCACTGCGACTCCATACTGTATAGAATAACACGAGAACGTAGCATTTATAGAACAACGTGTGGGCTGCTTAGTGCATGACGCGCGTTTAGCAAACGGGTTGCCATAGCAAATTATGAAGATAATAGTGGAGAGTAGTTGCAGAGAGACATAATTGTTTTTGACGCTACAGTGTTTGACTACGTCCAAAATTGTGCACACAATGCCCAAAATTTCATCCTGGCACAACTGACACTTTGCAAACCATCGATCATCGTATCCCTGTAGCATTGCGTCTAAAAATTACTTGCTCAAACAAGCGCGCTTCAAGAAGCCTTTGCTCGAACACGTAATCTCATCCTCTCTTTTTCGTTCTCTAAAATTTGAACTCTTCTTTGGCGCGTATAGTACCGGTGCAGGCACGGTGTGCGTACAACCATCCCTGCATTCGGCAAACGCCACATCGATTTTGCACCTTGTTTCAGTTTTTGTTGATCCAAACGCCGAACCAGGTTTCGGCCACAACGGAAGCGAGCGTGCCGAATGGTGCACCCGCAAATCTCGGCCCTCCCTGTGGCCTGGCTAGCCGCTTCATTTCCTTTTCTTTGAAGTTTGCCGTTCTTTTCACAGAGCTGGTGGAAGTTCTCCCCATTATTTACGCCTACGTGTACGATCTATAAGTATAGAGTTTGCGGGCCATCTCTTGGCGCGATGTGTGCTTCTTTGTTTTCTGCGCTATCTAGACGTCTGAAGGCAACCACTGTTCTCAGAGGCCTGCAAACCCCGTAAAATGGGTGGGTGCGGTAGAGGTACAAAAAGATCGGTACAAAAGGCGAAACCAGGCTTCTGCCGACCGTATGTCACGTCAAAAAGGAAACTGGCTGTCATGACTGACTGGATTCGCGGCCCGGTGCGTTGATTGCAAAAAACTGCACCATTGCTGTTCCCCCTTTCACTTGCTCGCATGAAAGGCCTGACGTAAACTTTGAGGGAGAAATGAGAGTCCAGGAAGGAGGTGCCACATTCGTCGCAAGGCGACGTTCCAAAGGGGAAGGGAGGGGGGGGGGGGCTAACCCGGTGTGCATTAGCAATTCAAATAGGCGGGGATGAGTTCCCGAACTTATACCACGTGCGCACGTGGCTAGCGAAGGTGAATTGTGAGTTGGCGGGCGCATTTGCACCAGACGCGAAAAGTCCTGACAGTGCGGATACTGACGAGACGCAACCGAGTTATCACCGACGTCTCTGTAATAATTCAAAACACCATCCTTTACCTGTTCTTTTTCTTTTCCCTGTTCGATGGAATAAAGTAGAAGCATTCGGGTTGACAACTGAAATCCCCCAAATAAATTTTTGAATCAGCAAAACAATATGCAGCGAAAAAAAGGAAGTTGATATTTCTAGCTAAGAAAAAAATTGACCTCTTTTCAATCAGAATCGCTATTGAATGTCGAGAGCTTTATAGTGAGGAATAGAGAAATATTCGACAAAAATATCTATGATGCCCTAAAGCACAAGTGTTCATCTAAATGTTCACAAAAAACGAGTACGGAATAGGCTCACTTCCTCACGCAAGACACTAGGAAGAGAAAATCAAAATGAAATTTGCAAAGAACATAACGTTATAAGCTTCTTGTCCCTTGATAAGAAATAAGTGTAGTGTAAAGACAACAAAATATTCGTGCACCTGTAATATACCTCACATTATAACATGGAAGTGCAGACGCGTATGCAAGCTTTAATACATACATACATACATACATAAATACATACATACATACATACATACATACATACATACATACATACATACATACATACATACATACATACATACATACATACATACATACATACACACACACACATACATACATACATACATACATACATACATACATACATACATACATACATACATACAAGTGCACATATATGCGTACATACATAAATATATGCATACACTTAGAAGCCAGCGCATTTAATACTAATTTCAGCGAATTCAAGCTAGTAGCAATACTATTTCTTAATTAGGATAACCAACGTAAATTACAAAGGTGTCCTTTGGCTTGCATCTAGTTTCCTATATTGGCAAATTTCAATTTTATATTCTAGATCTTACAGTTAATCCGGACTCCTTCTTTTTTCGCGAAATTTTATCGTTTCTTTTAGTTTTCACGCACCCTGCAAATTCCTGTTACGTGTCTCCTTCTTGAAGAATATTACTTTCTGTAAATAAAACCAGCCTACCGCACACAATGCATTGGATTCTGGGAGCAAAATTTGTTTCGCTTACAACAAACAGCACCTTCGAACGCTGTCCGTGGAAGTCAGCCGGGGATATCTATGGGTTGGTCTCGTTCAATTGTAGTTTCTTACATGGATCGGTGCTTCCGCTGAAAGACACTTATGGGGTGAACGCATCTGGAAGAAAGCCTTCGTAGGATCTGCACGAAAAGGAAAGTTGAAAAGCACGGCAGGCTTTGAACACATTACGGCAGATTGTAGGAACAACCTTGATGGTCGCTTGCTGTGAGACACGTACCATTCCTCCGTCTTTCTTTTTTCGTGTTGTAAGGGAAGTAAATGGTCAGAAACGGTCTTCGGCACTATCAACGTAAACCCTCAGAAAAGCGATAAAAGTGTGTTCAAAGCTTGTGCGCGCCATTTTTCGGAAAATGGACGGCAACGTTACTAGCACACAAATACAACTCAGATCGTTATCATCGCCAGGAAAGCGCACTGTTGTTTTTGTCAAACGAAATGGCTGGTGCTGACGAGAAGATACAACTTTACCTTTTGTGCTGATGGGACCATTGTGCTCACAAGAATAAGGAAACAGCTGTGTTTGATGTTGCATTTGATGCTGCAAACAGCTGCTTGGGAAAGCTTGATTAAAAAGAAAGTTATGTGTTCTTCAGAACTTGAGCAAAGAAGTAAGGTTATTTGGTCATTCTTTACTCGTTGGAGCAGCAGTGCTCTTAACTATACGAGTTTGAACGTAAAGCCGGCAGCGTAGCAATGACAGTGTCGTGAAGTCATACTGTCATACTGTCGTGAAGCCACGACACTGCAGCTGTGATGCCACGCTCACTTTTCATGCTTGCGCAGGTGTTGATGGCGATGCTCGGTTCACCGCCTGCCGTCGCACTGCATCGCCTGGGTTATCCATCGGAAAATACCGGACCTAATGAAGACACCGAGCTGAAAGGTTTACGTTGGATGCGCAGTCAATCGTCGAGTCCGTCACCGGATCATCCACCACTTCTGGATACGACTGCATTGCTCGGCTGGCAACATGGAACCTTATCTACGACAAGCACAGTACTAAAGCACACCCATTTCGACAGCACTTCGGGCCACGACACTGCAGCTGTGATGCCACGCTCACTTTTCATGCTTGCGCAGGTGTTGATGGCGATGCTCGGTTCACCGCCTGCCGTCGCACTGCATCGCCTGGGTTATCCATCGGAAAATACCGGACCTAATGAAGACACCGAGCTGAAAGGTTTACGTTGGATGCGCAGTCAATCGTCGAGTCCGTCACCGGATCATCCACCACTTCTGGATACGACTGCATTGCTCGGCTGGCAACATGGAACCTTATCTACGACAAGCACAGTACTAAAGCACACCCATTTCGACAGCACTTCGGGCCACGACACTGCAGCTGTGATGCCACGCTCACTTTTCATGCTTGCGCAGGTGAGCCTAAATGGTGCTTTTTCTTTTCGTAACAACGATGTGTTCTTATTAGCGGTGTCGTGGCCACCCGATTCAATGAAGTGTTTTTGTGATTGTGTCTTGCATCTATGGCGCCTTTGGCTGCTTGGGGGCGACGTAGAGGCAAACCCGGGTCCCATGACTAAACCACAAGAAGAAAAGCTTGATTTTGTATTCAGCACTGTTCAGAGACTGGATTCTAATAGTATAGGTATTTTAGAATCTGTTAATAAGGTACTGCAAATCCATATCGGCATAAAAAGTGACCTAGACCAACTAAGTCGACGTGTTTCTGAACTTGAAACTAAAATTCTGTCTAATGTATCTGAGAAAGTAGCACTTAACTGCGAAGAACGCTTTTCTAAAATGCAGAATCAACTTGATGATTTCGAGCGAAAGATAACTTCAGGGCTTATGTCAGGGGAGGCTAATGCGCACTCTTTTCCAACCCACGAAGTGAGCATCTCCAAAATAGAAGACAAAGTCGACGATTTAGAAAACCGCTCCCGCAGGTGCAATTTACTATTTTACAGGCTTTCTGACTCTGAACAGAACGAACGATGGGAAACTTCTGAGCGCCTGGTTCAGGAATGTTGCGACAACCATCTTGGTATGAAAGTTTCCTCAATAGCAAGAGCACACAGATTAGGTCGTTTCTCTAACGATAAAAAGCGACCGATTATTGTCAAGTTTTCCAATGACAAAGAAATTGATGCACTACTTGGCTGTGGTTACAAACTAAAAGATAAACCTTTTAGAATTTCCCGTGACTACTCTGAAACAGTGCGAAATAAACGCCGCAACCTTCTGCTGTTTTCTAAAACAATACGAAAGGAAGGCGATAGTGTGCGACTCGTGTTCAACAAGTTGTTTATTAATAATGACGTTTATCTCTGGGATAGCGACCAGAAACGCGCGAAGCGAGTGTCTGAAACAGCTACAGAATGACGAGTGTCATGTGATCACACTAACCATGAATCCACTGGACCGATATCGAGGAAGAATGACGCCCAAGACCGCATTCCTTTCCTTTACACGAACATAAGAAGTGTCATTTCTAAAACAGTACAACTATCATCCATCATAGACTCATGTTCAGCATCGATAGTGATACTAACTGAAACATAGCTTACCGATACTGTCCCCGATACCTGCATTCTGGAAAGCTGGACTTCATTTAACTACTTTCGATGTGACAGGAAAAATCGTATAGGTGGTGGCGTTTTGGTGGCAGTGCAAAAAAATCTTTTCGCCACACGTATTCACCTGGACACTTTTTTAGAGTGTGTGTGGGTTTCCATAAAACATAAAGCAGGCCTTATAATCATTGGTGCTTTTTATCGACCTCCTGACATGGGCAATACGTTTTCTCGTGAATTCCAACGGCTCCTTGAAATCATTACTGTTCGTTTTCCTAAATCTCTAGTACTAATTTTCGGTGATTTTAATTTCCCCGAAGTTGATTGGGCTAACCTTTCAACAGCAACCTACCTATCTGAGACCCACAGTTTCCTGCAGTCATGTCTCGACTTTTCTTTAACACAGCTTATCACCCGTCCTACGCGATCTTCGGCTACATCCGCTAATATTTTAGATCTAGTATTAACCAGTGATCCTGACGTGTGCTTCGACTTAACTCATCAAGATGGGCTATCTGATCATGATATCATAACAGGTAGTCTTGCAGTTTCCCTTCCAAGACGTCCGTGCCCTGATAAGTACATCCGATGTTACAATAGAGCGGATTTTGACAGCATAAACTCCGCACTATCTGACTTCTCTTTACATTTCCTGAATAGATGCCAATTTCAAACCATCGAACATAATTGGGCTGAACTTAAAACCATTCTTACTGAACTAATTAATCGATTCGTCCCTCTAACAAAAATAGCCTGCACCCCGACAGCGCCGTGGTTTACCGTAAAGCTTCGGCGCCTTAATAATAAGAAAAAGCGTTTATATCGTAAAACCGATAAAGCCCGCGACTCAGATTCCTGGCACCGTTATAAGACCTGCGATAAGCAATATCAATCACTGCTAAAATCATCTAAACGACATTTCTTTGCCCATGACCTATATTCTATGCTCACTAACAATCCTCAACGTTTTTGGCGCGTAATAAACCCGAAGAG
The DNA here is from genome assembly GCF_023375885.2 of Dermacentor andersoni. NCBI lineage: Eukaryota > Metazoa > Arthropoda > Arachnida > Ixodida > Ixodidae > Dermacentor > Dermacentor andersoni. Next base: position 3,702,067 of record NC_092823.1, read on the forward strand.
CTATTCCGATTTAACACTAGTTGATGAGCACGGTGATATGGTCCACCACTCGGAATGTGCTGATTTATTGAATAGCGCATTTTCATCTGTATTTACACAGGAAGACACCATATCTTCACCAACCCTTGAAAATCTCATTAACATATCAATGCCAGAAATAATTGTTAGCGAAGCAGGCATTTCTTCTTTACTAAATAAAGTTAAAGTTTCTTCCGCCTCTGATCACACTGGCATTAATAATAAAGTTTTAAAACATTTGTCACCTAGTTTATCGCCTATATTGTGTGCGCTCTTCTCGCAGTCTTTATCAACTAACACTATTCCGCACGATTGGAAGGTGGCAAAAGTAATACCCATTTTTAAGTCCGGAGACCGAACTCACCCATTAAATTACCGCCCCATTTCCTTAACCAGTACTATTTGTAAATTACTTGAACACATCTTGTATACTGAAATCATTAACTACTTAGAAGAGCACAAAATTATTGTTGATTACCAACATGGCTTTCGTCGTGGTTATTCATGCGAAACACAGTTAGCCGGCTTTTTACAGGACATACATTCATACCTAGACCTAGGGTTTCAAGTTGATGCTATCTTCCTGGATTTTTCGAAAGCTTTCGATCGCGTTGCTCACCATAGACTAGTACTGAAGCTAATGAACCTTAACATACATCCAACCGTTAATGGATGGATTAAGGATTTCCTCTCATCCAGAGTTCAATATACGTCTGTTAACAACAGTAATTCCTCTTCTACCAAAGTAACCTCCGGTGTTCCGCAGGGCAGCGTTCTTGGCCCTTTACTTTTCTTAATCTATATTAATGACCTGCCTAACTGTGTGTCTTCCCACATCAGACTTTTTGCCGATGACTGCGTAATATATCGATTAATTTCATGCGACAATGACAAAGTTATTCTTCAAACCGATCTTAACGCTATTAACACATGGTGTTCAACATGGCTGATGACTCTTAATACAGCTAAAACGAAGTTATTATCATTTACTAGGCGCAACCACCCTATTCCAACTTCGTACGTAATATCTAACAACATAATTGATCTTACAACTTCATATAAGTACCTTGGTGTTCACTTACAGTCTGATCTAACATGGCATCATCACATCCGCCTGACGTTGGCATCAGCTAACCGCTCTTTAGGCCTCCTCAAACGCAACCTTAAGCATGCTCCAGCTAAACTACGCAGACTAGCATACATCACATTAATACGCCCCAAGATCGAGTATGCATCAGCTATCTGGGATCCTTTTCAAACATATATCACCCAAGAAATCGAATCATTGCAAAACCGCGCGGCTCGTTTCATTTTTTTATTATTCGCTAGCATTTCAGCACTAAAAGCTCGTGCTCAGCTTGACGACTTATCCCATCGCCGCAGAATTGCCCGCCTGTCGCTGCTGCACAAACTTTATCATCATCCGCACCTACACCGTATCTTCGAACCAGCGACAGCCTTCTTTCCACGCACAGACCATATCTTCAAGATAAAACGCATCAGTTGTCGCTCAGCTAACTATGCTAACTCCTTCGTTCCCCGAACAATTGTTGCATGGAATAACCTACCATCACACATTGCTACTCAAACCGATTTCGCCACCTTTCAGGAACTTTTACGCAATAGTGACTTGTAAATATTCATCATGTACTGTTTCTTCATACGTCGTTCAGTGTATATATTGTTTTGATCATTTGTCTTACTGTTTTGCGTGCACATTGTACAATTGTATTTCATGTCTCATTAATTTGTTAAGGTGACAACTGACGCAGCTTCGAGTAACACCTCGTTTTACTTCTTTTACATTGTGCCTATTTAATTCCCTTAATTGTTTTCTCAGGCAGTTTTGTATTTTCTATTCAAGTTTAACTTGACTAATGTATTTCGTATATTGTTTTAGTTGTGTATTTTCCTAGGTATCGTACTTTTGTATAACGTTTGTGTTTTCTTTTGTAAAAATTTTGTATAACTTTTGTGTACTTTAGTTGTTTTTTTTCCGTAACGCGCAAAGCTCGCATTTCTTCATGTATCGGTTCCCCCTATGTAATACCCCTTCGGGGTCCTTTAGGGGTATTATGAAATAAATAAAATAGTCACAGGGGCGTTTCAATGGAACCAAAATTCAAGAACGCCCGTATACCGTGCATTGGGTACACGTTACAGAACACCACGTGGTCAAGACTACTCAAGAACGGCCCGCTACGGCGTGCCTTATAATAATATCTTGGGTTTCTTACGCAAAGCCCCCAGAATTATTTTTTGTTGGTTTTGATCAATGTGACTAGTTCAATTTGCGCTGCAACGCTTTACTAACCTTCTCTAAGCAAAGGGATCTTGCGTCTAAATGTATGTAATACTCATATCATGCCCTTGTATGTTTATTTATTTGTTTCGTAATATTTTAAAGAGCTCATTGATTGACTTGTGTTTAATTGCCGGAAGGATAGAATGTGCCTTTTGTTACTGTTTTCTTATCTTTTTTTATTCACTATTTGAGTGCGTTCGCGAAATGTGCTTTATTTCCGAAACGTTTTTTGATCCCGTCATGTTAGCGCATTTTCATTATTGAACTACTTCTTGTTTGTGGAGATGCCGGTGAACCAGCAGTTGCCAAGACTTCAAGTTTCATCCAAAGAAATAGGAATCATATGGTACACACGGCTACTCTAGTAAGCTAACTGCCACGTTTGACGAGAGGTTCACTTTACCTACTGGAGACATCACTGCTGAAGAGAGAATTGTTTCTCCTTGGCAATTTTTACAGTCAATGGACCATTGCGTGCGGTTCGACATGATTCCAACCACTGTATGAGAAATTTTCATGTTGCTGGCTGCACAATAAATTAAAATTTAATTATTCTGTAGCTAGGAGAACTTGAGAAACGTGTCGAGTTCCCCTACAACCTTAACATTATTAGAATAGAGCCAGAAGTATACTATAAATAAAATTATGTAACATTTGAGACAATGATTGACATTACGTCTTACGTTGTGTTTGAAACGGTTAACCATTCGATAATTTTGTTTTTGTAGATGAAGTGTTGTTCACGCGTCGCCGTCAGTACTTCATTTTTGTTCTTCTCGTTAGGTAGAACACAGATTTCGATTGTTTCCGCTTAAATATCACCATTCGTAGACAGCAGTACACAATACACAAGAAATTTTGCTGACAGTGAATACGAGACAAAAGGTGTGTCTGTGACACCTGAGTAGGTAGGCGTGGTAATCATACAGTACAGGCAGCAATGGAGACAGTTTGCAGTTGAATTTTATTTGAAATAGTTTCTCGTGTTTCAACTGCCAAAACCAAGACATAAGTATGAGGCACGGCGTAGTGGTAGATTCCAAGTTAGTTTTGACCACGCGGCTTTTTTTAACGCGCATTCAATGCACGGTTCACGGGCCCTTTTCGAATTTCAGCCCCAGGCGAAATGTAGCCGCCATGACCGGAGCTTTATGCCTCACTCTCGCGTTTAGCAGCGCAACGCCAAAGCCAATACGCAACTACGGTGGATACAGTTCAATCTGAAACATTCCCTTTAATGTATACGTAGTTAGCATAACATAGAGCGGAAACAGGGCACAGTAAATTGCAATCAGTCTACGAGGAATACGAATAAACGGTAATAAAATTGAACTTACTGGACGTGTTCGAAGGATACAAAACGCATTAAATGTAAAAATAAGGCATCTAATACAGAAAATTCGCAACACGTGTTAGTTTTTTCACGCTTTACTCTCCCAGAGAAGACTTTTACCTTCGATTATGAATGACCACAATGACTTACATCTTACTGCTATGTTGACTAATTGAGGGTATACATTTAAAAAATTAGACGACTTCTAATTACCGGATTGCCATCCCTATCATTGATGACGCGTGCCCTGCTTGCGGGGATAGAGCAACATTTTCGCACATTCTCTGGGGATGTATCTCTATAGCAAGCCCCGACCTCAGCTCAGCTAGGTGGGAGGCGGCCCTCCGCAACCCACTCCTGGCTGAGCAACGTTGGGCCGTCCAGCAGGCCCACGATGCGGCTGGCAGGCTAGGCCTCTCGGTCCCGACGTGGGAGCGGCCCGCGACGTGCTAATACGCGTTCTACAGGACTGTGAAATAAAAGTTACTCAATCAATCAGTCAATCAATCAATCAATCAATCACTCAATCCCTATCATTTTAAGACCATATCCCTAACATCTCTGCAACACATAGTCTGGAGGGCTAAAGGACGCAAGAAATGCTGTTTCATTTGAATTAATACGATTGTATACGGATTTGTAAGATATTGGTTAAATATGCTGGCAATCGATAGGATGCCAAGTTTTTGGAAGATAGGTGGTGTCTGTAGGTAAGCAGGGAGACTTCCGGGTATCCCATTCTTCTTCAGTACTTGGAGCCTGTTTGAATTGGCGTTGCTTATAACACCCCAAGCTACAAAGTAAGAGTGAAGCTTAGAGAAGATAATTGAATATTATAATTGACGCTTGAACTAGGTTGGTAAAACATATTTTAATTTCTTTAGCATCCCAACTGCTTTTTGAAACTTCTGAATACAAACCTGATACACTCTCTGTTCCGCACAATTTTTCACGAAAGCAAATGCACAAGAATATTTTCGAAACAACGCGGTTGATTCTTTCCTCGCGAAAGGCTAATTGGAGGTCAGTGTTAAGTGCGTTATTTATTCATGAAATAACAACGCCCTTTGTTTCATATATATTGGGCTTTAAATGGTTCGAAAATGACGTTAGCTTGACACATCAGGCTATTGATGTCACCAGAGTTCAAAAACTTATTCCCGTTGTCGGCATACAAAATGATAGCTTTCTCGCAATTAGAACTACGTCCTTTGTATATGGTATGAGTACTAAAGGTGATCTTTGAGGCACGCCACATTTTATTGTTTCTAGGCTTCAATGTGTTTTTTCTATGCTCGATAACTGAAAACAATTAATTAAATAGCGCCTCATTATTTCACGCGCATTTCCACGGACGCCGCATCTTTACAACTTATCGAGCAGAACGTCATCGTTTATAGAGTCAAATGCTTTCTTAACATGTAAAAGTATTCCAAAAATGTAGAGCTTATTCGTAATGTTTCCAAATATTTTGTTTCTTCATTGTGTAATGAAAACACTGTCTACCAATTTTTTCGGCATTGGCTTTTCTGCTGATTAAGCAGGATCTGGCTTTTTAGAAAAAGAAAAAAACTGGGTCACTTTCGTACTTATGATGTTCTCAGCTACCTTAGAGAACACGGGTAAAATTGGGATAGGCAAATAGTTCCCAAGAATATCTTTTGCTGCCAATCTTGATTTTGCAGCGAAGCTGTTAGGTCGGGATTTCTCATGGCGCGTCCTCATGAAAAAAGAAAGCCATTCAGCGATTAAAAAAAAGAAACCTTCAATGGTTGAAGCGAAAAGCACATATATTATTTTGTATCACGCAGCAACATACAGCAGAGCACTCGTTTCAATAAATAACAAGCACAAATCAAGAATCCGAACCAAATAACTGATGATAAGATGCTTGTGATAACAATGCGAAGCACGTAACGCTACCCGGATACGTTTCGCGGGATAGATTAGTGTTAACGGCCGACACTCTTGGGCCAAGGTTGTTTTTGCTTACCCCTTCTCGAGAATAAACCCCTTCACAATTAAGATATTTCACAGCTTCAGCGTATCACCAACGTGCCTGCAAGAACAGACCCAGCCAGGATTATTATTAGGCTAAATCTGCCTTTCCATTTACATCACACAACAAACACGTGAATGCCATTCTTGTACATGCATAATGCGGGCCACCGTCTGCCATTCTAGAGATATTAGTTAGCACGTGGAGTCGGAATTACTTCCGCGTAATGAAAGGCGTGATAGCTGCGACAAAAAAATGCGATACAGAAGAGAAAAGCAAGGAGTAGAAAATGATGGCGGCAGTGTCTGTAAGGCACCCACGACGCGCTCAATGATGCATAAAAAAAAAGGAAGCCCGGCAAGCACTTGCCCGAGTCAGCTACATTCTTCCTCAGTTCTCGTGCCTTTGTGGCTCGCCCCCACCTCTCTGGCTTTGGCGTTAGAAGCTTGCATCAGCGGCCACCTTGACGTTCGTGGAAGTGCTGTCGTGCCTAAGGACCAGGGTGTTTTGTCGTGCCATCGAGCTCACGACGTGTCATCACCTTTTTGAATGGACGCTTTTGAGGAAAAGTAAACGGAGAGGGGACCGCAGCTCGGCGTAGTGCGGATTTCTAACACCCCTAATGGCCACCTGAGAAAGTTGCCACGAGGGCTTCCTGGATATAGCGCTGGTTTGCAGCGCGTGAGGTAAAAGTTTTCTCTCGAGGAGCGACAAGCTTGTTAAGGAGAAGCTCGAGGCACAGCCCCACGACAACAACAGGTGACGCCCGGGGCCAAATGCACGTAATAGACTCGCTGAAAATGCAAGCGAGAATGCTTTAAACGCGAACAGAAAAGCAGAATACGCCGGCTTTCGCACTGATGGCACCAAAGAATTTTTCAATATTTGTTGTTGTTTTTCAAAGGCGGAAAGCTGCCAAAGTACTGTGACTGCAGTTTTGATGCTACGCGTTAGCGCGTAAATAAAATTTTGTCACACTGCGGTTCAGCCGCATAATGAGTATGAGTAGAAAGTTTAGCTGCCTTCCACTTTCGATAGCTCAATGATGAATGGGGATGGGTCCGGAAGGGTAAGCGTACACTATACAAGGCTGCAGCAATATGAGGACTGCCATTAATTTTTGCACCGTCTTTTGCGTGTTTGTTATAACTTTCCTTTTTCGCATAGCACTAAAGGGCAGAACACGCATTTTTTTCTCAAAATTCATTTGAGGAAGCACGCCTGAACTCTTGAAACTACGTATTCGTGATACGTGACCCGCTTTTTGCACGCTTTTTGCACGCTTGCACGCTTTTGGCATTTCGTTATTACTACTAGAAGTTAAATTCTACCTGTATTGAACACCAACCATTTATTTTGTTTTATTTTCGGCACCTTCTCTTGAGCGCCAATCCACACAATTTTTTATTTGAAAAACTTAATAATAATAAGTTTTTTCCGCTGGCATGGGCAATCAAGTCATCCAGGGCCCGTTCGTTCACTCGTCCCATCGTTGTACGGTGAAAAAAAAATTAATTAGGGATTTATGTGCAAAAACAACATTCTCATTATGAGGCACGTCGCAGTGGAGGACTCCGGAAATTTCCACCACCTGGGATTCATTAACGTGCACCTAAATCTAAGCACACATGTGTTCTCGGATTTGGCCGCGATCGAAATGCGGTCGTTGCTGCCGGGATTCTATCCCGCGACCTCGTGCTCAGCAGCCCAGCACCATAGCCACTGAGCAACCACGGTGGGTGTTGTACGGTGAAAAACATTCCAATTGTTATTAACAGTATTATGAGCATTAACTTGTATTTTCTTATCCATCTTCCCGCCAACAAACATCCGTTGAGCAAACCCCAATTTTATTGAACACGCGACAAGATTTTAGGTAGCAGAAATGTTTGCAAAAAAATAAGGGGGGGGGGGAACCTTAGTTGGTATAAGGCGTAGCACCTTCTTCATACGGCCTTCGGGGCTAAAATCTGCGTCAAACGAGGCTGTTAGCGCTGGACACCTGCAAAGTGACGGAAAACAATATGACGCTTACTACATAATTTTGGTCCTTTCACATATCTGTCTTGAAGTTACCCTGTACATAAGGGTAGAGCCCCTTCAATGCTCGAGTTGATTGCATTTGCTTAGCGGCACTGAGAGCGACTGCAGTGCCCGTTGTTATAGCTTACATATATAAAGTGCGCCGATATAGGGACTTCCGCCATTCCTTTCTGCATTGAGAGCAAGCAATATATCAAACTTAGCTACGTCCAAGCATATTCACGTTTGCTACTTCACGGTATTTTAAGCCTTCTGTTTAGGATTGTTTTAAACACTTGTATTTCGTAGAAAAAGGCGGGGCACTTGTTCTTGTGGTGTATTCCCCTACAGAAATTTTCTTTTTTTTTCAAGGGTGCTATAGAACGTTCCTAAAAAAATTATTATAAAGAAAACGCCAGCCCAATATGATATTTGGCACATTTTAATGCAAAATGAATCGATTACGAACTAAACACTACTGAGGTACGCCAGTTGTTCGATTACTTCCAAACGCGGAGAAACATCCTGCAGCATCTGCTAAGACGTCCCCTAGTGCCGGATAGTTCGATGCGCGCAGCGCGATCAAGCTCTCTAGCGTACATCGCCAATTACCAATCCTGAATAAGCACAACGTAAAAAAAAACGTACTCCATGTGTTTTCGCATTTGCAGAAATAAATGTAAGAGATGCTAAATTCGGTAGCAATCATCTGGACCTGGTCGTCAAAGAAGGCGCAAAACTTGTTATGCGGTTCCCGGCACTGCCATCTCCGGCATGTTTAGCTGAACCTCATTGACGGCTTCTCCACGTTGCACGGTTGTATTTTCGTGACTGCGATTGGTGAATTGAAGTGAAAGCGGCAAATAGAAAACCTCTGCGCGTCCCTACTTCCTGCTAGAGCACATATAGTATCTGTAGTTTGGCCTAAGTACAATGAAGCAATTATTAAGAATTAATTGAGGATTGTTCATTACCACATATCTATAGAAATGTGTGACCAGTCACTCAGTCGTAATAAGTAGAATGTTGTATGCGCAGCGGTAGGTGCATGGACGACCTTAGGTTACGATCATTTTATGATATTCCCCTTTTCTGGCTTACTATAAACAGTAGACCCTCTTTAAAATATTATGGGGTTTTACGTGCCAAAACCACTTTCTGATTATGAGGCATGCCATAGTGAAGGACTCCGGAAATTTCGACCACCTGGGGTTCTTTAACGTGCACCTAAATCTAAGTGCACGGGTGTTTTCGCATTTCGCCCCCATCGAAATGCGGCCGCCGTGGCCGGGATTCAATCCCGCGACCTTGTGCTCAGCAGCCTAACACCATAGCCACTGAGCAACCACGGCGGCTGGAGACCCTCTTTCATACTCATGTAATGCAAAACGGGCTGCTGAACCCACATTTGTTTGTTTATTTTTTTTTGAGCCTGGCCTGATATAATGTCGGTAATATGCGAATACGTCGTATATGGATACATTGTATGCCAATGACGGGCACGTGACATGGACAGCCATAGAAGTTCTAGCCAGAGAAGTGCGCTATATACGTACTACGTTACAAACGTGTGCGTGCAAATTGATTTATTGAGTGTTAAGCACTTAGCACAAGGAGCAGAAATTAAAGGCAACTAAAGCTCCTCTTTCGACGCCTTATTGAAATGCGCCCACAAGAACCACCCATTGCGCATGGTTACCAACAGGTGCGTAGCTACTTTTCTCTTAGCACAACAATGCACGAAACAAAGTATCCTTTACAGGGTATTAAAGACAACGCTTGGGTTTCTTCGTGCAATAATCTCCGGTTTGACTTTTGAGTGAGTATATTGCGGTAAAAAACAGTGAGAAGCAACAACTGCTTGTGAGGAAGTTCCATACTTCTTAAAAAATTTGGTTGCATGTTGTTAAGCAGTGTTTTTCCTTCACGGTGTGTGGTGTGCACATTTGTGCTACCTCAATTTTGTGAAACTTATTGAGGAGCTGTAGATACTAGTCTTCTAGAGCACCACTGTTCTACAAATTCTAGTTTTTTTCTCTAATAAAAATGAAAGAGAACATTACAAATATCTTTCGATCTGTTTTTTCACCAAAATTGGTGAGTTCTTGGTGGATGTCCCGCCTCCCTCACCACCTCCCCCCCCCCCCCTTTCTTTCGTCGATGCACATGTCTTGAGACCCGCGCTGGTTAGTTAGCGCTAAGTAATAAGGTTAGAGCTGATATTTATTCTCAATCATTCTCGATCTCATGGCCGTAACGCAACATTGTAATGAGGGAGTGGAACTGCTGGATTAAGTAGAGGAATACCTCCTAGAAGTTCGAAAATACAGTTATCGCTCACTGGTTGTGTCTTCCTTGGTCTTTGTACAAGGCATACCACGTAGTCGTAATCCTAATGCTACATGAAATAGCCCAGAAACAAAATGTTATTAAAAATTTACAATTTTAACCCTTTTGCATCGTGAAGTAAGTAGAGCACTGCACGGGTCCGCGCTGGCCCAGAAGGCCTGGCCTGTCCCGGCCCAAGGCACGGGCCAGGCTCCAAGCAATTTTCGGCGGGTCCAGGAAGGACCAGGGTCTCAAACCTTCGGGCCTTGGCCAAGATCTGGCTTGGAGCCGCGGATCAGAGCCGGCAGTGGACGCGTTCACTGATGAGCTTGTAGGTCGCACATTTGCACACATGCAGGTGCTATGATCACATCCGGGATATCTCGGGCAAAGCTAAAGTTACAATTAGGAAAGCGAACCCGTTATATACGTTACCAAACAAAACAAAACAAAAAAAGATTTCCAATTCTTGTTTGAATACGTTGCGTAAGAAAAGTTTTGCGGTTATTTTTGTGGCTTTGTTGGTAGAAAGCAAACTTTGTTTTTGCGTTACCGCTTTTAGCGAATACATTTTTTCATCTTTCTCGATACGATTGTTATATTGCAAATGCAATATTTTTGAGACTGTTTTGTGTATTGAAACACATTGACGAATGATTTGTGGTCGCTGCATTACGCAGAGCTAGTTTCCTACTTAACTGTATTTGTAGCGTTCTTCGCGCGCCCTAAATTTATGCATGGGGATTGTTTTGACGCAAGTGGGCTCAGACTGGACAGTGTGTCCGTGTGTTTCCAACCTTAATTTCTTTTCCTGTCCAAGTTATATTATACGCGTTCGAGCATTCAGCTTCTTTTGCACCAATGTCTTTTTAGCTGTCTCACGCTGTCAGAAATATTTACAACCGCCGTTTTTCCGCGATAGCAAGTAACACCGAAGGGGCAGTGGTGCCACCGCCATCGGGCTATCATGGCATTTACGCGCATGCGCAGCCTGAGCATGGACGCTTGCGTTAAGCTGCAAAAGCGTCGAAGCCAAGTCACCTGTAAGCCGGGTATATGAAATTGGGATAGCTAGTACCCCATCGCGTTCCACGCTGAGAAACAAACTGAATCACCCTGGGGTTCTACCTAATCAGTTCAGCCGTTGTCAGGGCAGTGTTTTCACTTCTGCAGCTGTCGTACACTTTGTGCGCTCACCCGTTAACGTTCCTACTGAGCTGTTGTCTGCATACCACACCGTGGTGCTTGCACTGGTCTGGGCGGAAAGAACAGTAAGCGTCGAGCTAAATCTAGCGGTGCCAAACGCCCAAAAATTTCCCCAAGTTTACAATGTGTCTCATTTTGTGAACCACCGACGTACGACACCAGTAACGTCGTTAGCAACTTTCCTTACGCTACAGCGTAGTAACACGGCTGGCATTTGCCAAGAGGCTGCTCTTGCTGCGCAACTAGGCTCGCCTTCTGTATAGTGCCACGTCACCTCCGCATTTTGTTGGTACAGCGTGCGACCGGCAAGCGCACAACACTAAACTTCTTTGTCGCTGCTAATGATACGCCTTCTGGCGAAACTGAGATATTTTACAAGTACGAATAATTCTTGGGGTTTTAGAGCACGAAGTGTGTACCAGGGTAGCGTCCACTGGCGTATACAGGAAAATGAACGGCCGTAAATTTAAAGCTCACGGGTGCCCTAAGGTAAAGGTGTTCCAAACTGTTACAGCGAAGCTTTTAAGCGCTACTTTCTCCACTATCGTGTCCCCGCGTAGAAAAAAGCTATCACCATCAGCAATGGCTAGAGCGTCGGCTTCTTCTTCCACAGCTGGCTCTGTTGCCGCTCGTCATTGCAGCATAGAATTTCACTTCTGTCGTCGTAATGGGGGAGGCCTCGTTTACGGCGGTATAAGCCACTGCTTAAGAGGGTATGACCTATTTATTGTCTTACGTGAGGGAGATTTACTTTTGAAGCAATTTAATTTTGAAGAATCGCAAGCCTCAAGCTCGGGCGGATCCTGCTAACCACCCCACGGAGCAAACTCGAGACATTGAACGCAAGCGACAACGGGGGACTGCGGGCATACCGTCACTGACTTCGTTCTCCCCGTCGCACCCGAACGTGTGTGTAACCTCATTAGGAAACACAAAGACGTAACCGATTAGTCAGAAAGACTTTAATAAACTGTCGGGATTTATCCAGTGATAAACACCGAAGCCGCACGGTTCAGCTATGCTGGTTAACCCTCTGCACAGAGTGCTTGGCTGATAGTTTTTTTCTATTCAAATTGTGCAATCAGCCCTTCACGATTGGTGACACATTTTTGGGAGATCCCCCGCTTCGCCTGTCTGTCAAGCGACGGTGAAAGAACCGCTAAAACTTGTCCGACATGACGCCTGCAGATTGATTATGCATGATTAAACTCAACTAAATGAAAATAATTATTTCTGACTCGTCGCTTTCTTTCAGCCATTAACTGGCCGCTATTAGTCAAAAGTTCTCGTCCGCGCCTAATTCGCCTCTCCGTAATGCGACGCCACAAAATCGCGAAGACTGACCGCGTAAAACTGACGTGTACGCGTTCAAGATGCGCTAATGTGTCGAACAAAGCAGCATTTTTGTCCTGAATCGCCCGAGACTGCCTTGTTGCAAAAGGAACAGACGGTGGCTGCCCGCCAATTGCTCAAGCACTCGCTACTCGCAGCCACTGAGGAGCACGGATATATTACCGTAGAATAATACTTTTTGCATGGCGGTATAACGTTATCGAGCCCTTTCGGCACTCATACGACATCACTTTGCCATTTTCTTCTTGAGAATAAGTTCCCGCAGAATTTTTACCCTGCGGTGCATGTCGCAGCGATTTTGGACCAGCTACAGCAGCCTAGGTAAGAGGAAGCGAACCAATCGCAGAAGTCGGCACCACCCTCCTCATCCGGTCATCTATATTTTCACGGCGCTGGTCCCGTCCCACCGAAACCATCTGTACACCAGCCTGCTCCTCGCCTCTTGTCAGCCAAATTATATAAGAAAATGCGCACAACGTAGGTAATGCTATCAGTTTTTAAAGCAAACGAAAGTGACCTCCGATAAAAGAGGAGAGCGTTTGAATAGGTTCTTCAGATGACACTGCGGGTTACCGCCCGATGTTGGCGTCAGTGGATACGTAAATTTGACGTCAGGAGATCGAAATAGCTTTACTTTATTGGGCCCTCAGGTTTTGCGTCTGTCGGCCTTTTCAGGTTAACTGTACACGCGCTTTGTAGGAAAGAGTTGTTCGCAGAGTTTTATTGTCAGTGCATGTAATTTATTGCAGTGTCTTAGAAGACACCCGCGAGGTTATGACAGATCTAGGACATGTGTAGACTAGGTTCTCCGGCGGGACAGAGCGGGGCCCCTTATATAGGCATTGGCCGGGGCCACGAATTGTCATGCAGGCACGGGCCAGGCTCGACCCATATTCCGAGCGACAGGCCCAGATTGAGCCCAGGCCAAAACACACTGGGCGCGCAGTGCATTGTCCTGAAGTTTCAAAAGAACATTTAGTTCATGAATTACTGCGCCCAAGCCTTCCGCTGCATGTTGCACAATGGATGAATTTATTTTTTCCGTGTTAACTTGTTCTTTCTATTTAAGCGATTACATTGAGAGAACATCATTTTTGAAAGGAAGAAGTAAAAGAGCGTAGACGAGGGCACGTAGTTTTCTAACCATTAGCCATCTTTCATCCTCCCGTTTGGTGGCCCATTGCATACAATGTGGCTGATGAATCATGCACATCTCATCAAGGCACTTACAAAACAGTCATGCAATAAGAAGAACGCTAGCAGAATACACCTGCAATAAACGGAACCTTTACGCCCTCGTTCTTCCCCCTTTCAGTTCGAGAACAGCTTCATCTAGACACCTTTATTACCAACGGAGATTAACGATCAGGCGTCACTACCAAAACAGATCGCATATTAGCACATATATAATGTATTTATGGTAATTACATACAAATATCAATGTTAGCATACAGCTTCCAAGACTGTACCCGAATGTTTACGTAATTATTAAGTTTTTCTCGGGCTGTGGGAAAATTATGTTCACGCCGCACATACTGACATTCTCTACGCATTCAATTAGATATTTTTATGGTATTTATGTGTTTTCTCGGGAGTTCGTTTGCGCTTTATCTTACCAGTGTGGTGTCTTAAAGCTGCTATGGGCTTTCTTTGCGCGCTTCCCACGAAGCTACCACTTCACTAGCCCCCATTAGACGACGATGGCGCCCGGCGCTGATAACTGACGAGTCAACAAAGAAGCTCCCAACAACCCCTACATTCTGTGGAAGCGGTAACGACCGCCCAGGTCAGGCTTCTCAACGCTCTACAAGTTGGCCGTCACACAGAGCCCGCTAATTGATGCAAGGGTCCAACGTGGACGACTTCCTTGGGGGCAGCGTCGACCTTAGATTCATAGTTGCCTCGTGGTTGCGTCGCACGGGGAATTAACTGCGGAACATCACAGACGAACCCAGCAAGTTGGTGCGACAAATGGGCGGAGTGCTGCGATCGCTTCCACCCTTTTGATTGGTCGGCACAGAGTAATCAAATTCCCTCCTCTAGTGACCTGAAGAAAGCGACTGCTTAAGAGAGCGGATTCTTTAGTTACAGTGCACAGTGTGCCGACGTGGGTATCTGTGGCTCAGACATTTAGTTTTGTTACATATTGTGTGGTCAGCCATGAATGGGATTCGACATGGAGTGTACCCTATAATTACGAAGTGTTGCGAGCTGTAAATCTGCAAAATAAACCTGTTTCTTGTTTTCTTCAACCCCCCGCTTTCACCTCCTCAGGAAGAAGAAACTCTCGGCGATAGAGACGAACGGCGGCATGGGTCCGTTTAGTCAGCTTAGTACGACATCGTGGTATAGCGCCGGCCAGCAACCACGCCGTATGCGCCACCGTGGCTTTCACAAGCTTCCCTCTGTGCGACGGCCGAGTATAACCTAGGAACCCCCGAACCGGATCGCAACACCAGTTAGTGTTGACATGTATGAAATGGAGATGGTGTCTTTAAAGTACTAATTTTTTGCACACATTTGCCCCACCTTGAAGACATATTTGCTGCATCCTGGCCCAACTTTTTTTAGAGACCCCTTGCAGTGTATACACAGTACAATATCAATGAACGGAACCTCAAGAGATCGCAGAAATACGTCGGGATTACCAGGAGTGCCCCTTACTGAATGATGTGAAGAGGTATTGAACCATATAATGGATCATCTTTACACTGTTATAAATGTTCAGCATAATGTAGCGAATGTACCAGCTTTAGCTTTATCAGCGGCTTCTGAGTGGTCTAGGTTTGGCTTGTCTTGTTAATGTTTCTAGGAGGCACTGGCAGCGTGTCCAAACAAGAACGTATCTTTTGTTGTTCCGGTAGGTGGCCAAACGACACACGGTTCTGCATGAAGAGGCCAAATTGGGGAACGGCTCACAGAAAGAGGTCTGATATTTTCGGTGTCCTCAGACTGGTCGTCTATGGGCCGTGTTCGAGCTGCAATGTTGTCTCGGCCTGTACATGCTATGCATTAACATCTAACATATTTTAGCTGGCTTGAGTCTTTACTATCCCTTTTAAGGATGACCTTCTAGATTGAGGATCGGTTTCGCAAACAAATACATTGGAGATCCCACGTCTTTATGAAGAAAGTAACTCGCCATTGCGGCCCTGCGAAAGTGGATGCCTATCGAAACTGTTGCAGAACCCCTACTACAACTGCTGACGGGGGTATGCAATGCTTTATTGATGGTTTGGATGCTTGCTTTCCTTTTGTTTTTCATTGAAACGTATGCTGTTCTTTGTGTTTTATAGGAGATTTCATTGAATGTATGCACCGTTCGCTTGACTTTGCTGAGCGCTTGTAGCCTTTAGCTTACGGAGTTATGAGCCATTGCATTTTAGACTGGTTACGAAGGTATGAGCCATCGCTTGTGATGATAGATGCTTGCTTTTAGCTTCTTCTTTATTGAAATATGTGCTGTTCGGTACGCTGCATGCGCGATTATAATGAATGTATGTACTGTTCGCTTCATTTTGCATGAGTGGTCGTAGCCTCTGCGTTACGAAGGCGATGAGTCATTGCATGTTTGCTTGCTTAGAGGGGTATGAGCCATTGCTGCTGATGATAATTTTTATTCACGAACCGACACGATAAATGCCGACCACCGAGAGGCTAACAGCTTCGCTGTAAAAATTATTAGGAGCTTGATTGAGTGATTCCTTTTGCAGAGGATTACCAAAGATTCGGTTTTGTACAACGAGAACGTTTTTGCATTACCGCAATACAAAGCGAACCAAGTTAGAGCTTGTTGTTCTGTTTAGGCAGCGATTCCGGTTAAACTGTTATCATTTATGGAAATCTTACTCTATGTTTTGTATTCACGTTGCATTGACCTGGGCATCAGAAGCGTGTGTATAATTCACCCATACACTTGGCTTTGATTAAAAACTTACATTATTGTAAGTGAATAAATAAAATACGCCCAGTGCATCATTTTGCTGCGATCAGGTATATAAAGCGTTTTCTTAAGGTATAAATCGTTTGCTTTGAGTGCGAAATTTTTTTGTGGACATAAAAACAGATCTTTACTCCCTGTAACTGTGCGGGCTACATCAAACCCATAATTCTTGTAATTTATGCATTCTATGAGAAATGAGAAGCTTTCGTATTGATGTTCTGGATTGCATCATAGCTACTACCACTTCTGTGCCACATTCTTTGCGATGTTTCTGCTCTTTCTTCGTGACTTAATTGTAAAGGGCGCATACGCAAGAAGTAAAGCTTGGCTTTTTTTCTTTCCGCCTCCTACATTTCGAAAACGTGAGCAAACGTCGCATTATGCCAGTTGTAAGCACGGAAATTTGGTACTACTAAAGAAGTCGTCTGCTCACCATCGTAGGCGTATAAAAGTTGCAAGTCCCTGAGGCAGTGTGGTGCGTCAATTGGATGTCCAACCGGACACACGCCATGTGAAAGCAAAAGTACAAGAACGTTTTTGGTAATCGAGGCCACTGCCACGGTACGCTCCACCTGAAAAACGCAGCCTTCGGGTGACAAGGCCTCTTTGAAGGAGCCGGCCGGAAGCTCCTACCTTGGCGTGTCGGCTCGTCTAAACGGAGAAGTCTCTCGGCACCTGTCTTGTTCTTATCTTTTTCTTTTGGCATTACAGCTTCGAACCTCGTCTCAAAGCCTCGGGGAGGACGCGCACTCCAAGCCCGATTTTCTTCTCTTGCTGATGCTTACTCTGGGGCTTCCAGGCTCATTTAATATTACCCTTTTATTCGCAACCGCCCAACCGGAAGATACAAACATGGAATGACACCAGTAACACAAGCACCATACTAATATTACCAAATCCTGTGTCTGGCTGGTTGCTTCTGATTTTGGTTCATTTCGGGCGGAGCCTCATTAAAAGCCCCTTACCTTCTCTTAACGGTGAACGCAATGTTTTTATTCATTCGTTTATTTTTTGGTGCCTCTGTTCCCTCTAGCGTAACCCTTTACCAAGCTGGTCGATAAAATAGCTCTTACGATTAAGAATAACCTTAGTAACGTCTTCGTATGTACAGGAGACCTGCAAAATTTACCACGAAATTTCTATAATGAAACGATCGATATTTTAATACACAAAATTACGAAATTTTCTAATAGAGCGCGCATTTTTAGCGCCGATGTTGTGGTGCATAGTAAAAAATGTACGCTTTGCTGGTGTGGTGATTACACGCGAGAATATGCGGCATCAGCTTCTGTCTGCGTCGAGAGTTTCAGATTGGCGGTAGACTCAGCCGAAGGAGCGTAGAAACGCGGTAAAGACCAACACGGAGGGAGAAAACCTTGTGGAGACAAGCACTAAGAGAGGGAGTAAAGTACACAGTGTAACCGGAGAATGCCTAGACTCAGAAGCTAATGCGGGTCTTCTGAAACGATCCGCATCCGGTCGACTGTGAAGGACATATACTGAAACGAGGATTGCGTAATTCCCTGTTGTCCGCTATGCTCCCCCCCTGTGAAGGAGGAGAAACTCTTCGCAGGCTCTCGTACAGCTTAGGCAATATCAAAAATTAAATGTAGCTGCAGTAGCGATGTTATCAAAAAAAAAAAAAAAACATTGTTGTAGGAGTGATAGAGCAAAACCGTTGTGAAACAACGTGAGAGTTGTTCTTATGTTGGGAGGCTTAAAGTGTCATTCAGCGAAGTTCCGCATGCGTTTTAGAAACATGTTATGTTTATTGATTTTATTCGTTTGTTTTTTGGTGGTGGGCGATGTTTAAGTTCTTTTCTTTATGTACAATATTCTTGAATTGTAACGTTGCTTCGCATAATTGTTCACTCATAGTTGTCCCAGGGTGATGTACGTTTTTATTTTTCTATTCATGTGATTTTTGTGTGGTACCATTATACCTTTACTATCATTGTGTGTCTATGTATATTATTAAATTTCGTTTATTTTTTTTCTTGCAGCGTCCTAACAATGCGGCGTTCTTGTTTACTTGTCATGTGTGCCTTGCGAAGATCTCGGCATAGTAAAGCTGGTTGCAATAACTTTACTGCCAAAAAGCTTTTCACCAGGACTTTTCTATTTTCGGATAATAAATAATCTAATTAAACGTTGGGTAAAAAAAATACTTAGTGCCCTTCCACTATGTGAAGAAGGGCCACCATCGAAGCTGCGTATGTGGGCCCCTTATTGGCGAACTGCACCTCCGCCGTGGGTCGGCCCGGTATTGCACTATCTTCGGGATCGGCCCACGTGTAAGGAGTGCTTAATGCCTGCTTCACCTCCGCCACGGGTCGGCCCGGTATTGCGCTATATTCGGAATTTTTTTCTACACATGGGCAACACAGTGGGAAAGTAGCCCTTAACATCATCGCTGTAAAACACTGAAACAGAGGCCTCCACGTGCATTTTTTTCAAGAAAATCTAAATGGACTTCCAGTTAGTTTTAACTCGATCGGTTCCTTCCTTTTCGCTCATGCAATCAGCAATGGCGCTGACGAGGACGAGTGCGACTTTGATATTGTCGTCTTCGTTAACGAGTCATCATCAGGCCATCTCTTCACTATCATAAGAAAAATAAAAACGATACTTCACTCCATAATCCCACTAAGTTTCTCACGCAAAATACACTGCGAAACCCAGTGAGCTGTCTTACATATCTAGCACAGAGTTTCAACCCTAAGGGTAGTAGTGCCAGTGAGCACAATTTTACCAAATGTAATTAAATAACAAGTACCAATGAAAAGCCCAGCATCTACGCAGTCGTCTTATGGGAATATCAAAGGCCCACCGACCTGCTTGTAGTAGAGCGAATGATACTCAAAATTTTCGTTTCAGAAACGTAAAATCAATGGTGTTGCGAAATATTCGGTGCAGCGAATGTCAACAAAACTTGTTGATTTGGTGATTACGCGCAGACTAACTACCAACCACTGTCACTGCGATACTAAATCATGGCCCTGAGGTATTGCGCAGTTCGTAGTTGGAGGAGTTAAACAATGGGCAATAGGTGAACGTTCGCGCTTTGTAAGTGAACATGGTGTCGAGCACCACACAGATTGCGATAGACGTCGTGTGTCTGTATTCATTTCGCAGGCCACAATATTCAAAACCGCAGCGGTAGAGGAATCATTCTCGCGTATCTCAATGAAGTATTTGACAAAAGTTTTACCCTTCTCAAAGAAAAGTATTACCCCTCGCTTTCGCTCTCGGAAGCCTGTGTTTTCAGCGCGTCCCTCGTCAGCGCAAGCTCTCGCCGGAGTTGCAGCTGCCCCTCGGTAAGGCCAACTGAAAACGCGCAAGGCGTCATAACGCGCTCGCTTGCCAGCGAGTTCATTACTCCAAGGACTGCTCAGCGGCGTAAAATTGAACATTAGTGCTTTCGAATTGACAACTACGAACAAATGCTTAGAGGTCCATGGATTTTTTTTTCGTTGAGGGCCATGTTCAAAAGGCCATCTTTATTATTATCATCGTAATTATTGGCGGCCATTGAGAGAAACTGCTGCTGTTGCAAATAATGAGTCTAGAGACAGAAAAATTGCTGCAGTAGGCTGATTTAGAAGGATAACTCTGTACAATCATACTGCAAGTAGTACATTCACCCCTCATCTTTTAAGAGGTTCAATACATACAAGCATTTGTCTAGCAAACCAGATTTTTTTTCAAGGCAATTTTCCACGTCTCAGTAATTTCTCTCGTCGTATTCGAGTGCTGATTGCCGTGTTATAGTTTGTTAACGAAGCTTTCCCTCAAGTCTAAATATTTTAAGGCAGTTTTCCTAGCCTCTGAAGCCGCTCGAGTTCGCTCTTCTCCTTGAGCGGCCATTTTTCCTATAAAGTATGCCTTCCAACTACTCCACCCTTAAACTGGCTCTCTCAACTACTACACGCAGAGACAAAGCAACAGCGCGCGCATTAGATCCCATAGATGAGATGAATATTTACAATTAGTATTAGGGTTATAATTATATTCGAGTGCTGATTGCCGTGCTATCGTTTGCTAACGAAGCTTTCCCTCAAGTCTAAATATTTTAAGGCAGTTTGTCGTGTGCGTATCATGGCTACGCACGCTTATATCGCATTCCGTTTCTCTACCACGGGTGCGCTTTAAAACCACGGCGCTGCAGTTTTTTGCTTTTCTCTTCTTTCTT
The DNA here is from genome assembly GCF_023375885.2 of Dermacentor andersoni. Taxonomy (NCBI): domain Eukaryota; kingdom Metazoa; phylum Arthropoda; class Arachnida; order Ixodida; family Ixodidae; genus Dermacentor; species Dermacentor andersoni. Next base: position 3,722,766 of record NC_092823.1, read on the forward strand.
CTTCTCCGCCCTTAAACTGGCGCTCTTAACTGTACTGCACGCAGAGACAAAGAAACAGCGCGCGCATGCGATTCCATAGATGAGATGAATATATATATATATATATAGAAAACTATCAGTCATAGCTCTCGTAGTATAGCCCTCTGGGCCGTTTCCTTTTTTTTTTTTTCGAAAGTAGTCCTATTAGGGTTATTATAATTACACGAAGGTATTTCGCCCTCATCAGCAGCAGTCCTTGGTATAGTTATTCTGGCGGCTAGCTTCCCACGCTATGCGTGCCGCCATCGCACCTGGTTAAGCTTTTCCTAGACGCTAGAATTATGCTTTGTCCGCGCAACCTTGAGCGATCGGAAAGCGCGTTTCCCCCTCTTGGCCGGCGGAGAGAGAGCTTCGTTCCGGCCGCGAAGCTCTCCACATCTCTGTAAGGTGCCTTGGGGATGTCTCGTGCTGAAGATGCCCTCTCGGTGAGCGCATATTTCACCCCTCATCTTTTAAGAGGTTCAATACATACAAGCATTTGTCTAGCAAACCAGATTTTTTTTCAAGGCAATTTTCCACGTCTCAGTAATTTCTCTCGTCGTATTCGAGTGCTGATTGCCGTGTTATAGTTTGTTAACGAAGCTTTCCCTCAAGTCTAAATATTTTAAGGCAGTTTTCCTAGCCTCTGAAGCCGCTCGAGTTCGCTCTTCTCCTTGAGCGGCCATTTTTCCTATAAAGTATGCCTTCCAACTACTCCGCCCTTAAACTGGCTCTCTCAACTACTACACGCAGAGACAAAGCAACAGCGCGCGCATTAGATCCCATAGATGAGATGAATATTTACAATTAGTATTAGGGTTATAATTATATTCGAGTGCTGATTGCCGTGCTATCGTTTGCTAACGAAGCTTTCCCTCAAGTCTAAATATTTTAAGGCAGTTTGTCGTGTGCGTATCATGGCTACGCACGCTTATATCGCATTCCGTTTCTCTACCACGGGTGCGCTTTAAAACCACGGCGCTGCAGTTTTTTGCTTTTCTCTTCTTTCTTCTTCTCCGCCCTTAAACTGGCTCTCTTAACTGTACTGCACGCAGAGACAAAGAAACAGCGCGCGCATGCGATTCCATAGATGAGATGAATATATATATATATATATATAGAAAACTATCAGTCATAGCTCTCGTAGTATAGCCCTCTGGGCCGTTTCCTTTTTTTTTTTTTCGAAAGTAGTCCTATTAGGGTTATTATAATTACACGAAGGTATTTCGCCCTCATCAGCAGCAGTCCTTGGTATAGTTATTCTGGCGGCTAGCTTCCCACGCTATGCGTGCCGCCATCGCACCTGGTTAAGCTTTTCCTAGACGCTAGAATTATGCTTTGTCCGCGCAACCTTGAGCGATCGGAAAGCGCGTTTCCCCCTCTTGGCCGGCGGAGAGAGAGCTTCGTTCCGGCCGCGAAGCTCTCCACATCTCTGTAAGGTGCCTTGGGGATGTCTCGTGCTGAAGATGCCCTCTCGGTGAGCGCATATTTCACCCCTCATCTTTTAAGAGGTTCAATACATACAAGCATTTGTCTAGCAAACCAGATTTTTTTTCAAGGCAATTTTCCACGTCTCAGTAATTTCTCTCGTCGTATTCGAGTGCTGATTGCCGTGTTATAGTTTGTTAACGAAGCTTTCCCTCAAGTCTAAATATTTTAAGGCAGTTTTCCTAGCCTCTGAAGCCGCTCGAGTTCGCTCTTCTCCTTGAGCGGCCATTTTTCCTATAAAGTATGCCTTCCAACTACTCCGCCCTTAAACTGGCTCTCTCAACTACTACACGCAGAGACAAAGCAACAGCGCGCGCATTAGATCCCATAGATGAGATGAATGAAATTAGATGAAACCGACTACCGCGGACAACATGAGTCTCTTTCCACGTAAGTGTGAGGCTCGGAGCAGGAGCTGTGGCGCTTGAAAGTAGCCTGGGGCCTGACGAACCAACCGACTGAGCTATCTTTCCGGGCAACATCGAAGGGTCACGAGTTCAAATCACCTGTTATGTTCCTTTTTTTTTTTTTCCGCCCCTTTTTCTTTCTTTTTTTTTCTTTCTTTTAATGCCTTTTCCTTTATTTTATCACTGTACGGGAACCCTCCTAAAAAAAAAAAAAAGAAAGATATATATCTTCAAATATGTATGGCCTCACACCCACATGTGCAGGTCATAAATACCAGGTTCTCTAGCCGAGTGCCATCCATGCGGTATAACCGAGCTCTGATTGGTCCACCTTGACTGACCAAGTAGGGCACCACTGTAGGTTAAATGAGGCGTACAACTCCTGCGGGACCCGCCGTGGTTGCTCAGTGGTTATGGTGTTAGACTGCTGAGCACGAGGTCGCGGGATCGGACCCCGACCACGGCGGCCGCATTTCGATGGGGGCGAAATGCGAAAACACCCGTGTACTTAGAATTAGGTGCACGTTAAAGAACCCCAGGTGGTCGAAATTTTCGGAGTCCTCCACTACGGCGTGCATAATCAGAAAGTGGTTTTGTCACGTAAAACCCCATAAATTAATTTTTAATTTAACTCCTACGGGGACGGTAGAGTATCCGTCTCCAGTGCAAGAGGACCGTGATTCAAATCCCGGTGCCGCGCTATTCTCCACCGGAAAATACAAAAAAAAAAAAACCGTGTGTTGAGAAAATTGCACAAACAGGCCTGGAGTGCGGCCTGATCCCGGTGACCAGAACCGGTAACGCACTCTCTCACCAGAGCAGGATTGGCCACCCTGGTGCAGTACTTGGCCACAACCTCCTATATGAATACAACAATCGAACCCCGGCCCTCAGTCCCCAGCAGCCGCGAAACAACTGACCACGGCGGCGGTCAGATCTGTGACGCTGCAGAGGGTGCTAAGAATACCTGGCTCCGGACAGGCCGCCATTGGAATCTGAACCTGGCAACGTTTAACGTTAGAACGCTATCTAGTGAGGCGAGTCTAGCAGTGTTATTGGAGGAATTAGAGGGTAGTAATTGGGATATAATAGGGCTCAGTGAGGTTAGGAGGACAAAAGAAGCATATACAGTGCTAAAAAGCGGGCATGTACTGTGTTACCGGGGCTTAGCGGAGAGACGAGAACTAGGAGTCGGATTCCTGATTAATAAGGAAATAGCTGGTAACATACAGGAATTCTATAGCATTAACGAGAGGGTGGCATGTCTTGTTGTGAAACTTAATAAGAGGTACAAAATGAAGGTTGTACAGGTCTACGCTCCTACATCTAGTCATGATGACCAGGAAGTCGAAAGCTTTTATGAAGACGTAGAATCGGCGATGGGTAAAGTCAAAACAAAATACACTATACTGATGGGGACTTCAATGCCAGGGTAGGCAAGAAGCAGGCTGGAGACAAGTCAGTGGGGGAATATGGCATAGGCTCTAGGAATAGCAGAGGAGAATTATTAGTAGAGTTTGCAGAACAGAATAATATGCGTATAATGAATACCTTTTTCCGCAAGCGGGTTAGCCGAAAGTGGACGTGGAGGAGCCCGAATGGTGAGACTAGAAATGAAATCGACTTCATACTCTGCGCGAACCCTGGCATCATTCAAGATGTAGACGTGCTCGGCAAGGTACGCTGCAGTGACCACAGGATGGTAAGAACTCGAATTAGCCTAGACTTGAGGAGGGAACGAAAGAAACTGGTACACAAGAAGCCAATCAACGAGTTAGCGGTAAGAGGGAAACTAGAGGAATTCCGGATCAAACTACAGAACAGGTATTCGGCTTTAACTCAGGAAGAGGACCTTAGTGTTGAAGCAATGAACGACAATCTCATGGGCATCATTAAGGAGTGCGCAATAGAAGTCGGTGGTAACGCCGTTAGACAGAAAACCAGTAAGCTATCGCAGGAGACGAAAGATCTGATCAAGAAACGCCAATGTATGAAAGCCTCTAATCCTACAGCTAGAATAGAACTGGCAGAACTTTCTAAGTTAATCAACAAGCGTAAGACAGCGGACATCAGGAACTATAATATGGATAGAATTGAACAGGCTCTCAGGAACGGAGGAAGCCTAAAAACAGTGAAGAAGAAACTAGGAATAGGCAAGAATCAGATGTGTGCGTTAAGAGACAAAGCCGGCAATATCGTTACTAATATGGACGAGATAGTTCAAGTGGCTGAGGAGTTCTATAGAGATTTATACAGTACCAGTGGCACCCACGACGATAGTGGAAGAGAGAATAGCCTAGAGAAATTCGAAATCCCACAGGTAACGCCAGAAGAAGTAAAGAAAGCCTTAGGAGCTATGCAAAGGGGGAAGGCAGCTGGGGAGGATCAGGTAACAGCAGATTTGTTGAAGGATGGTGGTCAGATTGTTCTAGAGAAACTGGCCACCCTGTATACGCAATGCCTCATAATCTCGAGCGTACCGGAATCTTGGAAGAACGCTAACATAATCCTAATCCATAAGAAAGGGGACGCCAAAGACTTGAAAAATTATAGACCGATCAGCTTACTGTCCGTTGCCTACAAAGTATTTACTAAGGTAATCGCAAATAGAATCAGGAACACCTTAGACTTCTGTCAACCAAAGGACCAGGCAGGATTCCGTAAAGGCTACTCAACAATAGACCATATTCACACTATCAATCAAGTGATAGAGAAATGTGCAGAATATAACCAACCCTTATATATAGCTTTCATTGATTACGAGAAAGCGTTTGATTCAGTCGAAACCTCAGCAGTCATGGAGGCATTACGGAATCAGGGTGTAGATGAGCCATATGTAAATATACTGGAAGATATCTATAGCGGCTCCACAGCCACCGCAGTCCTCCACAAAGAAAGCAACAAAATCCCTATAAAGAAAGGCGTCAGACAGGGAGATACGATATCTCCAATGCTATTCACAGCATGTTTACAGGAGGTATTCAGAGGCCTGGAGTGGGAAGAATTGGGGATAAAAGTTGATGGAGAATACCTTAGCAACTTGCGATTCGCTGATGATATTGCCTTGCTTAGTAACTCAGGAGACCAATTGCAATGCATGCTCACTGACCTGGAGAGGCAAAGCAGAAGGGTGGGTCTGAAAATTAATCTGCAGAAAACTAAAGTACTGCTTAACAGTCTCGGAAGAGAACAACAGTTTACGATAGGTAGCGAAACACTGGAAGTGGTAAGGGAATACATCTACTTAGGGCAGGTAGTGACCACGGATCCGGATCATGAGACTGAAATAACCAGAAGAATAAGAATGGGTTGGGGTGCGTTTGGCAGGCATTCTCAAATCATGAACAGTAGGTTGCCACTATCCCTCAAAAGGAAAGTGTACAACAGCTGTGTGTTACCAGTACTCACATATGGGGCAGAAACCTGGAGGCTTACGAAAAGGGTTCTGCTGAAATTGAGAACGACGCAACGAGCTATGGAAAGAAGAATGATGGGTGTAACGTTAAGGGATAAGAAAAGAGCAGATTGGGTGAGGCAACAAACGCGGGTAAACGACATCTTAGTTGAAATCAAGAAAAAGAAATGGGCATGGGCCGGACATGTAATGAGGAGGGAAGATAACCGATGGTCACTAAGAGCTACGGACTGGATTCCAAGAGAAGGGAAGCGTAGCAGGGGGCGGCAGAAAGTTAGGTGGGCAGATGACATTAAGACGTTTGCAGGGACAACATGGCCACAATTAGTACATGACCGGGGTAGTTGGAGAAGTATGGGAGAGGCCTTTGCCCTGCAGTGGGCGTAACTAGGCTGATGATGATGATGACATTCGTCGCACTTGGCTTCAAGCGGTAGCGCCCTTTGACTTTAGGTCTCTCCTCGATCCATCGGAACGCATGCAGGCTAAACCTGTTTGATATTGTTATTCCGCTTTACATTTACATGGCGGATAATGACTTCGTCATAACCGCAACTTCGCCACACAGCAGTGTTTCTTTACAAATTAAGTTAGATTATAGATTATTTTCCCATCGGTTGTTAGCTTTATGTGTCTGCTTTCATTGTAAGAAATGCCTTATATTTTTATTACGTATTTTATTGATCTAAGCATGTCGGCCAAGGGACACTGATCATAGTTCTTGTACTGTCTGTATTTCATTCCATTTGTAATTGCTCATATGACAAACGAATAATGCAGGAAATCCAGCAACCAAAGTTTGCAAAGGTTCACATGCGCTCAGCACAATCAGTAGGTTGTGGTCACTGCAACGTGTTTCAGCTATTCGGTCAATCAAAACACGTTTTTACAGCGAAGCTTTATATGACTAGGGATCCATGTATTTTTTGTATGTGTTCGTCAACAACAAAAAAGACGAGCGCCGGCCGATCCCGGAGATTGCGCAATACCTGGTCGACCCGCGGCGGAGGGGAAGCAAGCTTCAAGCACTCCGTCCCTGATAATAACAATAAATAATAATTAATGAAAGAAATAAATCAAGATGCATTGTTTCAAGTCGATGGGTATACTGCAGTTGTTTGTGAACAGCACATGAACTGACTAGCAGGATGCGTTGCCGTGTACGCAAACAATAAAATGTATCTGGACCCAGTCAGCCTTGACTCGCATGAGGGCAATGCCACCGACTGGAGATGTCTGCGCCGTGCATTCGAAAGACGTAGCCGTGATACTCACTGTGCATATATCTGCACACACCCAAGGGCCCCATAACGTAAAATTATTCCAATATGTTTTTATTCCTATCTCCTCATGTCGAATTTGCGTAACCGCCGACGCAAGCATCGGGCGGTGACCGGCAGGGCTGTGTGAACAGACCAATCAAACGCTCTCCTCGTTCATAGGAGGTCACTTTTGTTTGCTTGAAAAACGAATAATAGTGCCTACACTGAGCGGCTTGTCTTATCTAATTGGATCACAAGAGGCGAGGAGCATGCCTAAGTGTAGAGGGATTCAATGGGGCCGAGCGACTGCGGTGAACATCGATAACCGGATGAAGAGGGTGGTGCCGGCGTCTGCGATTGGCCCGCTTTTCTTTACTTGGCTCGCGGTGGCTGGTTGAAACTCACGGCGGTATGAAATGGCAACTTAATGATGACGCTAAAACGGATACTCAGCAAAGAAAAATTGGCAGAACGAGGTTGTAAACCTGCCGAAAGTGCTCGAAAACGTTACGCGGCCACGCAAAAAAAGCTTTATTACACGCAAATAAACCCATGTTCTCCGGCAGGTGCCAGTAGCCAGCGCCTGAGCGATCGGCGGCACCCATCTTTCCTTCCGTTCGGAACGGGGCCGCCTGCAGCTGTTCAGATGAAAACTCATTTTTGTTCGGCATATTAATGCATCTTTAACGCGTACACGTCACTTTGACGTGGTGAGTTCTTGCGGTTTTGTGACGTCGCGTGAGAGGCAGGGGAAGTGGGTGCAGCCCGAAAACGTTTGACCAATAGCCGAGGGCTACTGGCAAAAAGATGTCGAATCAGAAATTTCTATTTTTTTTGTTCGGTCAAATCATGCATATCAGTGTGTACACGTCATATGAGATGGGGGAGCCATCGCGGTGTTCATGGCGTCGCAAGACAGACAGGTGAAGCGGGGGTGGTCCTGAAAAGTTTTTTACCAATCGCGGAGGGCTGATTGCTGAATTGGAATAGACGAAATTGGAATAGCTTTATATTATTGCGCCCCAAGTGTGATATCAAGAACCTCATGAACACGCACTTCGCATGCATTAGCTGTGATGACACTACCCATGTGATCATCCCCTTTCCCATTGCCCCGGTGTGGGGTAGCCAACGGGACGTTATTCTGGTTAACCTGCCTGCCTTCTGCTTTTCTCTTTCCTCCCTCCTCCCACGTGATCATCGTTGGAAACTTCAATGTGGACATTTCCAAACCAGAGGAGAAATGATTGACTCAGTTTGTGCTAGAAGAGTTTGTTTTGAAGTGCCACACTACTCCAAGTGACTCAAATGCTTAACAACGGTCGTGCAATGATTTCACTTTGGCCCAGATTGTGTCAAAGATTGTAATCGAACCAATCAGTGTATATCACAGAAATCACAAAGCTATCGTTACTGCAATTACAAAGTGATGAAAATAAATTCATGTACCCTTGTCTAATCCTGCGGGAAGTGCTACAGCTTCGCCGGTCACCCGCCTTCAAAGAGTGGAATGGCTACATGACTTTTTTTTTGTGTGTGTGTGCTTCCTGGCCGGGCCTATTCTCGGTTAGAGTTCTTAAAGTGTATTATTCGAGCATTCAATTAGTCTATGATGATGTCGAAGGGAGGGGCAGAAGAAGGCCGATGCATTTCGGAAAAGTGGCGGTGCTCTCTAGTCGAGGATTTTGTATAAATTCTAGCAGGCTCCTATAACCGTCGTTGTCGGCGGCAAAAGGGAGGCGATGTTCACGGGTACCAGCTTGTCTATCTTGCGTAAGGTGACAGAGACTGCCGAGTCTGCATCCAGATCCGGTAAACTAGCGATGCCGTGGTGATGCGCAGTGCTAAGCTATAATTTAACATGAGCCACTGCCATCGCCTCTACGAATGGCAGGCCATCGCCTAAACAAAATTATGCACGCAGTTACTGATATACTGACATATGTAAATGATAAGCTAGGGCTGCGATTTGAGCTCTTGAATTTATTGACATGTCTACAGACATCTAAAAACGCTCTCTGTGCCATTAAAATGAATAATTGCTCGAAATTTTAGGGCAATCTTGAGGGCGCACTCTGTTGTAACCAGGCGTCTTGAATAGTGGGAACAAACCAACAGTTGTTTCTCTATCTTTTCTGCAACACAAGGAAATCATTTCAGAATCTCGCTGATTTCGTTCAATATTGGCACTTCTTCAACAGAGATTCTCGAGACCATCAATGAAATCCCGACCACGCGGAATAGCACAGTAACGTCCACGGTGATCTTCGCATTGACGAAAAGGAGCAATCACTTTCTCGACAATGGTTACCGATGGAAAGAAAACACTGACTGCGGAAACCTGTGCTTAAGAATAACTATGAAAACCCGCTGCACAATAAAAAGAAAATGGCGAGTAGGCGGGCGCATCACCAATTGCCTCTCGCCTGTTAGGGTTGCCGCTCCAATAGCCCAGCAACGAGATCCAGGTGAGGACACGTGAGCTTCGGAGAACTAAGAGAATAAAACGACACGTGAGAAGAAAAGCTATTCGCGGGGATGTCCGCCACAAGACCTCTCTAACAAAGCACAGGGAGACGAGCGTCAGAGCTTTCGCCGCCAATGCCAACAATTTTGCACGCCGTGAGGCCTTGTGGGCAAAAAGTGAAGCTCGTTAGGCACTCTCACCGTTCCAGCGGCTTCGCGCTCAAAAAGACCAGCTGCTGCCGTTGCCTGCGGCCCTGTGTTTCCTGTAGACGTGAAGAACTGAATGACACACAGCGGCTCAACTTCGTCAGCAGCAGAATAATTTTTGGTAGATCCGCGCACATGTGGGGGGGGGGAGGGGCAGCCTGGGTCCGTCGGATGGTTGTAGTCAGCAAGATTCAATTTGTACGTGTATTCGCAAGGCGTTGGGCGGTGCCATAGAAACTTGAGCAAAGTTATCTCCCAGGAGAAGAAGGTGGGGAGAATGAGCAGCGTAGGCCCCAGAAATAACACTTACGGTGCTTTCCTTCATGCATTCTCGAACGAGACCAGTAATCACAAAATTGGGGATTGATGTCGTAACGAGGCGGCCGTAGAATACTCATGTGTGCGTTGTGGGAGATAAGTGCCACAAACCGTAAGAGAGGGCAAACTCAGTTGAATCTTGGAAAGCTCAAAGGTCGAAGGTTGCCCTAGGCTACGAGTAAAGCATGCCCGCCCGCAGTTTGGCGCCAAGACATCCCCGCAATCCGAATGCAAGGAACAAAATATTGGTACTCGTGGAATGCTGAAGGCGAAGTTTTTGCGCCTCTGCTCCGAGCTAACATATATAACATCACAATGATCAGTGCAGTCGTTGAGCGGCAGCCAGAAACGCAGCGGCAGCAACGAGAGGTCAGCTGGGTGGACGATATGGCCGAAACACACACAATGGATCAGAAAAACACAGCAATGAGAAAAGACGTACTACCCAGTTCACGCCGGGTCAGCTACTCTACCGCTGAGCCATGCCAGCGCATTTTCTTTAATATATGGGAGCAGAATATTCAGCAAAACAAGGAAAACAAAGCGCTACAGAAATTGAAGGTGACTGAAAACACATTCAAAAGTCTGGCAAGCTCGTGCAAGCGTCCCAATACAGGCGTCCAGCACGGCGCTCTTTCTTGTGCAGTGTATTCACTATACGAACGTAGACAGCAGATTCCCGAAAAAGCGACCAAGTGCTTCGTGGTGGTTAAGCATGTCTATAATAGATTCTAGAACGCCAAAGGGTATATTTAGGCCAACTACTACGAACACCTCACAGTGTCGAAGGCATCTTTAAAAGGCAGGAAAAGGATTGTGTATGGTTTAATATCTAAATCTTTTTAAGTGTTCTTTGGAGAATGTCCTAAAAGAACAAGGCATACCTGCAATATACAAAACAGGGATCAATACTTTCAGCATGAGAACACAAACGGCAGTTTGTCGTCCAAGGCGCGAGAGAGTCAATTTTTCTAACCAGGTTTGGACAGGAAGGGTTGATGAATGTAACCTAAAGCAAAAAGTTTTGATCACTGCAGGAATGATGGCTCGACGAACGTGCTAAAATATAACTAGGTAATAGTATTCCCAATAAGGCGCACGATAACGGAGAACAGGAAACAATGGGTGTGACTGCAGCAGACTTTTTTTGCGGGAGGCAGTAAAGATATAATTCATCCTAAGGCGAGCCTTTAGAAAGTGAAATCCTTCTGCAACCTGCTTCAAGAAACCCCAAGGAGTCGTCGGTGCATCTCTGATAGATGACGACACCACTATTTCGGGAAGATAATTGATTAATCGAAGTTGTAAAGTCTCTCTTACAGATGGACGGTTCGTATTACGAAAGGAACATAACCGGGAAACAAGTTGCCTAACAAAATGGCACATGACGGAATAAGCTTGCAACTTATGCCCCGAGCAGTTTAATACCTGCAGGAAATCGCAAGCTTCAGCTTGGCTAAATATGGACGGCTGCCGCCCCCGCCAATTGTCAAGTTTACGTTGTACTTCTGCAAGTTCCGCTTACCAGTGAGGGTTACTACTGCGATATTGAGAGAGAGGTACGCCTAAGTACTTGAAGTCTTGCCTCCACTGAATACCACCGAAGTGAGTTGGCGTCGTACACAATAGACCGAACCAAAACAATGAACTTGTCTCAAAGTTAACTAATGCACCAGAAGCTGAGCAAAACTATTGCGTTATGGCAAAGGCAGTCTGTACACTTTCCTTGTCAGCAGAGAAGGCTATGTCGTCTTTATAGGCAAGTACCCGGACCTCATTGGGTAATAATTTGAACCCGCTAGAGGTATGATCATTCAGCATTCAGCCGCAAAGCGGTTTCAAGTTCAAATGAAATAATAAAGGGGACAAGGGAAAATCTTTCCTTGCCGATGCCCTGAGGTAGATAGATTCATATATAAAACCAATAAATAATAGCGTTGTTGTGCCATTAGCATAAGAGATGGTGGTGCCTTTAAAGTTGCAGGAAGTTGAAGGATATGACCCCATATCCCTTTGCAACGTGGATTATAAAATATTTGCGAAGATATTAATTAGCTAGTGGCTTTGAATACATAATTCCATCACTGGTGGGAGGCCATCGAACATGTGGCATTAGAGGCTGAGCCACGCCTACGCTTGCTGGCATGCAGCGGAAAAACGCCCTATAGAAGCGTCCTAGCGTGCGAGGAGACAGGCGATGTGACATGCGCGCGGCGTAGCGTAGATACACGCACATTTTTATTGCAGTTGCATATTATAAAACCAGGTAGCACGCCATGTAGCTGATGCACAGGTAGCGAGCAGTACAAGGCAGTTATAGAAGATTTGAGGGAGAAAAAGAGAAAAAGTTTAAGATGTATACAAGAATGCTAGAAAGAAATATGTAATGCGTACCGGATAAAATCAAGGTGGCTAGGTGTCTATCTCAACGCCGCGTTTCAAAGAGGATGCCAATAAATCATAATCATAATAATAATCATCATCATTAGCATCGTATCGTGCCACTTCCCTTGCGATGTCAGATGCGTGTTAGCCGGCAACCATTTGCACAGGGCGTATTAGATAAAACATCCCATCAAGTTTCCATGCCATCTAGTGGCTCTTGCAGGCGAACTCTCTAATGTGGAAGGTACCACTATGTTAAAATAAAATCGCATTTCATTTACATTTGAAAGAACAAGCAGAATACTGCACCAAAAGTGTTTTCTTATAAAAACGCCAATTTAAAAATTGCAGAAAGCATATATCACCGCTTCTCCTGATAACCTTCATTACCCAAAAAGGCGCCGCCTTTACTTGCGCGGCAAATTATGATGCCTAGATAAGTGCATAAATGCACCCGTTGACGTGTTAACTTACTATATTGGGGTACATTGTAGAAGCGAAGGATTGAAACCGAGTAGAGGGAAGTAGTTTCTTGTCGGCAGAAATACTAATTGTTGAAATCCATTTTAGACATTAGTCCATAGAGTGTGCAACGAAATACCTTGGCTTTCAAGTTAACAGTTTCCTAAAAGCTGGTATCATAGACACCAGGGGCAACGTTTATTGGAATGGTAACGTATTCTTCACCGTATTTTGGGGACGAATATGCTGTTCCTGGAGTCAGTAATATCACACGCGCTAAGCAGTCATTGTTTTACTTCATGGCTTCGTACTTGCAACTGAAATTAGTGCCCGAAATCGATGGCCTAAAATATTGTGCATCCAAGAAAACTGGGAGAATCGGCAGATGGGAAGCTTAGTTGAATTGGATGCTCGTGGCAATGCTAAAGGTGGTTATGTTGAGTAGATTTAATGCTTCAAATGCTATGTAACGTTACGTAGATACGATGCTTACGTTACGGAAATAACACTTACGTGCCATGAATATGATAGAACGGTACTTACTGGTTTTCGCTACTTGGTAACAATGCATGATAAATGTCGGTTACCCGCCGTGGTTGCTCACTGGCTATGGTGTTGGGCTGCTGAGCACGAGGTCGGGGGATCGAATCTCGGCCGCGGCGGCCGCATTTCGATGGGGGCGAAATGCGAAAACACTCGTGTACTTAGATTTAGGTGCACGTTAAAGAACCCCAGGTGGTCGAAATTTCCGGAGTCATCCACTACGGCGTGCCTCATAATCAGAAAGTGGTTTTGGCACGTTAAACCCATAATTTAAAAAAAAAAATGTTGGTCATGATATATGTCTGGGGTCTAGAACTTATTACTTAGAATTTAGCTGGCTATCTTACTAAAGTGAATGCACGCGTGTATATCCATTTGTTGATTACACAAGCATGTTTTATATCTTCCGTGTCACGTCGCGCTTTATAAAAGCATTCGATTTCCTACAAATAAAACCGGTTGAAAGCTTGCGCTGGCGTCCGTCGTTTTCTACTCCTCGTTTCAAGTGTTGCCCAAATGACATTTATCATAAATATGACCTCATTTCTTCCACTGAATCAATGTGCGATAGTCAATTAGGTTGGCAGATTTATCTATTGAGCGACGTCAATGATTCACATTGCAGCATACCCATACCGGCTATGGCTTTTAGCACACTCTGAAAACCGAGGCGCTCTTAGTATCGTGACGTGACTGCAGGTAGAAAAGTCAAATTTGAAATACTCTATGTGAAATAAGAAATACAGCGCTTGAATGTGAACCTGTTCGCATAAAGTGTGTAGCAACAGGTAGACAACTGCATCTCAAAACCGAAAATTCGGTAAACGAGTTTTCTAGTCAATATCTTTCGTTTTAATGTAAATAACGGAGGTCTCGTTACCACTTAAAATGACGAAGGTCAGTCCTTTTCGTACAATAGAAGTAATCTTATGAAAACAAATTTCAAGTCAGACCTACCAACTTCTAAACATGGCTCTAAAATATCAGGAGTCCTGTCAAACGATACGAACATCATTTGCACCGTGTAAACATATTTCTCTACGTCAGTGCCTTCTCCTCACCCTTCTCCATGCTAACATTAGAAAGGTTCGTGTTTTTACGTCTCCAAGCCAGAGCTTTCAGAACAACATTTCGTCACCTGCGAAAAACTGATACTAATATACAATGGAAGAGGCAAGCACGGTACTTGACTCTAGGGCTCTAGCTAAATATCATGACAAACCCACCAACGTCATCGATTTCACTGCCTCCAGCATGGCGGGCCAGGTGTAGTACACTGTTGCCACTATCGGTCCACTAAGTGACCATGTTTGATTACAGTCTCGGAGATCGGGTTTGTTTCCCGGCAAACAAACATAGCAAGGTCAAAACGTGATTAAAAATTTTAGTTGTCTATTTGGGCGTTGTCATTTTGCGTGGTAATGATTTTTGCCTGTCGTCGCTTCTACTAGATAAAGAATCAGCTTTACCGTTCAGTCAATCTTCAGCGCAGTCTTTTTTCTTATGCAACTAGAAAACAAAACGCACCACCTAATCCTACGATATGTTTATAAACCGAAAGACGAGGTCGCCGGTTTCATTCGCGGCCCGAGAGGCAAAATTTGGGAGGGGCTAAACGCGCAAACACCCCTGGGGTGCGATTTTGTAGAAATGACTTTTTTCATGCCAATGCCTTCTCGCGTGACGTCACCGATTTTGGAAATTGTGTGTACGTAGGCACGACGTTTTCTTGGATCGTCCAATCAGAAGCTCCCTTCATTGGCCGGATGTTTCTTTCGTATTCTCTTCTCTTTTTCCGGGACTGTATAGCAAATTTGTTTTGTAAAACGGCACTTAATAAAAGCGGACTTCCATGCTGCGTAAAGCAAATTCATTTTGTTACAGTACAACGCAAAAGCTGCCGCAGTCCAAAGAAATGCAAACGCAAGTGCTCTATTTTTGAAGTCGTAGCCACATAGTAGTCGGATGTGCATCCAATCCATGCCGTTGAGCGCAAGCAAAATGGCAGCCTTTGTTTACCTGTGAACAGCTGACAGCCCCTAGCGTGTCTGTCTGAACAGCTGACAGCCCCTTGCGTGCCCGTAATTGCGGCCCCGCCCCCGTCAGATACTGATTGAGGTGAGTAATTATTGCTCGTGTAGTGCTTGCATTGTCGTGTGGTTTTCGCTGCATGTCTGACGTGTGATAATTTCTTCTTTAGGAAGAGCCAAGAAGAATTATCCGTAGCCCCCGAGGTGAAACTTTGCAACATAGTGGATCGAGAACTGTCAAGGCATTTTCCATAGGGCACCGCCATGACATAACGATAGCTTCCTTAAAGTTATCGCTGCATCGGTAATACTTCCTGCACTGATACGCTCCGAGAAAGAAGCTGCTACAACATTAAATGTGAGTAGTGACTTCACCTTTTTTTACATTAGTCGTATAAAAAGGCAGAAATAAGTCGTAGTGAGCACTTTATGCAGGCGCTTAGCTTAGACAGAATGTTTGCCTCTAAATTTCTTACTGTGCTGCGGGCCGGCTGAAATTCCCAATTTGACAAAGAGAAAATGGCAGCAAAAGGGCCGCGGGTGTCCAAAGAGCAGGCGGCTATTCTCGTGCAGTTCATCGAGCAGCACCCATACCTGGCGAGAGCTTCTACAGAGTTCTCGCCACGTATGACTGCTGCTCTAAAAAACGAACTGTGGGAGGAGGTGGCGGCGGTGCTTAACGCACAGGGGCCAGCCGTAAAGGCCACCAGCCGTTGGCGGAACCATTGGGCCAAGATGGCCCATAAAGCGAAAAAAGAAGCGGCCAGGGCCGCGAGCGAGAAGAGGTGAGCTTCTAATGATGCTGACAGTAACGTAGTTCCACGTTGTCGTTGTTGCCGTGTTTGCAGGGCTACTGGAGGTGGCAAAGTGGGTGGCGTGGACGGCCGCGTCCTCGACGTCCTTATGAGGACAGGAGGGGTCCTTGTTTCCCCCCCTGAGTACTTCCCCGATAGCGAGGTGCGTACATTGGATTTAAAAAAGTGTTGTTTGTGTGACCTGCTGTGACCTCACAAATTTTCAGCATTACATTGGAACACAATATTGCAAAATTTTTAAGCCCTTTTTTTTGTGCAAGTGACAATATAGGTTATGTACTCTGAGCAGCAACTTGTGTACATGATGCGCATTGCACACACTGCTCGCAATGTCTGAACACTACTCTGATTGCAGGACGAGGCAAGTTCAGAGGAAGCTGCAGGGCCCAGCGGTTCCCGCAGAAATCTACCAGCGACAACTGCTTTCGTGGTGTCGGGCCCTGCAGCTGTTGCTGGGCCAAGTGGCCTTACACGTAAGGCAGTGACCTAGCTTTTGTAGTAGCATTGTTGTTTGCAGTTGCTGTATGATCTTGCTATGAAGTAAAGTACGTCACTCTGCTGTTATTACCTTTGTGTCCAACATCCAGCTCTCATTCATGAAGGAGAAATGCAAGACTACAAATGACTTGATGTTGTAATAGAGATTCCTTGTGCTTCTTATGGGTTACTGCTACCAGCAACTTTCTGTGGCATCTTTTGCTCTAACTACCTGTTTTGTGTATCATTATTGTAGCTATGCAGCTATAATGACATTTCAAAGTGACTGGTTAGGACAATCAATCTGTGTAGGTCGGATAACAGTGAATGAGCAGTCTTTGCTTTTGCCTTGCATGAAGAGCCACCGGCTACGCCCCAGGTGCTGCGGCCTACGCCCCAGGTGCTGCAGCCTACCCCCCAGGTGCTGCGGCCTACCACCCAGGTGCCGCGGCCTACCACCCAGGTGCCGCAGCCAACCCCGCAGGTGCCGCAGCCAACCCCGCAGGTGCCGCAGCCAACCCCGCAGGTGCCGCAGCCAACCCCGCAGGTGCCGCAGCCAACCCCGCAGGTGCCACAGCCTACCCCCCAGGTGCCGCAGCCTACCCCTCGAGAGCCACGGGCACCCCGTAGACAGCCCAGGCAGCAGGAACTTGATGGTGCTGTGATGACGGCTACTGCCGCATACGTTCGCCAGAGCCAGTTGGAGGAAGCCAGAGTTCAAGAGGACACTCGCTTCCGCCAACAACTGCTGGAACAAAACCGGCAGGTATGTGCAAGGCCACAGATGTATATTTTTCTGCGTATGAAATTGATGAGCATATGACCTCTCTAAAAATTATATTAATCAGTGAACAAGCATAATGTATACGTGTAGTCCTGTGGTGATATCTTGTACACATTCGCGTGATATAACATGTGTAAATATCTACGCAATTATGTGGCAAAAAGAAAAAAGTGGCGTTGAATTCAAGGAAGCAGGTATAGCAATGTAACACTTCTTAATGGAATGCGACGGCACAAGTTTGATGGGCCAGAAAGATATTTCCAGTGTTTGAATATACAATGACAAGACAATAGCCTGCAAATGGGGATGAATGCAACACACAAAGGCCCTGTTACTGAGCTTCTGTAATTAAACTAATTACACATCTTTGCTAACAGCACCACGAGGCCCACCTGCAGAGCCTGCGGCAGCACCACGAGGCCCACATGGAGAGCCTGCGGCACCTCGGGGAGGAGGTGGCGGCAATGCGGGAAGTGGAGTCTCAGCGCCTCGAAGTGCAGCGGCAACGCCTCGAAGTGGCGCGTCGGTCGCACGAGACCAACGAGCGCCTGCTTCAGCTGCTGCTGGCTGCACTGGGGCATGGTGGCAGCCAAGCCCCTCCCCCCTCTCAGGCCCCACATAATTAAAGGTAGCATAGGCAAGGAATTTGTAACTTATCTTAAAATTTGCTGATGTATTAATGATATGAAGGGCAAATATTGCTAGTTTGCAAATAAATAATTGCTGAAGTCACCCTTTAATGCAACCATAAGTAGCATAGCCGTTGCAGCATGAATTTTTTCTTCAAGGTTTACTTCAGCCATAAGAGCGTGCACACCATCAGGCTCACCTGCAAAAGTGCCTGTAGGCCTGGTGTGTGTGGGCATTCCGACTGTGGCACTGCAATTTTGAGGTGCCTAGTTATTGTCATGTCAATTTAAGCACGACGCCACACTGCAAGTGTTCTACAATTTAATCCTTGTCATCGAATGGTGAAATTTTCAGGCCTTACTATAATGTCGAAAGCAACCTGTCAATATACACAGTAAAAAAGAAAAAAGTTATGAAAATTCCTTGCCTATGCTCCTTCTTTTCATTTGTAATGTTTATTTTTTGTTTGTTGCATATGCATATTTGTTTGTGTCACTACGTACTGAGCTGGAATGTCTCTTTTCTTGCACATCTGTCTCATTATCAAACAATTTGTTGTCATTCAGTAATCTTTCAGGTTGTGATACATTGTATTTTAGCCCTTGTGGTGCAATTTGTGTGTAATATTTATGCAGTTTGTCTTACTGAATATCATAATATGGTGCTATGGCTCTTTCACTTTGAGCACCACAACAGCATGTTCCTTTCACATGTAGTGATGTACCTATACATTTCGCTGTGATAAATATTCGGTTGGCATGTGATTTAAGCACCTGCTCATTTCTGTTGCTGGTGCAGTTTAAGCCAGTTGTTATTACTGTGTACTTGTGCAGTGTACAACAGTTTTCTTAAACGATGCATGCCGTTACCTGTGATATATTATGATGCAAGAACAATGTGATCCGATATTTATTCCAACATGTCTGTGATATGTTGCATAATGTCTCTACTACTGAGTACTCATGATTCTCACACTTCTTCAATGTAGAGACTGTCGCATGTGATGTGTACATAAACAAGTGTATGTTGAAGGCTGAAATACAGAAAGGTGCAGTTTTCCTCTAGTGCTTTTATTTACACATCGCAACCACATTTCTAGTGCTAGCTTGCACTGTACAAATATTACTGTTTAACATTGCTGAGTTCTGCTATATACAAGTGAGGTCACTTTGTTGAAATCTGTCAACTGCTCGTGCGTGCACACACTTCGCGGGAGCCACAGCGTTTGACATGTCGGATGACCAGTTGGACGGCATTTTCGTCACTCGAAAGGAACTTTGCCGTTGTTGCGAGACAAAATGGTGGAGGACCTAGAAGCTGCGCGTGCAACAGCACGTTCCATGGAGCGGAAGGTGTGACGTGCACTGTACATCTTGGCTTCTGTGAGCTTCTCTGTGCTAGTAGAAAGTGAGGAGACAGGCGCTTATGTCCATCAATGCGTAAGGGGATACGAGTAAGAATCAGGCTACATGCATCTAGATGACGACAGCAGCAACAAGCAAATTGTGGCAGACACTTTGAATATGCACTTATTTTTAGCTTGCTTTCAATCTCATGTGTCACCTCTAACGATACTGTTTTACTTACTATAAGTGCAGGCTTTACATAACCCTTCACTACACAACTTTTATGTACCCACCGTGGTTGCTCAGTGGCTATGGTGTTAGGCTGCTGAGCACGAGGGATTGAATCCCGGCCGCATTTCGAAAACACCCGTGTACTTAGATTTAGGTGCACGTCAAAGAACCCCAGGTGGTCGAAATTTCCGGAGCCCTCCACTACGGCGTGCCTCATAATCGGAAAGTGGTTTTGGCACGTAAAACCCCATAATTTAATTTTTTTAACAACTTTTACATTTCTCAACAAATCATGAATGCTTTGCATTACGCAGACATCAACTACAACTTAGCACGGGAAATGTATCTGCAATTTCACAGCATGAAATGCACAATGCAATTACTTAAAACTGTGTGCATGCACCTAACGATGCTGACGCTGCTGTTGACGTCGCAGCTGCCGCCGCACGCTCCTCAAATAACGCATGTGCTGCGCACGGGTTGTGCCAAACATGCCAATGACATTGTCGCGAACAGCCCGCCCTCTCAAGTAGTGCATTCTAGAGCCCGTGTTACGGGGCAGACTGTGTGGCGTGGGGTCGCCGTTATTGTCAAGCTCACTACTACTACTGCTGCTGCTGCTGTCGTCATCACTGTCATCGCCTGACTCGTCGCCTTCAGAAAGGCGAAGGTTGTGCAACACAGCACATGCCGCGACAATGTTGGCTGCACGTTCCGGCTCGTAGAGGAGGGTGCGATATCGCTGAAGACAGCGGAAACGGCTCTTTAAGAGCCCAATGCACCTCTCCACTACGGAACGCATGGCGGCATGTGCTGTGTTGTACTGCCCCTCGGCTGTGTGCACTGGAGGATGGCCAGGAACCGGGGTCAGGAGCCACGGCTCCAAGGGGTAGCCACTGTCACCTGCACAAAGATGGAAATAGTACATTGAGTACTCCGCTGACGAGAGGCAAGTTGTCAACTGAGGAAAGCTACAGCATCATTCAACAAAGGTAGACTTCAGGGTTGCAAGTCCCAAGTAAAAGCATGAGTTGAGCATGTCCATACCCGTCACAAACTCTTAACCAATTTACAAGTGTACGCGGTGCCTGCCACAAACAAGAAATCAACACTTGTTGGTGCTATCAATGACAGTAGTAGCAGTAATGTGTGTTCATTTCTTCTGCTTCTGGCAGTCACTGGGTGCAGAAAGCACTAATACGTGTTGCTTTCGTCAGCTCCTCGCAGACACATAATGTGCTTGTAACTTAACACTTCGAACATTGCCAATGGTGGCAGTCAATGTCTTAATTTTCTTTTTTTACTCCGGAATTACTGATGTTCTTGTGGTTTGGTTAAAAGTTTGGGTTGGAGCGGACACGGCGTTCTGCGCTGCTGAAGCGTGACTGCGCCAAAAAAAAATGTTTTTTTCTCACCGAGGAGGTATTCCCCGGCATTCACGATGCGCCCCGCTTGGAACCGCCGGCGCAACCATGTCGTCCGCCAGACAAAAGCGTCGTGGTCCGACCCCGGTCGCATAGGGTCCAAGGCCAAGATTTTCATGTCCGCGTCGCAGATCTGAGGTAAAACGTAAACCAGAGAAAGTGCCCGTTGGCAAGAGCAACGTAACTTTCAAAAAGGATCGCAGAAAACGTGAGTTTTACTTACGAACATGCAGTTGAGGGCGTAGTATCCCTTGCGGCACATGAACACAGCCTTGCGCTCACCCTTGGGTGCGATGATGGCTATGAGGCTGCCGTCTACGCATCCGATGACGCCGGGGATAACGCCGCGCCGAAGGAAACCCTCCTTCACGGCTGCCTTTTCCTCGGCTGTCTTTGGAAAATGGACCCACTTGTTGCGGGCCCCTGCGTTCACGACAGCCTCTGCCACACGTCGCACGCACTCGCTCACCGTCGACTGCGACACACGGATCGTCTCCTCGCTCCCAACGGACGCTTGGAAGCTCCCGGTAGCAAAGAAGCGCAGCGCACACAACACTTTCCGCTCCACCGACAGTCCCGTCGCTCGCTCAGCTTCTAGTTCCCCCGCCAGTTCCTCGCACAACAACCGCACCGTTCCCTTCGAGAGGCGAAAACGCCGTCGAAAATGGTCATCCGGCATGTCAAACGCGTCGTCTGGCTCTCCCTGTTCACGCCGGCGACGGCGAAGAGCCACGGCCATAGCGATCAGAGGGGCGGCCATTTTTTTCATGCCTTCGGAAACGACCCTGCCTCAGGCCGTTCCAAAAATCCGTGCCTTTTGCTCCGCATAATGAGTGCCTCAACGTCACGATGACGATTACAGTTTTTGCGGGTTCCTGACGTCGCGTGATTGACAGACAAAATGGGCGCGGCCCGGTCATTTTCGACCAATGGCTGCTCAGTGATGGCGGCAAAAGGCATGGAAAAAGTAATAGAATTGCTACAAAATCGCACCCCTGTACCATAAGTTGGGTGCACGTTTAAGGACCTCAGTTTGTCTAAATTAATGCGGAGTCCTGCTTTACGTCATGCCTCATAATCGGATCGTGATTATTTCTGTGTAAAACCCAAAATGGTATTTTGTTTATTTTTGGTTTACAAAGAAACAAAGAAAACAAAAAAGAAGGCTGTTATTTTAAAATATTCACTCCATCGTTAGTGAACTGAATAAACGGAATAAGCGCGTATATTTACGAGCACGTAAAACGACTTCATTGTAAAGGGCTTTTTCGTGTCTAGCGAATTTTTTATTTAGCCCTCCATAAAAATGCATTCAAAGAGTGCAGGTGACACTTTGAACGATTAGGAGGGGCTTGAAAAAAGAACTAAATGGCATCGCATATCCATAGCTACATTATGCACGGCTTAAAAGCCAGTCACGCATGTAATTAGTATATATAACAAATAAACTGGAAAATTTTCATTGAATGACCAGCAACATAGCATTTTTGTATCAATATATTTTTTTTATTTCTTCACTGATGCGTATATGCAAATTTTACTTAGTTAACTCACGACATCTGTGATAGTTCTGCATATGTCTCAACATTTCCGTTCAACTCTGAATGATGCTTACTTCCCATAGCCACTGTTTATTTTTAATTTGTTTCCGGTGTCTGAACACTTATTCGCTCATTGTACCAAGCGGCCTGTCCAGCCGACTTACTTGCAAAGCAGCTCAAGAGCTTCCTCACGAAATTTTAAGCTTTTTGTTAGTGCTTGCCTTATTCTTCATTTTTGCTTGTTTTTGTTCAGTGTATCCTGTTCTTTACGTATATTCATTTCATTTTTAAGCATTCCGGAAAGCCCTGCGACGAATGTTACCAACATATAAGGCCCGTATGGTCGGCAGCCGCGTCGTTCTTGTGTGACAACGTGTCTCACGCATTCTGTCAACAAAGCGAAGTAGAGGCCGACAGACGCGCGTTGCCCTTGACGTGTTATCTTCCAAGCATTTATCTGATTAAAAACAGCTGCGCTAAAGAGCGTACGACGCGCTTCTGGGTGACAACGCGTGTCACACACTATTTTCCTAGAAACAGAGGACAAGTGGGAGAAAAACGTTGCTTTGAATGCGTCAGACAGGTGTATGTGGCACATTTCACTGCGTTTTGGTATTCAGCTGATGTCATCGGTGACAGGGCCACGTTTGAATTAATTAGTGAGAGGAGTTGGCTCACGCTGGCTTGGGGCTGCTGACTTTCGTTTGATCGTCGTTCTTGCGGATATATAACAAAAAAAGGTGTCGTTTACAAGGCCTTCCCCTGTGGAGAACCCGCATTCTCGCAACGTTGAAAAATGTCACTCGCGTGTCTATCGCGCACGCATTATCAGCCGCAGGTAGCTCAAAGAAACTTTAGTAGAGGCTGACAGCACAAGTTGTTCCATCACGTGGTTTCCATGGACACCCAAAACAAACACTAGATTAATTCAGTGCAATAAACAATACGCTCAAAACTGAATTTTCTCTATTATTCCGACGAAATGTCTAATGGTAACATACCAAATTAACCACGAAGAATTGTTTATTTTATTGTCGCGCCAATATCGGACCAATCCTTTAGTTCGTTACAAATTTCGAACTCTTTTTTTTTTCGCATTTGGGCTGGTATGGCCTAGTAAAAGTTTTCGAAACACGCTAAGTTTAGTGCATGGCTTTTTCGCAATACGATGTAGGCCTTATTGATACTCGCCGTGGCTGCTTAGCGGCCATGGTGTTGCGCTTCTAAGCACTTGGTCGCGGGATTGTATCCCGGCCATGGCGGCCGCATTTCGATAGGGCTAAATGCGAAAACACCCGTGTACTTAAATTTAGGTGCACGTAAAACAACCCCAGGTGGTCCATATTTGCGGAGTCCCTCATAACGGCGCGCCTCATAATAAGATAGTGGTTTTCGCACGTAAAACCCCATAATTTTTTTTTTAACTTATGGACAAAAATGGCTAGGCCTCAGAGACCGCGTCAAAGTCAAGTATGTCATGGAATAGCTGGTGGCGACAGCACATCATGGTGACGTCACCACAGGTTTTTATCTTCTGCATTTTTCAAGTTTAACAAGCTTTTTTTAACGTCTTTGGCACTGTACACAGGTAATGTACTTATACCACTCGAGCTATTTCCTCCTCGGTGTTTCTTGAAATTGAGACGCGAAATGGCACGCAACACAGAAAGAAAGGTCTACAATCCACGTAAGTATTTTGGGTGCGTTTTAGCGGAGCTGTAAGAATACTTACGCCTACATATAAAGACTCTACACATGCACTTCTGGTGCAAGGTAACAATTGCGTAAAGAAAAAAACATCTGTCAGTGTGTTTTCTTGTAACTTGACGACGTGCGACAAGTCAAAGAGCATCCTTGGCGCTTTCCCTTGTTTTAAAAAAAAAAGAAAACTACCATGCTCTGAAATTCTGTAGCACTGCATACTTCACAGAAACATGGTAGAAAAGCAACGCATGTAGACATGCGCTCAGGGGCATTTGTTGTGCTGGTGTTGCTGCCAAACTCGTTTCGCTGTCGCAGGTGTCAGTGCTGGCGCCTCAGTCAGCGTGATTCCTTTTTCCTGAGCTGATTTCCTGTCTGGTTTCGACCTCTCTCTTCGTCGGTGGGATAAAAATGCGAAATTCGCTATTTTCTATGCTCGCGCTATTTACTGACACGGCAATTCGTAACCCCATCTTGTTTCTTTCTTTCTTTCTTTCGTTCTTTCTTTCTTTCTTTCTTTCTTTCTTTCTTTCTTTCTTTCTTTCTTTCTTTCTTTCTAGTTCTTCCTTTCTTTTTCTAGCCGAAATATTTCAGCAACTCCGAATTGTCTCCTTATTGACTCAAACAGAAGATGAAAAATGAGCCTTAAAAGAAGGATGCCTCAGTAACATCAGCATGCGCGAGGTACAGTGGTGCGTTTGATAGAACAAACCACTCGTGAGGCTGCCCCGGTCTCGCGATAATGAAACAAAAAGCACAAGCGACTTGGCATTACCCCATCAGCGGTGTGGATTGTGGCACTACCTCGGGCCGACGCCGTGCGAGCAATATGCTCTGTGTCGGAGTTTGCGTGCGCTGCCGGCTTGACAAGCAGGTTATGATTGTGTTGTTTCTTTTACATTTCTTTGACTCAAGCAGAAAGGTTTCGACTCTGGCGATTGGGCAAAACAATTGGACATCTTAGGTTAGTTTTGACGATGATGTTTGAGCTTAACATAAAGCTAGGTCTTTGCTTTTGTCTATTCAATCGGCATTTATTTTTATCGCATTCCTCCCGGAATGGAATAGGTTACGGTGGGTTAATTTCGATGGAAGCAAAAATCAATGTTGGTGTATTTACACTAAAGTGTAAGTTAAAAAATCCAAGGTAATCAAGATAATCTTGTCCAGCACGATTATACAGCTTCTTGTGCTTTATACAACCACTGTGTTTTTTCGGGGAGTTCAGCTTCACAGTATTGCTTTAGTGTTCTTTCTGAGCATGATGGGTACGTGCTTAACATGAATGTGTACGTGCTTAACATGAATGCAAGGTCAGTGTGCTCGTCTTTCAGTCATGCTCTTCTCAAGAGGTGTCTCTATGGAAAGATGGTAATTTTCTGAACCACATGGAGAAAGCATGACTTCCTTTTGACTCCGTGTAACTCTTTGCGTTGCCGAATGGCAACTTTCAAAAGCTCAGCGAATTTCTTGAATAATACAGTGACTTTCAATAGAATTAACAAATATTGAGCTAAATTATTCAATCTCGTTGAAAGCAAGAATATGGGCGTAAAGAAACATTTCATTTAAGTTAGTGCTACATCAAACGTCTTGAGAACACCTCCTACTGGATTAAAAAAAAAAAAAAAGCCCGCACGACTAAACGCTCAACAATTCAAATTTGTTTTAATATATTTTTTACTCGTCAAACGTACACCATTAGGAAGAATAAAAAAAGACTACATTTTCTTTACTCGAAGCTCAGAGCGTGACAGAGCCTGAATTGAAATCAGAACCAATGTTTCAGGTCGGAGTCGGCTCTCCTGAGGCAGCAATGGCCCTTCGGCCTTTTTACTTAATTATCCTAGAAAGACACAAATCTTGTGCTCCGAAGCTAGTAGCGATGAAGAAAATCTTTTGTATTCTCAACTGTACGTTCACACTTGGGAAACGGCGTGCGGGCGGAAAAGCCAAAGCGACCGGAAAATCTTTCCCGCGCATGTACAAGATGTTCACATTTGTTTCGCCACTGCAGCGGAAACCACTACCGCTTTCGCCCACATCCATCTAGTTTGCGTACGTTTGTCCGTGTGGTGGCGCTGTTCATAACACCATTTCAAGACGTACGTTCATTAATTGACCCATCATTTTCTAAAAGCTATAATTTCGCGCAACTGCGAGTGTCGTTCTTAACTTTCGTCTATCGTGGAAGATAAACCAGACATAGTTTCGATAGCTTTAGCTAGTTGCTTTTCCTAAAAATAGACAATCAACAACGGAAAATGTTAAATTTTACGACCGGGCGTTCACATGTTAGTGCAGCTTCCGGTGAAGCGGAACTGTTTTCCGCTTCGCCGTGGCGAAAAAATCCGTCCGAAACCGATTTTTCCGCCGCCTGGTTATCCCCCCTTATTTCCGCCTAGGCGGGCGGATTTTGTCAAGTTTTTTCCGCTTCCGCCTGCTCCCACATCAAGTGTGAACGTAGCCTAGGGAAGAGAAAAGTAGAAGGCAGGGAGGTTAACTAGAATAACGTCCGGTTAGCTACCCTACACCGGGGGAATGGGAAAAGGGAGAACAAAGATCACAGGGAGAGAGAGGAATGAAGGAAAGAAGGAAATTGCGGCGAGTTCGCTGACGCGTGTGGTCTTACAGAAATTGCATTAAAAGTCACAGATGGTCGCCCAACCCCTCGTCCTTAAGAAACACAAAAGCGCCTTCACCGCGTTATGGGCCGACGGGCGATGGGGGCGGTGTTCCAGCAGCACTTGCACAGAAAGTGGCCGATTGCCCAGTTTTTGAAAAGTTTTGGCAAGTTCTTGTCTCTCAGGGGTGTATCGTGGACAATGGCACAGCAGGTGGTCGATGTTTTCTTCCGTGCCACAGACCTCGCATGCTCCGCTGTCAGTCACTCCAAATAATGTAGAGTAATTAATGTAGCCTAAGTGACTGCAAAATCAATAAAGGTTGCATCAAAAAAGCAGCAAACTTAATTTTAAGCTGAAAAAGTTTGTATGCCTAATTGCTGTCATCACAATGCTCTCTTGAAGTTGCGATAATGACAAATCAGTTTCGCGGAAGTTCGCAAGGCGGTGGAAGGCTCATGAAATGGAAAAAATTCCGTCCACTTGATTGTAGCTCGAAGCTACAAAAGAAACCAATACATTTGTCTCAAAAAGAAAGCTTCATTGTTGAGAAAAAAAACTCATCCGCATCCGAGATTCGAACCCGGCACCAACGGCTTAGCTGGGTGGTCGTTCTACTGTAGAGAGGGCTTGCGATAGTAAACATAAAGAAATGCGCTGAATTTCCAATACGCCACTGCGCAGGACAAACTATGTAAAGCCCAATATTGCGAAAATGCCCTTCCAGTGCATCTCACTAATCTTGATGCGAGTGGAAAGCGAGTGTTCTAGCCATACTTTCAAAACTTTATATTAAAAAGCGGCAAAACTTGTTTACTTGTATATATTTAGTTCAGAGCAGAACACGCTTGAAATGTAATATGTGATGCCAAAAATTCTTCCAATATTAAAAGCAGGCCGGGAAAAATTAATCTACTTGATGCAGCGTGCGGTAGTTTTTTCCTGAAGAGAGAAACATTTAATCTTCGGGAGCACTACAGCCTTAAAACGACGGATGTATCACGCGAAACGCTCATGGCTGAAGTTTTGAGTTAAGATAGATTAGGCGGTAAACTATGCGTTTGAGAGATTTAATTTTGTGTCCATCATAAATCTTTTTCTGGGTGCATAGGATGCCATACAGCAATGTATACGTAGTGCTAGTTGCGCCTTCCAGCTAGTGAATCCATATTGCATTTTTAGGTGGAGAATAAGTTTGCCACACGACAAACAAAGAAATAGAAAGTGGATGAAAAGGGCTGCTTGGCTAAACCGATAACCATATATGAAAACATAAATCTCCTGCTAAAAGCTTGCACGCTTCCGTAGTCCGCAAACTTCTGGCAGTGAGAAGAAGTTGACTCAAACTTTATATAAGCGTACACTGCAGACTCAAAAAGCATCGCTTTTTGAGTCTGTAGTGGGCCAGAGTAGATGCTTCACACTGAAATTTGATGAGGTGAGCAGAATTTGGCGTTTGCGCGCATTGAGTAGATTCAAAGACGGGATACTATTTAATCCGTTCGGCATTCTAGAAGGTGTTCTTACAATAATAGCGGTGTGGGCGTCGAGTGCTACCAGAGCTTTTGTTACGAGGATAGCACTTGAAGTAAGATGCGAGAAGAAAAACTGGTTGTTAAGACACTAGGCGTAAAGCGGGTTGAATTAGCTGCGTCGCTGTGCTGTGGAGCACAATGACACGGGCGCGATTCCCCGTCGAGGCAACCTCGATATGCTGGGAAAAAAAGTAAGAAAAAGAAATGCTTGCACCGTCATTTGGATGGGCAGTAAACAACCCCAGGCGGTCAAAGTCCTGCCCATTCCACTACGACGCTCCTTGTAACCACATTGCAGTTGAAGAACGTTCAATTTTATTGTTAATTAGAAGGTGACTAGCAGATCCGGCCCTTTTACATGGTAGCTGCTGCGAAGAGAGAGAGAGAGGGAGAGATCGCGACATTTAAAGGTATTAGAAAAGAAAGACAGCGAGGTTCACCAGACAGTATGCGTGGTTGGCTACCCTGCATGGGGGAGGGGGAAAGGAATGCGATAGATACATGGAAGAAGGAGAGAGAGCGAGAGAGAGGAAAGGTGAAAGGCAGGGACGTTAACCAGGAGGGAAGATCCAGTTTGCTACCCTACGCTGGGGAAAGAGGGGAGCGGGAGGTAAAGTGATAACAAAGTAGAGATAACGAAATAAAGGAGCACAAACATACAATCACAGTCGGTCACTGTCTCCGCACACTGTCACCGCACAGCACAGTAGCACTTGCAGCACTATGAACATCTGTTCATGCTACAGCCGCTTGTCCAATTCCGTAGCCCTTACCAACTGCAACAGTCCCCTCATCGCCCTCTGCTTTGATGGCCCGTTGTGATGGCGGCAGTTTAAAATAAGTTCCTCTGCTAGAGGCCTTCGGTCAAAGCGCGCTATCGCGTTTTCGAGGGATCGTCTCTGTAAATTATAACGCGGACAGTCACAGAGAAGGTGTTGAAGATTCTCCTTGTTACCACAGTTATCACACGAGGTACCACAGTTATCACACATATTATCCGATTCGGAAAGCAAAAGACTTGGTGAACGCCACCCCTGGCGATATTCGACAAAGCAGGGTAGTTTCGCGACGGCAAAGTCCAGCTGGAATGCAAAGGCATAGAGAAGAATCTAGGTTGTGCAGCCGGTTGTTTTGAAAACTTCCTGTAATCCACAAAGAGAACGAGATATCATGGCTGAGAATTCGAAGTTTTCTTGCGGCATCTGTCCTTGATAAAGGTATCGGCTCCTCTTCGTCGCCTTGAAGAGTCGACCGAGCAGCGTTATCGGCGTGTTCGTTTCCTATGACGCCCCAGTGACTTCGAAGCCACTGGAATGTCACGTGGTGTCCTTTCTCAGCCAAGATATGGATTAGTTCTCTAATCTGGAATGCCAGTTGTTCGTGTGGCCCACGCCGCAGGGCGGATAGCAAAGACTGCAGTGTTGCCTTCGAGTCACTGAATATTGACCAACTTCGGGGTTGTTCTTGGCAGACGGGAGGAAGTGCAGCGCGAAGAGCTGCAAGCTCTGCAGCCATCGGTGTCGTTCGGTGACGTGTCTTGAAATTGATGGCGGTGGCTTTCTCTGGGCAAGGGCAGGTGATGTTAACTTAGTTGCCTGAAGTAAACTGTCGAGTGGCTGGACAATGGTAGGGCATTTAGCGTATGAAACGTCGGTAATAATTCACCAGTCCCCGAAAACAGCGTACTTTGCGAAGCGATTTCGGGTGTAGTAATTCTGTGATTGTTGAGACCTTGGAGTGAAGGGGACGGTTACCATTGACGCCAAGCAAGTCATTCAATAACACCAAGAATACAACGCCGAATTTCCATTTGGGTACGTTGATGATCAGGCCATGCAAGGTGAGACTGTCGAATCGGAGGTCTTGAAGGTGTTCGGAAGGCAAGGCACTGGTGACCAGGATGCGTCCCTGTAGGTGAACGCTAACTGCAGACCTCAAAAGACGAGAGAAACGAGGCGTTGAAAACTTTTAGCGGGGTTTCTAAGGCCGAAGAGCACGCGGGTGAATCCGGACAACCCGAATAGAAATAGTTCTCGTAGGAACGCCTTCTGGAGCAACGGCAAATTGGTGGCATGCTTTCTCGAGATCGATCTTTGAGAATGCTTTGAGAATACCTTGCACACACAGGTCCCTTATGAAGTATGCATACGTTGGGTAGGGGGCATCAGTCTGGAACAGGTACCTCCCCGCAGGGCCACCCCGCGGGGCCGTCTTTTCCCCCTCAGCGCCGTCTGTTCCCCGGCAGGGCCTCCTGTTCCCCGCAGGGGCACCGGTTCCCCCAGGGCCCCGCAGGGCCGCCTGTTCGCACTTCTTTTTTGGAACTATGTGCAGGGGCACCGACCAACTGATTGATGACGGTCGCGTAGGACGTGCTTAACGATGTGCTCGAACTGCTGACGTGCCATGCGGAGCTTATCAGGAGCGAGAAGGCATGGCACGGATCGGCTGGCCGTTGGTGACAACAGGATCAACGACGTCAAGCTTGGCATCTTTAGTCAAGTCTGGTACACCGGTGATAGACGAAAACTCCCAGAGCAAATCCCCGTACAATGCTGGAACTGGCACAAGAAGGTAAAAGCAAGCGGGTAAAGGCGAGAAGTACCCGTGGCTGAGAGACGTGTGCTGTAGTCGAGGATTTCGTTTGCGGGCATGGCAAGCAGAAGAGCGAAGTGGGGAAGTATTCTGCTCGGAGTATAGCGTGGCTGGCGTTGGCGATGAAGAAAATTCAACGAAACGATCGGCTGTGGCGGCCCGATGCTTACAAGCAGCAATCTGCGCGGGTACACAGCACACTGCTCACAGAATTCACCGCTCGAATATGACAGATGGGGGAAAGAGTGCGGAGAACAGAATTTGCCGGCATGGCACTGACCTCGGTGCCAGTATAAACAAGAAACTTGACTCCATTGGTGGAACTCGGTGACGTAAAAGAGGCAACTTGGAGTGTCCTGCGAACCACTCATTGTCATTAGTAATCACTGTTGCCTTCGTTTACCAGCCAGGAACACGCTCGTGCAAGGGCCACGGAATAAGCGAGCGCTGCATTGTGGGCTCAGTGAGCGGGTGGGGAACGGAGAATGAGTGCGACAGATGGCGTCGTGAGTGCAGCATCACCCGGAAGATCCACAGCGCGAATCGCGGTCACCATGTTTTCATCATTTGCAAAAGCACAGATGCAACGTGTTCTCGAAGGCTGCTGAAATCTTGGCGCTGCGACATGATCTCGTTCGGCGAGTCGGTGGACCGAGATGGACCGTGCGGCTAAACCACGGAATCGTCCGGAGCGCGCACCTATGCAACGCAGGGACCAGGCAGATCTGCGCGGACGCTGGCAGACGCTGCAAGAAACACTCCCACAGGAGCTGCTGGTCAAAAGTTGCTTCTCGATCTTTAATAGGGCCTGCATTTTACGGAGAAGTTGTTTAGGTCGGCGGTCACGAAGTTCCTCCTCG
Source organism: Dermacentor andersoni (assembly GCF_023375885.2). Classification (NCBI taxonomy): domain Eukaryota; kingdom Metazoa; phylum Arthropoda; class Arachnida; order Ixodida; family Ixodidae; genus Dermacentor; species Dermacentor andersoni. Next base: position 3,754,327 of record NC_092823.1, read on the forward strand.
GCAATAAGTTGTAGGCGCTTACATTTTGACAGCATGGTGCGCTCGCGCACACTCGACTTGAGTATGATTTACTCGTTTCTCATTAGGGGATTGGCAAATGAAATCGTAAATTCTCAGCGCGAGGTCAATTGGGAAGCAGGACTCGATGTGGGCAAAGCGAGCATGTTGAGAGGTGATAGGGTGTGGGCGGAAAAGTAATTCCGCTTGCACGAACCAGAGTTCAGTATGTCGTGTCGAGAGAGGAGGAAGACGGCTAATGGTCAATTGAGTCGGTGGAGATGATGTGGTGGTCACGGTTACTGCTTTAGAAGCGCAGTTTTCAGCCATCCGATCACCACTATATATACCACGCTAACAGAACACGAACCCGTTTGGGTCTAAAAGCCAGTTTGCTTTAATGCTGCTGCTTGAAGTACACTTCGTCTCCCTTTGTCCAACGGGGCCACCACAGGTTCATTGAAAAGCGGCAAATGCCCAGTGCACTTGCGGCGAAGCCTCCTAATGTGTAGACTTGGTGTCCTTGCGGATGCCTTGTGACATGGCTTCGATTGCTCTCAGCATCAGAGAAATCGAGGAGATCGATTTTGTCATTGTAGAGCGGTACATTTGCAGTGACACATGCCTAGTTACCCAAGTTGTGGTCAAAGGCGTTCATTGTAGAGCGGCACACGCCTAATGACACATACGCAGCGACCCAAGTTGGCATCAAAGAGGTTCATTGAAAACCAGCACAGACCAAGTTGCACATACCCAAAACTTCAAGTCAGCGTTACAGAGTTTCTTCGAACAGCGGTATCTTCCCAGTTCCGCGTCTATAATGTCCCATGTCGGCACAAAAGAGGTAGGTTGAAGAGTGGCAAATTTGTATACGTTGCCACATGCTCAGTGACCCAAGTTATTCCGACGGTTGGTTTCGAAGCCTGTTACCTCGGTGCAGCAGCGCCACGCGCTACACATTCGACCACTGACTAGCCATTGATCCAGGCAGGCTGAAAAACGGTTAGATATAAACATACAGGCACACATAGATACATACATACATAGATACAAACATAGATGCGTAGCATCTGGAATGTGCTTGAAGTACCCTAAAATGCTAATGCAATAAAAAAAGTTAGCGGGCACTTAGCGTGCATGGAAGTACGCGAAGCACATGTGATGACCATGCGCCTCAATCATGTTTCCTTTTAGCCTGCAAGCGGGCGCCGAAAAAGTTCGCGCGACCCGCCGGAGCATTCAGCGTGCCAGTTTCGAGCACGGTGAAATCCACTCGAACCACAGACTTGAATGAGCGTAATCCTATCCGCCTTGTTAGTCGTCTCAACGAGCAGGAACGCGCCCACCAATCGCCGGCCGCTGAACGCCCAGTTCGGTAACCTTGTTTGCGGGCTTGGTCGGCGCCTCAGGGCAACTTCGTTTCATGTCCTTTGCGGCGTCCAAGTTCGTTACATTAGAGTGTACGTGGCTAGTGCCTGTTTTAGGCTCCGTTCCCTGCTCATATCTTTCTCCACCGCCTTCCTTTTGCTTAGCCTTGTTCTTGTTTTGCAGTGTACTTCTTCTTCGTACACTCTACATCTTTCGCAGTTGGGTAATAAAGCATCGATATGTTATAAGAACTAAACAAGTTTTGATTATATATTATTGCAGCATCACTGCAGAACTGCTCGCACTGTGCTCAAGTTTCGGCAAGCCTGCAGATCCTCAAACGATAACGTGATGGAGCACCGGGTGCATGGTTAAGTATGAGAAGTACGAGCAGTTTCATCATATGAATCGCAACCTAAGAGATCCGTGCAGGCACCGGCACTTACTTGTACCATCTGGGCCTCTCAGCTTTGAAGCATAGTAAACATGAAATTGCGATACTGCCAAATTATGCGTTTTTAGGCAGTATTTTACAGGGAGCACAATATTTTTTCGCATTGCATGATCCTTATCTTCTGTCCTCCGTTTCATTAAGGAAAAGAAATATCAGACTTTAATGTAGTTCGTCTCCGCCCTGACGTCGAACGTAGTTGGGCCACGAATATAAAGAAATTCGCTAACAGTTCTAATGAAAGAATGAATGTGTGGTGTTTACTGGCGCAAGGGCCAGGTATGACCAAAGAGCGCCATGTCTGTGGGGAAGAGTTCGCAGTGTAGTTATGATTTCTATGTAGTTAATTTGACGTGGTTGTAAAGCGGCCTTAGAAATTGTCGCTCTAAAGTGCGTAATATCTATGTGTAAAAAGATTATGTTGATGACAAATGACGTGTACTATGAGCATTAAAATTAATTGTGAAAGAATTATACAATGTAGAAAATATGTCAGATGCTTAAATTGGCTAGAGAACTACTGCCTCGTTAGAGCCCTTGAAACTGAAGGACCTGGAGGCATCTGCTACGTAAAAAAATTGTTAGAGCAGCATCCTCTGGAAAGAGAAGGCCCTACGAATGTAATGAGCGTGTAACATGCACGATAACGTCATTAAAAACCGAGGACTGCTTCAGTGGTAAAGAGCGGTTCTTGGTCAAGAAACATAGCCGGGTGACGAGGGACAGAATAGGGGTATGAAAGAGGAAAATGTTTCTTTTTTCTTTGCCACGGCCTCCCGACACTCCAGGAGGACGTGATGGACGGTCAGCCTCTCACCACATCTATCACAGGTTGCAGGTTCATTTCCAGTAAGTAGAATACTATGAGTGCCAAATATGGGTCGTATTCTCAGACGACTGAATAGAACATCTGTTCTCCATGATTTTGTTGCGGTGAGCCAAAAACCTAACTGTGGCTTTATCATGTACAGCTTATTATTTGTTTCTGCGTCCCACATGCGTTGCCAATGGTTTCGAAGTTTTTTTCGTTAGAAGGGCTTCAGATCTGTGACAGGGACAACAGCGGCAGGATTAACAGCATGCGATGCAATTCACGTGGCCATCTCGTCCGCCAAAACGTTGCCATTGATGCCCCTATGGCCAGGAAGCCAGCATATAATGATGTGGTGATTAGATAGATAAGCTTTACACAGGTAGAAATAGAGTTCAGTAAGCACTATACTTTTATGCTTACAGAGTGACATCAAAGCCTTCACGACACTTAGGGAGTCTGTATATATAACTGCTTTTCGGAGTTTTGATTTTCTTATATACTTCCTAGCCGACAATATTGCGTAGGGTTCGGCCGTAAAGGTACTTGTTTCCGGATGCAGTACACCGGATGCCGAGAAGGGTGGACCGACGGCTGCGTAGGACACCCCGGCGTGTGACTTAGAAACGTCTGTGTAGAACTCTGTGCGCGAGTGCTTATAGTGAAGCTCTAGGAAATGCATTCAGATTTCGACCTCTGCAGTGTGCTTTGTAACTTCTAGAAAGGATACGTCACATTGTACCACCTGCCACTCCCAAGGGGGTAACATGTTGGTTGGATGCATTAAGCGATGTTCGAGGAGTGGGACATCCATTTGAATGCTAAGCTCCCTTACACGCAGCGAGAAAGGCTGTCTTACAGGGGGTCGATTGCGGAAAAGTGTAGCACACGTCATATCGGTAACGGTATTAAAACATGGATGCTCATGATTGGAGTGTATTCTGAGAAACTATGTGAGGCTGATGTATGTTCCCTGTAAGTGGAGTCACCACTCATTTTATTCGGTGTACAAGCTTTCCATCGGGCTTGTTCTGAAAGCGCCAGTAGCTAAGCGGATACCTAGATGGTGGACAGAATCTAGCATCATTAGAGCGCTCAGGGCGGCCGAGTTGTAAACTATGACACCATAATCCAATCGTGACCGAATTAGGTTCTTGTAAAGATTCATTAAACAGTTCCTGTCACTACCTCATGTTGTCTGAGATAGAAGTTTCAATAGGTTAATTGTTTTTTGACATTTTTCTTTAAGATATTTAATGTGTTGAATGAAAGAGAGCCTATAGTCAAGTATAATATTTTGCTCTTTGTTGACAGACATTTGTTGCCCACATAGTTTTAAGCTAGCATCTCGAATCAGGCCTTTCTTTCTTGTAAAAAGAACACAAGAACATTTGTGAGGATTGATTTTAAATACATTTTCCTCTGCCCACTTTGACACTTTGTTCGAGTCAGGCTGCACCTGTCTCTCGCACACTGTGAGGTTACAGGATTTTAAACCTGTTTGAATGTCGTCCACATAGACAGAATAAAATATGGCCGGTCGTAATGAAGCACGAAGTGTTGTCATCTTGACAATAAAGGGTGTGCACCTGAGCACGCCTCCCTGGGGTACACCAGTTTCCTGTATAGATGGACGTGACAGTACATTGTCGACTTTTAACCGGAAGGTACGATTGGACCAATAGCTTTATATTAGGTTTGCGTAATATCCCACTACCTCCGCATGCCGCACTACCTCCTTACTTCCTCCAATCACACTACCTTCGCATGCAGAGGTAGTGGTATGGTTGCCTACCTGCGGCATGTTGTTTTTTCATCCACTTTCATTTCCATTAATTTATTGTTTCTTTATTTCATTTATTAAACACACGTAATTTCCCCTATATTTTGTCCTTGGTGTCAGTGTTTGTTGGCTTCTTATCATATGACTAATAAAAATCGGGCCCCTCGGTGCACCCCCTCTCTTCTTGTTGTATATATATATATATATACAACATGAAGAAAGGGGGTTAACCGAGGGGTCCGATTTTATTAGTCATATCATAAGAAGCCAACAAACACTGACACCGAGGATATATATATGTGTCTATATATATATATATATATATATATATATATGTATGGAACCAAGTCTAGCAGTGCTATTGGAGGAATTAGAGGGCAGTAAATGGGATATAATAGGGCTCAGTGAAGTTAGGAGGCCAAAAGGAGCATATACAGTGCTAAAAAGTGGGCACGTCCCGTGCTACCGGGCCTTAGCGGAGAGACGAGAACTAGGAGTCGGATTCCTGTTTAATAAGAACATAGCTGGTAACATACAGGAATTCTATAGCATTAAGGAGAGGGTGGCAGGTCTTGTGGTAAAACTTAATAAGAGGTACAAAATGAAGGTTGTACAGGTCTACGCCCCTACATCCAGTCATGATGACCAGGAAGTCGAAAGCTTCTATGAAGACGTGGAATCGGCGATGGGTAAAGTCAAAACAAAATACAGTATACCGATGGGCGACTTCAATGCCAGGGTAGGCAAGAAGCAGGCTGGAGACAAGGCAGTGGGGGAATATGGCATAGGCACTAGGAATAGCAGGGGAGAGTTATTAGTAGAGTTTGCGGAACAGAATATTATGCGGATAATGAATACCTTCTTCCGCAAGCGAGATAGCCGAAAGTGGACGTGTAGGAGCCCGAACGACGAGACTAGAAATGAAATAGACCTCTACTCTGCGCTAACCCTGGCATCATACAAGATGTGGACGTGCTCAGCAAGGTGCGCTGCAGTAACCATAGGATGGTAAGAACTCGAATCAGCCTAGACCTGAGGAGGGAACGGAAGAAACTGGTACATAAGAAGCCGATCAATGAGTTAGCGGTAAGAGGGAAAATAGAGGAATTCCAGATCAAGCTACAGAACAGGTATTCGGCTTTGACTCAGGAAGAGGACCTTAGTGTTGAAGCAATGAACGACAATCTTGTAGGCATCATTAAGGAGTGTGCCATAGAAGTCGGTGGTAACTCCGTTAGACAGGATACCAGTAAGCTATCGCAGGAGACGAAAGATCTGATCAAGAAACGCCAAAGTATGAAAGCCTTTAACCCTACAGCTAGAATAGAACTGGCAGAACTTTCGAAGTTAATCAACAAGCGTAAGACAGCTGACATAAGGAAGTATAATATGGATAGAATTGAACATGCTCTCAGGAACGGAGGAAGCGTAAAAACAGTGAAGAAGAAACTAGGAATTGGCAAGAATCAGATGTATGCGTTAGGCGACAAAGCAGGCAATATCATTACTAATATGTATGAGATAGTTCACGTGGCTGAGGAGTTCTATAGAGATTTATACAGTACCAGTGGCACCGATGACGATAATGAAAGAGAGAATAGTCTAGAGGAATTTGAAATCCCACAGGTAACACCGGAAGAAGTAAAGAAAACCTTGGGAGCTATGCAAAGGGGGAAGGCTGCTGGGTAGGATCAGGTAACAGCAGATTTGTTAAGGATGGTGGGCAGATAGTTCTAGAGAAACTGGCCACCCTGTATACGAAATGCCTTATGACTTCGAGCGTACCGGAATCTTGGAAAAACGCGAACATAATCATAATCCATAAGAAAGGGGACGCCAAAGACCTGAAAAATTATAGACCGATCAGTTTACTGTCCGTTGCCTACAAAGTATTTACTAAGGTAATTGCAAATAGAATCAGGAACACCTTAGACTTCCGTCTACCAAAGGACCAGGCAGGATTCCGTAAAGGCTACTCAACAATAGATCATATTCACACTATCAATCAGGTGATAGAGAAATGTGCGGAATATAACCAACCATTATATATAGCTTTCATTGATTATGAGAAAGCGTTTGATTCAGTCGAAAGCTCAGCAGTCATGGAGGCATTGCGGAATCAGGGTGTAGACGAGCCGTATGTAAAAATACTGAAAGACATCTATAGCGGCTCCACAGCCACCGTAGTCCTCCATAAAGAAAGCAACAAAATCCCAATAAAGAGAGGCGTCAGGCAGGGAGATACGATATCTCCGATGCTATTCACAGCGTGTTTACAGGAGGTATTCAGAGACCTTGATTGGGAAGAATTGGGGATACGAGTTAATGGAGAATACCTTAGTAACTTGCGATTCGCTGATGATATTGCCTTGCTTAGTAACTCAGGGGACCAACTGCAATGCACGCTCACTGACCTAGAGACGCAAATCCGAAGGGTGGGTCTAAAAATTAATCTGCAGAAAACTAAAGTAATGTTTAACAGTCTCGGAAGGGAACAGCAGTTTACAATAGGTAGTGAGGCACTGGAAGTGGTAAGGACATACATCTACTTAGGACAGGTAGTGACTGCGGATCCGGATCATGAGATTGAAATAATCAGAAGAATAAGAATGGGCTGGGGTGCGTTTGGCAGGCATTCTCAGAACATGAACAGCAGGTTGCCATTATCCCTCAAGAGAAAAGTGTATGATAGCTGTGTCTTACCAGTACTCACCTACGGGGCAGAAACCTGGAGGCTTACGAAAAAGGTTCTACTCAAATTGAGGACGACGCAACGAGCTATGGAAAGAAGAATGATAGATGTAACGTTAAGGGATAAGAAAAGAGCAGATTGGGTGAGGGAACAAACGCGAGTTAATGATATCTTAGTTGAAATCTAGAAAAAGAAATGGACATGGGCAGGACACGTAATGAGGAGGAAGGATAACCGATGGTCATTAAGAGTTACGGAATTGATTCCAAGGGAAGGAAAGCGTAGCAGAGGGCGGCAGAAAGTTAGGTGGGCGGATGAAATTAAGAATTTTGCAGGGACAACATGGCCACAATTAGCACATGGCCGGGGTAGTTGGAGAAGTATGCGAGAGGCCTTTGCCCTGCAGTGGGCATAGCCAGGCTGATGATGATGATGTATATATATATATATATATATATATATATATATATATATATATATATATATATATATATATATATATATATATATATATATATATATATATATATATATATATATATATATTGCTGTGTGTGTTTGTGCGACCTGTTCAAGTATACCCTCAGTTGGAGGTCAGCGCTCCTGTTCCTTCTTTCTGTACTCCGTCCTCTTGGCTGTATTTAAAATCTGGAATCGTTCTTGGCCGATGTGAGGTCTATACACGATCGGTAGCGCGTCGGGGACACACACATGTTTGTGTAGCACTGAATGCGGAAAGTTTCCAAGAGAAACGCTGCACACCACTTTCAGTCTGGCCGAGACAAGTCCATGTTTAAATCGTACAAATTACGGTGAGAGGGAAGTCCGTGGTTGTGATCCAACCAAAGATGCATAGCATACGCTTGGCGTTTGAGGCACGACCTTCGTCCGTATCACGTGCCGTCCGCCGTCGTCGCGCATATTCCCACTTCTGTTCACGAGGGTGTTCTTCGTAGGCGCGATGTTCTGCAGCCCTCACCGCACGAGGGCTACCAATTCCACGGGTGGAAGGGAACTGAGATAAGGTTACGTGGTTTGCCATAGAGTCCATGATGTCAAACCGCAATCCATACTGAATACTGTCTATTCCGGTTTTACTTTCTCTGTAGCATTTTTTATCACAATACGTTTCGACGCTTCTCGCGAATAAACGCAGCTGGGCCTATCCGGCGATATGCTTTTCCTTTATGCTTTAGCTCTGTTTGCTTTGGAGTGGCCGCAATCTTCTTTGCCCACGCACACAAACCGCCGCAACATAGTGCGTCACAGATCTGTTGTAGAAATATAGTAAGATCAACACTGCATATTATGCATTTTAAATACAGCCAAAAGAGGACGGAGTACAGAAAGAAGGAACAGGAGCGCTGACCCCCAACTGAGGGTATACTTGAGCAGGTCGCACAAACACACACACCAATATATATACATATATATATATATATATATACAACATGAAGAAAGGGGGTTAACCAAGGGGTCCGATTCTATTAGTCATATCCTAACAAGCCAACAAACACTGACACCAAGGATATATATATATATATATATATATATATATATATATATATATATATATATATATATATATATATATATATATATATATATATATTGGTGTGTGTGTTTGTGCGACATGTTCAAGTATACGCTCAGTTGGAGGTCAGTGCTCCTGTTCCTTCTTTCTGTACTCTGTCCTCTTCTTGCTGTATTTAAAATGCATAATATGCAGTGTTGATCTTACTTATATTTTAACAACGGAGCTGTTACGCACTATGTTGCGGCGGTTTGTGTGCGTGGGCAAAGAAGATTGCGGCCACTCCAAAGCAAACAGAGCTAAAGCATAAAGGAAAAGCATATCGCCGGATAGGCCCAGCTGCGTTTATTCGCGAGAAGCGTCGAAACGTATTGTGATAAAAAATGCTACAGAGAAAGTAAAACCGGAATAGACAGTATTCAGTATGAATATCGGTTTGACATCACGGGCTCTATGGTAAACCACGTAACCTTATCTCAGTTCCCTTCCACCCGTGGAATGGGTAGGCCTCGTGCGGTAAGGGCTGCAGAACATCGCGCCTACGAAGAACACCCTCGTGAACAGAAGTGGGAATATGCGCGGCGACGGGGGACGGTACGTGATACGGACGAAGGTCGTGCCTCAAACGCCAAGCGTATGCTATGCATCTTTGGTTGGATCACAACCACGGACTTCCCTCCCACCGTAATTTGTACGATTTAAACATGGACTTGTCTCGGCCAGACTGAAAGTGGTGCGCAGCGTTTGTCTTGGAAACTTTCCGCATTCAGTGCTACACAAACATGTGTGTGTCCCCGACGCACTACCGATCGTGTATAGACCTCACATTGGCCAAGAACGATTCCAGTGTCGCCAAAGAGCAACTGGCCGTATATCATAACGATCTCAAAGTGATTGTCACCTTGGCGACCAAATAATAAATCCAGGAAACCAAACAACACAAAGCTAAAATAAAAAAGAAGGCACTGATTATGCAATTTAATAAAAGAAGAGAAAAATCTTGAAAGAACGAAATTCATTGTGGTATGTGTCTTATTTTCAATCAACATATTGATTACCACATCTAGAGTTCCGTGGCCATCCACCTTCACGGAGTGAAATGACTCTGAATTTTTTCCATTTCAAATATGTTTGTATTACAAGTGATACTCCAAGATTATAATACAAATTTTGTAAAACGATATCACCTTATTAATGAGAAACGAATGACATTGCTTTTTTAGTTATCCATATCATGATTCCACGCAAGAGGAATATACGCAACAGTGGGCGATGCACAAACCATGCAAAGGCTTGAGAGTTTCCTCTGAATCAACGAACTAAGTTGAATAAAATTAAGTACTTGAAGATAAGTTGTTGTTGGCCTAGTTGTTTGATACCTCATGAAACCACCGTAGAGCTAACAAAGAGTGACTCTAGGCCCCTAGAAGGCAACAAGAAACGTTCACTAAAAGTGCATGGCCACAGCTTGATGAGAGCAAAGAAAAATAAAAGAATCGCATCTCGCTTCCAAATAGACAAACAGAAGTAGTACTGACGCAATCAGGGACCTCTTTCTTGATGTAGAAAGCTTTCAAAAGCCTAATAAATCATTTGCGCGCCTAGCGCCGCTGGCGTTTGGTGGTGCAACGCCTTTGAGCGCAGTAAACGCCGCTGCCCACAAGATACCGTTCATGTGCGGGAGATGTTACATTGCCCAAACAGGCCGATGTTTGCTTCAACGTCAGGGAGAGCACGCGCCCTCGCTAAAGGACTCTGTACCTATACTCCGTTCCATACATGGCAGTCAACCATTTGGAAGCTACGCAAGAAGTTCGGTCGCGAAAAGTTATCACTGCGCGCTATCCGTCTATGCCCGGCTACTCGCCAACAGCGTTCGCACGCGTGCGAGAGAGAATAACATTTTATTGAGTGAAAAGGAAAGGCTTGTATGGAGCGGGTGGGTGGGTCTCTATACCGAGACTCCACTGACCAGAGCTACTCGCCGGGCCTGGTCGAGGAGACACCTCTGGGTATCCAGGTCAGCGTCGGCGAGGTTGGTTTCCCACTGCTCTCTATTTGGGATTTTGGATCCCAACAGGGAGGGAATTCAATTTCGGGGGCCTGCTCGTGCATTCCCACGTTACGTGGGCCAGAGTTTTGACTTCCCGCCGCACCATGGGCAGTGGCTGGCATTGGCCGTAGGCCCGATGGCCTGCTCCAGTCCGACATGCGGGAAGGTGTTTGTCTGAATTCGTCTCAAATTCAGGGCATACGCTCCGGGAGCATGCATGTGAGGCTCCTCGCGACCGGTTGCGAATAATAATGCCGAAAAAGACCAGCAAAATATAAAACTTCTCTAAGACAATGCGTTAGCAGCCGTTATACAACAGTATGCTTGTTCATCAGGATTAAAGCTTGTTTCATTCAATACTTAGCTTATATAAACAACAGTTGCGCACAATTGTGGGCCGCAAACATCGAACTATATCCAAGCGCCGCAGAAGCCCCTGCAGAAGTCTCTCTAGCCACCACAGCGTTGACCGCTATCTATGAAACGGAGTATAGCCCTTTAGCCCCGCGATGAAAAGAATGCGGCTGTCAATCTATCCCTGATAAGTGAACAATTCTTGAAATATATAACGAGCACACAGAACAAGTAATACTAGCGAAACGTATTTCATTCATTACACGGAAACTCCTGCATCAGTGTGCCTTCTGTATCCATGCATAGCTTTGAGATTAGCTATATGTTAAAAAATGTGCAAGCCTTTTACAACGACGCATGTGATGTGCTGATCTCAACGGCGGGTCTTTCTCTGCGCTGATGCCGTGTTTTTTTTTTTTTATCTCCTGCGCTGTATCTGATTTTTTCTATATACTTTGCATTCCCTCCAATAGAACGCTGGTTGTCTGTCAACGCCTTGTCTGCTGTGCTCTCACCGCCACGTCTGAAGCCAGAGACAGTGTAAGATGTGCAACACAAGTTACACGGGCAGAAGGCAAAACGTGTGAAGACGCCAGCTGTCTAATAAGAAACAGATATTGATAACACTACGCTGGCGAGGTCCATGCGTATTGGAGGAATTCGGAATGCCATGTCTGGGGCCAGCTGGAGCCGGGTGACACAACGGTAGCCCCTCTATACTCGCGCTCTTTCTAATTAATACGTTTATTTCTTACAATGGAAGGTAAACCCTCAGAACAGGAAGGCGAGAGGAAGATATTATGCTTGAGACCTGTCGCCAAATCGGCCTCGTGGTCGAGGTGCAGGCGTGGCTACAAGCTGAACCACAGTAGCAATTCAGATGGCGGAGCACCGACGTTCCAGCGGCTTTCGTACGAAGCTCCCCGGAGGCACTTCTGTGTTGCGGAAAGTTTGGCTGTCTGAATAAAGTTACGGAGTCGGTTCTTGGCATGATCTGCAAGCAGTGTCGCTTTATTTTGTTTGTGCAGTCTTTGTACTTTCATGTATCGTGCCTGCGTTCATATCTCTTGCGGTGCAAACCTGGCGCAATATAACAATGGATTCTCTGCAACGTTAACCAGGCTTTTAAAAAAAAGAATTTCTAGCACAGCTGTAAGGACACCTGAAACTGACCACAGGCTGTCCTACTGTTCTGCAATTTGTAGCACATTTGTAGGTTACTAAACAGAAGCGTCAACTCAGTATTAGATCAGCACCACATTAGCGATGCAATTTCCCGAAACTAGAAAATTTGTTTTGATGTTGCAGTTAAATATTGTCTCGCACTGCGGATGCAGGCTATTCGGAAAATGCCATCAGGAACGCCAATGTAGGTAGTTATTTTAACCTGAGACGCAATGGAAACACAATTACCAGTGGTACATAAATAGAAAGCGAATTGACGTTTATGCTGGTTTTTAAAAATATCTCAAGTGCTATTTGATGCCTTCACTGAATGTATTAGCTCAAACAAGCTACACTTCAGTGCATCGTGTTGGACTCTGTGTCATGGAATCAACGCCTTGCTGCTCTTCGCCAGCGTCGCATGCGAAGAACCATTTCGCAATATTGAGGGCTGCGGGGAAGCTTTTGCATGCGAACTGGGCAGTGCAATGAACCCATCCAACAAGACGGCACTCGTGTGAATGTGCTGTGTGCCTAAAAGGCGCGTCATTTGATATGTTTTGTAAGTGGCGGAAATGTTTGTTTAGTTCTTGATAAATGCTAAGCTTTCTCTTGTCGGTGTTACCCATTATGTCACCATTGTTACAGTATAGCCTTAAGCTTGCGCCGGCTACTCCTTTTCACAACGGGATTTAAAAAATAATTACCTCTACTCAATAAAATTACATCTAAACTCCAAATCATATTAACACAATGTCCAGTCACATAGGTGAACACAGGTAAATATGAAGTCCTGTCGCATAACTGCAATAAAATAAGGGCACATAAGAAAGCACAGATTAGATCCAAATCCACTCATTGAATTGGTCAGAGTAAGGTTAAAAAAATCCATAGCATGAGCTTATCACACTCAAAGACTCCACTCAATAGTTTCTGAGAATATTGCTCGCTTCTAGAAATCTTTGAGGGGCCGGTAACGCTCGTTCTGTGATGAGTAAGCTGGCCAAGGACCTAAGATCTTCGTGATGCTAATGAGCCAGCGATCTACTGCCACTAAATGACAGCTTAGCGCTTATGACAATATGACCTTATCTCCGCATTGTTTGCCTAAATTTATACTGTATGCGATTGACGCCTTCCTAGCCCAAGAAAGAGCGCCTTCATCCACCTGCCTAAACGTCACTTCTGTATAGCTTTTTGTAAGGCCAAATGGGCATCAGTGCCTATGACTGTGTTCTCTTTAGTGTGAGTTTACTTTCTCTATTGTTATAATAAGAAAGTGGAAACAGATAGGCTGGCAAAAATATGCATTGATGCAGTTTGACTGACCCCACTCCACCGCAAACAACCGAGCGCATGCGGCAAAGCGAGTCACGTTTCAGAAATGATGAAAGCTGCAATATGCTACGGCACATTAAATACACCGAAAGATCTCGAATGTTTAAAGGCAAGGACACATGTCGGGTATAAAGAAAAGTTAAATTGAGCACTGTGTTTGTGTGTATTGCAATGAGACGCTATGATGCCGAAGTCACCATTAAAAACGATGCGAATGCGCAGGCATATCTCGCGAACTTGTTTATAACGAAACCCTGTATTGAAACTCAGCTGAAATCTATTAGGTGTTGCGGGGATAGAATAATAAAAATAAAGGGAAATTTCAATTTGGAACTGGGAGAAGTGAATAATCAAGAACGATTTGTTTCGCCGCCGCATATGACAAAGTGTTCAATACATGGTAAATCAGTGATAGGCTCTGCATGTAGCGCTTCAAAACGCACGTAGATCTTTGCCGTACAAATAGAAAAAGCTTGGCAGTGGTTTCGCTCGGCTATGCCAGGATATACGTAGCGAAGGCTAAGGAATAGCATAGTTAGGCTTGGTTAATCTTGATTGCAAGTTCAGGTTAGTCTGGTTGTCTAGCTATGTTGCGGCTTTTAGCGACTCGTCCGGCGTGCTGTTCGTCTGTTTTCTGGGCGATTCGTTTCCTCTTCATCTCGTTCCGATGTCGATTCCAGGTCTCCTCCTGCTTATCAGAATTTTCGCCGTCCATAATGCCGCCTCAACTGTGGTTGCGCCGCACGCGAGCTCTCCTTTTCAATCCTCGGACATGTTATCAGGTATGCGACGCAGCTGGCGAAGCGAGTGGACGCGAGCGCAACGACGAAGAACGCGGTGTGAGGTCATATTAACCGGTGGGCGCGGAAAGGCGCGGCGCTGCGCAGCGGCGGAACACCTGTGGCTCGGTGCTACTAGTGGCGCATGCGCAGTAGTGACTAGGGAGCTAGAGAGCGAGAAATATCCGCGGCAAGACGCGCGTTGTGACGTCATGTGCCTTATCGGAGCAACGCCACGGCGAAATCGCAAGTTCGCGGACAGTAAAGCTTTCGCTTAAAAACAAAAAGGCTCTGAATTACGTCCGCAAGCCTATATTTACTTACCAGTTGTACAGACACATCGATGCTGCCCGGTGCTGGCCAAAGTGCAGGCAGACGCTTTCCAGCTGGACTATCAGAGAACTGCACCCTTTCGTAATGACGTGCCCAAGTTCCTTTAGCTTTGCTTTCCAACTTTTCGTCGATCAAACCGAGGTTGTCAGCAGCTGCCATAGAATGCGACTTTTTGTGCACTGAGCAAGCTGACCACAGAAATGCCGCCCTCCTTTCTTGGTCCTACAGTGTAGGCATGTAGACAGTGTAGGCTATGTAGGAATCAGTGCATGTCGATGCCTGGTGAAACGATGCTGCTGACGCACCAGTTGGAAACACGCACCGCAGCGCTGTGATGATAGGAGTGTTTTGCATTCAAACTGCCCTGACTTGTAATACACCGGGCCTCGGCTGAAACGATCGTGCCAGTACAGTATTACCACACGCCTTTTCGGCAAAACCAGCACAGCAGGACAGACGCATCTGTTTTAACGCTCCTTCTGAATTTGGGGAATATAGAGAAAGAGAGAAGATAAAGCAGGAAGAGGAAAGGCAGGAAGGTCAACTAGACGAGCATTCGGTTTGCTACCCTACGCAGGGGGCAAAGAAAGGGGGAATAGAAAGAGGAAAATACTGAGCACTGAGTGCTTGCACTTCTGGCCATTCGAAGTTGAGGAATAACTTCCAATAGAGCGCCGATGGAAGGGTAGGAGGAGGAGGAGGAGAATCATAAATTAAAAAGATAGGACAAGCAGGTGTCGTTCTGCTTGTGCGGGAGGCGCCCTTAGTCCAGGGCTCCTGCGGCTCTTGCTGTCTCCCGGGCCCGCCGCACCAGTTGCTGCTGGTTACGAGGGTCCGAACTAGTCAGCACGGCCTCCCATTGTTCGGGTGTGGGGTTGGGTATTTGCGGGGCCGCCTTCACGTTGGGGCACGCCCATGTGGTGTGATATAGGGAGGTGTAATCATTACAAAGGGGACATTTGTATGAATATAGTATAGGGTGTATTGCGTGTAGTCTGCTTAAATGGGGGTATGTGTTGGTTTGTAGTTGTCGCCATGTTACGGCGTCTTCACGTGAGAGGGTCTTGTGTGGAGGCGGGTATTGTCGTCTGTTCAATCTGTGGTGTTGTAGTATGGCGTTGTATTGTAAAGGTACGGCCTCCATGGATGCGTATATTTAGGGCAAGCACCTCCAAGTGGCTCCCCTATGTGGCCACTGAGACCTTGGCTCATAATGTGCGAGAATTCAATGTCCACGTACACCGAAAGGAGCCGCGTACTTATGCCTTCTCGCATGTCACCCATCGGACAACGAGGCTCCAGCACTTCCTGTTTGCGTGAGGCCCATGCGTATGCCACTGCAGTGCATTCAGGCTTCGCTAGATTTTACGGGGAAGACTTAACCTTTCATATCGAGTCTAGGTTTACTTAGACACAAGGGTCACACCAAAGTATGGTAACGTACAAACACAGACTTGGCTCATCCATGTTTTCGCTCTCCTTAGAGGTGACAATGAGCTCCGTCCTGGGTTTTCGTACTTTCATGTATGTTTTTTCTGGTTCCTCTTGTTTACTCAGCATCTTACGTCCCACAAAACGGTGGTCGATGCGGATTCAACGAAATGACGTAATAACCACGGTTCTCTTACTTGAATTGTTGCATTCTTTCTCTCCTGAACCATCGTTTGTGAAGTAGTCTAGCCTTAAAAAAGTACAAATAATTAGCACCCCTATTTGCATTCATATCCTGTGTTGAAACATGTAGTCTACCTACAAATAATTTGTAGTACCTCAGAGAGTGAAGTTTGAAGCGGAACAGCGTTTTAGATATTAGAGGTCCTTACGGTCGGTTATAGTTACTATAAAAAGTGCACCGCATAAGTAAGCATATTAATTGTTGCGCTAATTGTTGCGTCCAATCATTAGTGGCATCCCGCAATATACTTCGATGTGGCAATCCATAGAGAATGATAATGAAACAAAAGCCTCCCTAGTTCCAACAACTTTCAAATTTGCACTCGCATTACTTACTTGCTAAAGCCGCGCCAAAATACAAATGTGCAGTCCCGTGATTTCTTGCCTTTTCTCTGCGTGTTCCCGAAAAGCACATTCATAGAAAAAAAGCAAAAGTAAGAAAGAAAGAATGGCACGACGGTGTGGCTACAGAGTTAGCCTTATCTTAAGCCGTATCGTCGTCAGAGACAAACTGCTTGCCGACGTGAGTGCTCTAATTCATCGGACCACGGCACCGTTGCGAGAGACACCACGTAGCTTAAAACTTCGTCACTGGATTGCCCTCGGGAGAGCATCCCCTGAGTGTCATGTTGACGTGCTGTGATTACCCAATGGGCTCGGGTCTTAGAAAAGTAGACTTCGTTTACGCCAGAAGAATACCGTGTTTCTCCACTATTATGATGCAGTGTATAGCCGTTATGCTGGCACATCTGCCACCAAATTTTCTCTTAGAAATTTGGCTCTTGTGCATTTCTTTGTCGAATGCAGTTCATGGAAGACAACATTTAAACGTTTGCCGCGCATATTATGAGGCATTGCTTGACAATGAGTCCATCATACGAATTCCCTGAACAAGTGTAGTCTTGAAGAACAGAAGCAGGAGTAGCGCAATGAAGCTGAACCTGACCTGCAAGCAAGCGTTAGTGTTTAAGTTACTCTACATCTTCACTCAGCATTCGCCCGTTTGCGGCAACCAACCTGTACTCGCTGCGACTACATCGCAATCGCGCCCGTCGTAAATGAAGACACATGAGTCGCAAGCTCCCGCGAACTCTCGAGATCAACCTCGAAATATACATTCCCTGTGGCACAATGAGCTAAATTCGCCTTAGTTGCTGCAAACTTGCTTGCGCAAGAAGCACCAAATAAAAAATAACCGCGCCCTAAAAAAAAACATTTACGTATTTCACTGCGCTGATTTCTCTCGTGTGTTGAAACCATTACACTTAAGGTTACGGAATTTCGTATCGTACCCGATCGTGACCTGAATGCACGTCTGCTGTGAGAGATGTCTTACGTGATAATTGTGTAATAATGCTTACGAGCTGCTGCGCACGCTCACGTATATGGCAGGAAAATTTTGGCAGCAATAGCTAATAAAGTTAATGGCATGCAGCGTTCGTGCCGTGTGTCGCAGCTATTGTCATATTCACTTGCCAGTTGCCACAAAATGCTGCCAAGAATGAAAACCTCCTTTATCCCCACCAAATGTTTTATATTACCCCTTAAGGGTGAGCGTGTCAGCCATAAGATAAAAGAATCACCCATTAAACACACAGATATGAGCGTAAAACTGTTTAATACACTGGAAATTGCTTGCCGTAAAGGTGGAAATTTTAAACTGGGGGGTCAATAGATATATCCTATTTTAACATATCTAGGAGGTGTTCTGAGCTCGTGTCATGACGAATTCAAGTGGCCAGTTCTGTGCGAGTATAGAAACGGCTTTGTCTCGGAATGAGAACAGGATTAGGGTAAACATTTTCATCATATTTAGGTTCGTTTCCCGTGAGATCCTTAATGTTGACGCGCATGTTGCAGGCAGTTAGGCGTAGCCCTGATGGAAGGGTCGCATTTTTATGCGAGGTCATGTCATTTTTCACAACGTTTGAAAACTACAAACCGAGAAATTGTTGAAGGATTCCATGGAATAACGTGTTGTATTTGGGCCGCACCGTGTCGAAGAATATGCTGCATATAAGCAGTGACGCGCCGAACGAGGCAATAAAGGAGAAAGAGAAAAGAACAGTGTACTTGAAAGCCTGAAAGCATAAGAAATGCAGAACAATCTGAAAAGCCACCCAATCACTAATCTCGTTGGCGGATTTGCTGACTTCTTTGTGTAAAAAGGCGAAGATGAACATGTTTGCAAAGTGTTGGCCACGGCGGTAGAGTGGAACAGGCGGCCAAACGAGCGTCGCCTGCGTGACTCCGCACGTCTCGAGTTTCTCCGGATGTCGCCAGGTGGCGATACGGACTCTTTGGGTTAGAAAAGCACATTGCAGGTTTTAGGCTGGGCATTAAGGTACGGCGATTATTTTATATCGCTATGTCAGGCATTCAGCCGGCCTTACAAACAAAATTAAATGTACAACGCCGTACAGAGCGTAGGATTTGTAAAGAGGTGTAGGCGATCGACATGACTCGCACATGTCGCCCATGGGTTGTGACGTGCGCCGATTTCTTCCAGAAGCATGAAATATACGTGAATGTACACTATGAAAATGTTTAGTCCGCAAGTCATTGTGGGCAACACTTTGGTCATGGCACTTCAAATAAGCTGTTTAGTGACCCGCGGCAAGCGTTCTATGTTTACGTTGTTGAGCTAGGGTCACATGAATTCGCACGCTAACTTTCCACGCCCACTGAAGAAATGTGTTCCTCTAAGCCCACTCGGTTGCAATGATCAAAGCACTAATGAAACGTCGGCGTCGGCTGGCAACGCCAGCAGACGCCCATCTGTCCAGACGGCGATGACTAGACAGAGTGGCGTCGCTTTAGACTCGCAGCTGACCACTCCTGGGGACTGCAATAAAGTACTCCTCGCTACATTTTTTAGCCAAGCTTTGCAGTATTGCTACTTGCTAACAAAAACAAACGACGCGACGCATGCTGAAAGCAAAGCTGTGAGTGGCAGCCGCGGCTCATGGCCACCCGACAGTGGTTTCGGCTGCGCATTAGTGACAGCTCGTCAATACTTGCAAGGTTTCTCAAACAGCGAGGGGGAATGCGATGTTTGAAGAAAATTCGTCTAACATTGTCACATATGTTGTACTGCCAGTGAATAAATAATATTCTTTGCAGTCCCATGCTTTGAAACTGACCATGCATTCCTGCGCGACTCAGGGTCATTTTTTGATGGATAATTGATACATCCGGTTGACACGTACAACCGCGATATAATAAGAATTTTTGTTGCAGGTAACCAGTATAAAAACCGCATTGACCACTGAGGTCTTCGATTCTCACACCAAAGTTTGGCGTAGAAGCCAACAACTGCTTCTGGCAAGAAGCGGGCTCTCCGCTTGCATCGTAGGCAACTCTGTTTGGATGCCTCCTTATGCAGGTTGAATCAAGTGGTCATTAAGTTTTATCGATGACCCTTGGGTGGGGCCAAAAGAAATAAAAGTTATATTACACCCGGAGTAAAGTACGCACGTAGTAAATGACGCCTCTGCAGTCCTGCTGCAGGCGCGAATCCGCGCTGTCAGTCGGGTTTTGTGGACGAAAAGTATTCCGTGCCATATAACGTTTCTCTGAAGCTTGACACTGCAATGTGAAGTGCTTAACCAAACAGTGGAGACATAACACTTATATTCAACTACCAC
Organism: Dermacentor andersoni; assembly: GCF_023375885.2. NCBI lineage: Eukaryota > Metazoa > Arthropoda > Arachnida > Ixodida > Ixodidae > Dermacentor > Dermacentor andersoni. Next base: position 3,774,305 of record NC_092823.1, read on the forward strand.
GACTAGGTACTTTCACATAGGGAGAAGCATCGCACTAAGCTCTAACTACCGTGCTCCCAACTTGCGCAAACTGGCAGAAATGGAAAAGCTGTTGTAAAATGCTTGGAACATTCAAGGATCGCTGCCGCTTGGCTACGTCTCCTATTCTACCACCGTCTTATTGTCAGTATAGAAAACTGAATTAATTTCATTCAAACAGTTAACAACTCCCTACTGTTTGTTCAGGTAGAACTTCAAATATACAGGTACCCCTTCAAAAGAGTTTAAGGAAATCGTTCGACAACTTGTATAGGCGGAATGTGGAGATTGAGTTGTCGCTCTGCTTGTGCGTGCCTCACTATTACAACCCTGTTTTATCATCGTAACCAGCTGCTCCAATTCCGCGAATGACAGACCTTGATCTGCCAAATAAGTAAATCCCCGATAGATATTTTGCCAATTCAGCTATGCGCATGCGTGTACACCCGCTCCCAGTTGCAGTCAAGCTGCGCCGCCATTACTGCAGGGCATCTGAGCGAAGTGAGATCCCTTGTATGATCCGCGGTAAGGTTCTGATGTTGCGAGACTGACCCCAGACAAAACAACGTGTTGCGTGTACTCTCCCTCTGCCTCCACGTACCCATGCCATATTCTACAATCTCGAGAAAAAGACACCACTTGGCCTGCAGTGCATGTGGAGTACGAGTGGAGAACATTTGCAGGCAGTTTTCGTTTTTTTTTTTTCCACCATGATGAGCTGTTTGCAGTACCCGCTATTCACTGAGGCCAAGCCCATGCATGCGTACGTTGACCGCCTCATTCACGTCGAGCCACTACAAACGAGAGGCCCAGTTTATTCTGAAGAAAAGTCCTGTCGCGACGCGTTTGACGGCCACACGTATCTTTATGGTTCAATCAATGTAGTAGTAACTTTGTGCCGCATATACGTACGCCTGTTTCTGCGATACTTGGGGTACGCATTCAGTGGCCTACTACAAAACCTCTTGAATAATAGATTGTGGTGCAGTTTAAAAAACCTTTGTTCCATGCTTTCTTGTCGCTAAAGATTGAGAAGGAGCTGGAGCCTGAATGTCGCTGTCTGTACGTTGAATTCGCGTCAGTAAATGAAAAATGTGTTATTGTTACACGTGACATGATGCGTGTACGCTAGAGAAAGGTCAACGAGAAGCTACATAAACAACACAAGTTAAAAAAAGGAAGTACCGCATGCCAGCCACTAGAAACTCCCATTCAAACGCTACCTCTTCAGAGAAGCGAGAGCGGGCCTGTGTGTCTTCCCATGAAATTTAGTTGAAGTGGTGGTCACTAGAGGGGTCATATACTGGAGAAATGCCCATTGAAGGCCCTCTGCCTACTCAAAATCAGCTGCAGGATTGATGGGGCAAGCTGCATATGCTAGGCTTTCGCATGTTTTCAGGTGTCGTGCACTAGACCATCCTTATATTCTTGCCGGATATCCTTCGTTTCCTTACATAAGCGGCTCGCTATATGGGTGGCAAAAAAAAGGCCTTCTAGACCATATGAAGACGCGATACATGGAAACCTTATTTGGAGAGGGCAATACGAAAGCGCGCACCTCCTCAGTCGACTGTGCGATCCACGAACGTGCAGGAATGTGTGGAGGAAAGTATGGCATCAAGATAGATCCTAAGCACCCGTAGGGTCGTGGATGAGAATATAATCAAGGTATGGGGATCGAGACCTGACAGCGAGGTTTCTTCGCAAGGAAATGCATCAACTTACAGGTCTTACAAACAATGACGGGGTGGGGGGGCATGGCTGCATAGAAGATGCGGCACAAACATGGAAAGAGTGACAAATCGAGCTGGGGTAAACCCCTTCACGGGGATTCCGCGACAGGCCGGGCTGTCACCGACGGAGATGAGCCCATTATGGCGACACCGCAAGTGCCGGCATGCCCACGTGACGACTGCGCCCCAGAGACTTCGCCTCCTTCTTCCGTCGAAGGATCCACGGCGTGCGAGGTGCGGATGTCCCCAGGACGCAGTCGCAAAAGCATCAGCAACGTCGTTGCTCATCCGTGCAGGGGGGGAGACGGCTCAGCGATTGGGATGGCTGACCACCGGCTTTTGCGATAAGTGTCTTCGGAACGTGTTGCCGGCGTAAAGCCTCGTAACGAGAAACTATGAATAAAGCGAGTTTTAGTTTAAATGCGATGCGCAGTAAGCTTAGGTTCAGCCTTGAATAATTTGATATTTTTTTATTTTTTTGCACTTTTGTTAGTTCGATTGCGATGGCAAAAGCGTCGTATGAACATTCTGGAAATACGCAGAAGGAAAGCTTGATGTAATTTGGGTGAAAGTTGGAGCTTCTTTAATGGCTTCTGACACCTGATGAAGGGGGTGCACTGGTTGGGAGAAGTTTCTAGCGATTAAAACCCGTGCGCGAAATGCTGTCTTGAAAATATAAACCAGGATGTGTAAAAAAATTCTGCGAGTGCTCCAGGGTGATGCCTCAGGATGACGCACCAAGGGACACAACTGTTTTTACTCTTTTCGCAAGCAAAAACTTTCCTATCAACTCAGATACTTTGCTATTATTCCCAGCGGAGAGAGGAGCACAGAGGTGAACAATGTGGGATGTTTTCTTTGTTGGCAATTAGGGGTTAATTTCTTGTATCAACTAAGGAATGAGATCATTGTAATTTATTGCTTCCTTAACCTACTACTCCCTGTAAATTTCTGATCCATCTAGAAAAAGAAATTGTTTATTGAAGTTCAGTCTGAGCGAAAATACAGTTTCTCTTGGAACAATGCAATTATTCACGTCTGTTGCGATTGCGACCGATTTGAATTTGATGGAATGTACTTGAACGGTATTGGTTTCGTACGAAATGCAGCTTGGCTCGTAAACCAACTTTATATATATATATATATATATATATATATATATATATATATATATATATATATATATATATATATATATATATATATATATATATATCAGATACAGGGGATAAGTTTGGCTTGGCTGTGCATAAGCGCACAGGGGGGCCGCATTATGCCATTATGCCATGTGGGTATTTAAGCACAACGTTTTACCGTTTTATGTATTGCCTGCCGAAGGCCGGATCCCGGCCGAAATATAGAAAATAAACCATAGTTTTCTTTCCTACATGCGTCCTCAACTTATAAGTGCCTGTGAAAGAAGCCCTAGAATACACGCCAAGTGCCTTGAGCGGCTAGTCAAGCGGCAATTTTGCGTGTATTCGAGGGCTTCTTTAACGATCGCAAAAGCACTTTTAGTACGATTGAGAACAAGAAAGCTGCGTCGAAAGTTTTTCATGTGTCTCTAAAATTTTCTCTTTGACACTTTCCATCTAAGTATAACATTCGGGAGATTTATTAATTATTTGGACCAATTATGTAATAAGCAGAACACGAACAATAATGTGACTATCTCCAACTGACGGCAAGCAACAGAACCTTGGTTCTGTCCAGCTACGCAGCATTTGCATATCTTTAAGTTTTGGGCATGATAGTTGTGAGACCTTCTACATGTGTGGAAACTGGCTGGCCTAGTGTGGAGTAGTAGGCCGGGGGTATGCTCCTATGGCAACCTCTCTGCTTTTCGTCTCATTAAACGTTCTCTCTCTCTCCAGCGCATTAAAACCTTTCAACGGATGCATGCCCTAACTTTGCTTTTTCTAAACATAGAATTTCATACAGTTACGACGGGGAACTGTGGCGCTAGTGTTCACGGAAGCTGCAAGAAGGGAAGTTCAACGAGAAGGGGGAACGAGTAGTGCCCGGATTTCCTTAAACTTCTTTCATTAAAAAGCTTCGCGACTGTGCAAAGTGATCATTTTTAAGAAAGTATTGCGTTATAAATAATTAAGCAAACACAATAAAGATACTCTGACGACAGCAATCGAACACAGGAACATTAGCACAGAAGCTCGATATTGAAACCATTGCTTCACGACGCATAGACAAGCGGAACCACTGAAATTTAAAGCGTAAATGCTTACTTGCATGCGCATTTAAAAACATATATAGATTGCCTTGAACTTTTAACCACTATAGGCCCAGATCAAGCGTAATAAACGAAGCCACGAGAGCGTCTGAAGCCCCAAGTAGACCAATCCACGTGCCATCATTCCCATTGTGGCTGAACGATCGCAGCACCAGAGTTCCCTGTAGAAATTGTAGGATACTCTTTGTTACTTATGGCTGAATATACACAACCACAAATGCAACTTTCATACCTTGATACGATTTTTCGCTGACAAAACACCAAGCGGCCTCTTCATAAATGCCTACGCATTTCCATGCCGACCCAACCCAAAAACCCGTCCGCCCGGCCGTTGCTTCGTACGACGAATCGCTGTAAAGAAATTTCTGTATAAAAAAACTTAATTCCAAACGTTGGTGGTGCTGAGTTTGGAACCTTCGACCCCGCACTCAGAAGCCGAGTGCATTACCCACTGGGATAAACACCTTTTTTCTTTATTTTCAGCTTGGCTGCAAGCCTAAATAAGTGATTGTTATCACAGTTCACACTCGTGTCACATGTTTTAAAGCATCCAAGATTGACATCGCTTCGTCATTACAGTCTTATACACATCCCGTACTTTCACGACCATTTCAACAAGGTATTCATGCACAAAAAGGCCTTTAACATCACAGTGTCTATATGACAACAGACTATGCCAGGCTGCATGCAGCACAAGTAAAAAGACAACGACAATCTGTTGAAAATCCCCTTTAGGCAGGTAAAAACCTAATGCCATTTGGATTTACGGGTAGGCCTATATTTAAAGTTATCTGTAATATATCGCGAAAAAATAAGTCATTATTACATTTAATGAAATTTGCTGTAAAAAGAGCACCTGCTTCTCCATGACACATCAATCCGTTTTTTCTCTAACCATGTGTATGCAAGCTCCCCGGGTGAAGCGTGAAGAAACCTGTTTTAACGTGCACTGGCATCCACATATTTTTAACCCTTTTAAGTGCGCCTTGCCCACGCCTTTCTCGAAACTAGACTAAACATCCACGCCTGCAGAAGGTGAATATATCTTAACCATATGAATTTGCTGTACCGGCGGTACAAAATAAATTTCAAAGGAGAACAGTTGCAATGAAGGCTTTGTTGAAAGATTTGATGATGGTGGAATAAAACATCTCTGGGACCACATGTAAAGCCGACGTGGAGCACTGTAGACCTCAGGCAAACTCCACCTTTGCTAAAATTTAATGTTAAGCAAAAAATAAAATAATTAAATAAACACGCCACATCCCCGGATCGTTTCGGCGGTCCCGGGTTGCGCCTTCTGTTGAAGGCGTTCCTTCACCGACCGAAATGCCACGCATCTCTAAGGGCTCATGCGTTTCATATCGCGCAACACTGAGAGATAAGCCGTCGATGAGTTGATAATGATTATAAGTAGAGATACTGGATTATATTGGTCTCATTACGGCTCATAATGGTTCGACGGGGATGAATAAGGTGCTAAAGAGTCATAACGCCTTACAAAGATCGGAGCAATCCTGATAAAATTGATAAAGACCAATAAATAAGATCCTAAAGAGATATAACGACTTACAATGATCGGAGAAATACTGATAAAATTGATAAAGACCGATAAGGGCTGATAAGGGTCCAACCGAGTCCGACAACGTTGATAAGCATCGGTAATAGTTGATAAGAGGCAGCACATGTGTGCTAAGGTCGATAATGACCCACAAGGGTTGGACCAATTGCGATAAGGAATGACAAGGGTCGGATCAAGTTCGATAAGGACATCGATAAGGGTCGGATCTAATCCAATATTGATAACGACTTATAAAATAGGTTGACAAGCGTTTATAATGGTCGGATCAAGTTTGAGAAGACTGATAATGACAAAGGACTACGCGGAGATGGGAAAGTGGAATAATGCTTACGTTTACTTAGACAATTGCTGCGGAGATTGCGCGTGAATTTCTTGTGTGATAACATACGCTTGGTGCAATAAAATACGTCTTCAAAGCATCATCTACTTCGATCAGTGTCAAGAGAGGTAACGACATTGCTATTTCTTGCAGCAGAACGTAACTGCGTGCCTCATCAGTTCTCTTCTCTCCTTGTTGCGAAAGTAGCTTACGAGGGAAACACAATAGCCCAACTTTCTTTTATGCCCTGGACACCTCGTTAAGGCGCCTCTACGTTCCACTCATCTTGTCCACCGGTACCACCTTAAGGCTATTGGCACTCGACAGACGCCGCTATAGCTATCATCGCTTCGTGGGAGATACGCTCCAAGCTCCTCTCTCAGTGCCTACCTCAGGTGCACGCCGCCAGAGGCGCGCAGAAAAAGGCGCAGAAAAAGTTGGCCTCGTTCAAAGCCATAGTCGCAGCGAGCCCCGTCGGCCGAACCGCCCCCCACAGGGCGTTTCCTTGAGCCAAAGGACGCACGACTTGCAGCGTTGATCAGTTTAGCAGAACACACTTTTATCGCTGGCGTTTTTTTTTTCGTTTGCTGACGCCTAGATTTCTTACCCGGCTCTCTGTTGCCTCGGATCGCTTGTGTGCTTTTCACCTAGATCGTTGCTGGTTTTTAGGCCAGCAGCCATGACAGCTTGCTCCCTTAGGATTGGCTCCTGATTCCTTGTTCAGCCTGCCTACCTCTTGTGGCACAAGGTTCAGATGAAGTCACGAGCTTCCGGCCACCGCCCTTACCCTGCTGCTGATCACGATGTTGTGGGTTCGATTCCCCACCACGCCGGCTACATTGCAATGGCGGTGCGAGCCAGAAGCGTTTTTGTACATATATTTAGGCGCACTAAATTATTCGAAGTATAGCTTAAAAACCGAAGGCCTCGACTGTATAGGGCGAACCTCATACCCACAGTGTTGAATTGTTACGTCAAATCTTATGATGCAATCAGCCATTTCAGTCAACTACACCGGATTAACTTTAAGAACACTTTAACTAAGTTTTCCCTCTCTATTTACATTTCTCTAAGTTGAATTTTGGGGTTTTACGCGCCGAAACCACGATCTGATTATGAGACACGCTGTAGTTCGAGATTCCGGAAATTTCGACCACCTGGGGTTCCTTAATGTGCACCTAAGTCTAAGTACACGGAACGCGCCCGCCCATCGACATGCGGCCGCCGTGGTACAGTTCGAGACAATCTTGATCTGTCATATACAGTATTTTAAATTCAGGACAGTCAGCTTGCAAGGCTTGACTAAGTTTGCCTTAATATTATCTATCGGCCACATTAATTTCAGACATGTTGCAACTCAATTACCTTTTGTTTCGGCAACCTTGCGCCTTGACATGCGTCTTTTGAGCACCTAGTAGAGCTTATTTCATTTTTTTTTATTTCCCTTTGGCCTCCGAGTGATTGTGTTTCTGTGCGAGTAATAATTTGTCGTTTCGTGTGAAGAGCAGCACAATGAATGGAGGTATCTGCTGAACTAGCCATGCGCGCCTCCTTAGACAAGCTGTCTGACAAGCACAGCGTTACAGAAAGCTGTTAAGGAATTTACGGGCTTATACCCAGAAATGTCGTTTATACAAATTTCGGAGTACATTACACGAGCAGTCGGAAGTATGAAGAGTCAACTGCTAATTCATCTTTGAAACTGCCGTGCGACTACCATGCATGCAATTATTCCATTTCGCTTGGAAAACAGGCGGAAGTAGCTTGAGCATACGAAACGGAAACAACAAATATCCCCACGCATGAGAGCCCCCTCTTCCACAGCCAGAGAATCTCGAAATTGGCAACATTGAAAACATGCGAGAACGAGCCACAAAAACAGGGACAGAACTAGAAGATGCTGAATTGGACTCAAACAACGGACCAGTTTGGTCGCTGCTTTTCGCGTGCATTTGAAAAGGCGAAGAGTATGGAATAGTCTCCAACAAAAAGCGTAATGATTGCTCTCGCGTCCAATTCGAAGAGGGGCGAGGAATCCTCTCCGATCGTACGGCGTCGGTTAAAACACGTCGCGTTTGCTCACGAAGCAGTCAGGAGCTTACCGCATGTCTTATAATATAATCTCGAGGAAACGGTGGCTTCACGCCGGTCTAAACACCAGGAAACTCTGACAGGAAGGTTTGGAATTGTAATATATGTCCTAAACTTCAGTAAGATAAAGAAGGACAAAGTGTTCATATTTCTAGTAATGCTCTCGAGACAGTCATTCAGTGCATTTTCGTTGGCCAAGTAGCCAGGCTAATGCAATGAAATCTGCAGAGGAAATGAACAGGTCAATTCCATTTTGCTGACATTCCCAATTTGAGAACGCGAATTTAAGCAAACTCTCGGATGAATGCTATGCTTTAATAGCTTAAACATAGACAGCTACGGAGAGAAAAGCGACATACTGTCAGTAGATGGCAAAATTAAACAAATATAGTAAGCGGCACCTGAGATAATAACCAGAAGGGGCAGTTATGCAGAACGTGCAATTCCATCCGATTTTAGTATATTTTGATGTTGTCAGCTAATAATATATTTTTGTTATTTTACTGGCCGAATTCATAGGTTTGTTCACATAAACCATGCAACAATGGACTTTACTTTTTTATATATTTACATCATTCAGATTTATTAAATTTGGAATGTCAGATTATTTTCCGAATTCAGAGAGCAAGTACATATCCAAAAGTCATTCCTAACTACTAGTAGCTCTCGTTCCGCAACAATGAATACTACCACTAATAAGTAGAGTAGGCATCCAAAGGAAAACTGGAGTATCAGAGAGAAAGAAAAATATACAAATACAAGAGTAGCAGAGTCAGTGCCAAGGCAACACGAATGCAATAGACGGTGTCTCCGAACATACCGGCGAAGCGCGTAGTCAGCATCCTGGTAGTGGTGAGAAGAGGTGTTTCATATCTGCCCTCGCTACATTTTTCTTGCCTCGAGCGCTCGAAAAGGAATGCCTCTCACCTAGCAAAGCTCGCAGACGAATGCCGTAAGACTGCTGTGTATAATAAGATAGGGTGGCGGAAATAGAATATTGGAGGGCGAAATTGAGCGTGCCTCACTCAAAGCAGGAGTGCGAGCATATACAGGCGGGAAGCGCTGATCTTGAGGTGGAGCTAAAAAAAGTTTTTATATGCTGTTTTATAAAGAAGCATGTGACTTGCCACCCCAGTCCACAGAGTGCAAGAATCTTTTCAGCACCAAAGCAAATCATTGTCCTAAAATTCCTCCCTCTGATAAGGTGTATCGTACCCTCACGGCCACTATGGCATCACAAATTGTTTTATGCACAGAAGCTCGGTAACATTATCCCTGTAATCCCAGTAAAAAGTTTTGCAGATGATATCCGGTGTTCGGCATAATGTAGTGCTGTTGTAAGCGTAGGTAACTCTTCTGCTTATGTTCTCGCTTCTGCGCCTAACGAATTTAAATTATCCTTCAAATGGTGGCACAGCGTTCAGTTGTGTGCCATTGTCGAAGCATGACGCTATTTATAGAAACGGTAAAAATTGTCAACTATAATGGTAGATGGGGCCTCGTAACGTCCCATATTTGTGCAATATTTGTCGCAGTGGTAAAGAACAGTGACATAGACAACGTTTATCATGGTCTTTGTGTGAATGAGAGAACCGATGTAGATAATGCTAATGACTGGGTCTTCTTGGTTAGAGATTTAGTGCAATGCATCTCACAAGGATATGCCAAAAAGTCACACGACTCTGCCTTCTTTCTCATAGTTGGTCTCGTCCTTAAGCGCTTCCTTCCTCAGCCTGATGTGGATTTGGGTTTGATTTGTTTGCTTGTCCAGAAAGGCAAACAGACTTGTTGAAGCAGACCAGGTTGTTCCTGTTCACTGCCAGACAGATGAGCACATCTCCAAGAGTGATACTCCGGTTTCTTTATGCTGCATTATCCGAAATAATCTGATACATTGAAACTTTCTGTCATCTTTTTGCTTCGCGCAGTGCCAATCTGAGTCCAATTTTTTTCTTCTTTCGCCGCATGCTTACCTTAGTCATACGAAGCACTAGTCATAAACATATTAATGTACAATGATCATACATTTCTTTACTACACCGTACAGATCAGAAGGCACCTTAAAAGGAACTAAGGAGCACAAAAGGATTCTGAATAATCTGACTAGTACAAAACAAAATATGCATACGATATCTTCGTACGTACCGAATATGCTTTTCTGCTGCGAATGATCGAAGAGCTGACAACAGTCTGAAATGATATCGATGGAACTGCGGGCATACGGCAGCCACTACTTTCGGCTAAATCACCGCATCGGCGACGTATTTTGCACAGGAAGTGCGCTGCAGCGGCAGGGGCGAAGTCAGGGGGTGCGCACTTGAGCCGTGAAAGGCATAAAGGGAAGAATAGTGATGGTCTTAGAATAGCAACACAAGACGCCAAAACAGAAGTGGTTCGGCAGAAGTAACGCACATGACGCATATGCTTCGTTGTACACCCCGGAACGAGAAATGCTGCAAGCCTATCGCGGTTTGCATGACTGCTCTTCGCGGCAGCTGAAGCAAGCCTTCGCGTGTTTCGGGATTCCTATAGTGCAACGTTTCAAGATCCGCAGATCGAGACGAGCCATTAGCTTCGTGTAATGGCAGTGAAGGAACCCCGCAAGAAGCGCTTGGCGGCGAAGAAGCCTTCTGTGGCAGGCGCTAGCTGTGAACGCACTCTAAGAAATGCGGCCATCCGTGACTACAGAAACACTTCTCTCTTTCCACGCGGCATATAATCCCAGTGAAATAAGAGTGCCGGCGCATTCATCTGAAAGCCCGCTTGACATGTCGTTGCAACGAGCGCTTTTTCATAATGATATTTCGAGAAGCTGCGTTTGCATGTTTTGTTGTTCCAGATCTTTCCCCGAGAATACGAACTCGCTCTCTACAGCATCAGCCGCTGCTTTGAGTTTCTTCTATTTAACAACCATAGCGTAAATTTGTACAAGCTTGGAAAGAATTGTGGGCTGAGATAAGAAAAAAAAAACATTGGCTGGTAAAAAGAAATAAAATGGCACAACCTGGCAAAGTCACACATATATGGAGCATGTCGACGCCGATAATTTTGGATAAAATTGCAAATGGTGGCAGCTATTGTATCATGAACGCTAAGCAACCTGTGCTTAGCGTTCAACGTTTTTTTCCCCACTTCCGCAATCAGACTACTCCACTCGAGTGAGGATGATTGGGACACCATGAGTGACACAGTTCGATGGCTACTGCTCATCTGCAAGGTTGTGTCACCAATACGCCATGCGGTGTCGATTACTAAACAGCCAGTAAAGAGTCGAAAATATTCACGCTACCCTGGCTGAGAGGGAAATTGAAAATGTCACCTCTATGTTCTGACTCCGGTGCTTTACCCTACGAGCCACGATAAAAATTCTCAGTAAAGCAGGAGACAATGAAATCAAATATGATATTTCGAACCCGCGCTCCTTGCAGAAGGGTTGGTACATAGTTGGTACATAGTTGAAGGGAAAAAAAACAGTAAAATACATGAAGAACAAGAGGAGAGGCTCACACCACCGTGTGCACACCACCGTGTTCCTTATGCGTTTAGCGGTTATAGCGCATTGATTTAGAGTGCCACGTCGGAATTTGGTGCGTTGGTGCACCGTGGAGCCGATACATCCGCTATATCTTCAACAGACACACATACTATTCGCTACACTATATTCCAAGTTAAACATCCCATCTTTCAATAAACATTAGCTTTTCCTGCATTCCTCATTTGCAAACGTTTGCTTGCCACACTACTTTCATATTAAATATAAAGCAGCTTGACGCATGAGGCTAGTTTCGGAATAAATAAGTATAAAAATTTCACGCTACAGCTCCAGTTAGAACGACTAGAAACGCTGGAAAAAGTTACATCTGTGGTCCACCGGTTGCCTGGGACGAGTAGAATAATCAGCGAGCTTTTGTTTGAATACAAAGATGGTAATGATAGAGGCTATACGCGAGCGAATTTTGGTGTGTGTGTGCGTTAACTAAGCGCTTAATTAACATTTTAAATAATTCATTCATAGGGTGCACTTTAAGGAACCCCAGGTGGTCAAAATTATTCTGCAGTCCCAACTGCGGCTTGCCTCATAATAATATATCGTAGTTTTGTAACTTGGTTTTGGATGTATCGCGGTAGCGCTTGCGTAATTTGGTTTTGTAGCCTTCACTTTATTGCCAAGCAAAGTTGTCCGCCAGTATAGGGCCAATGCAGTTCGCTGCAGCAGGGTTGGACAATCATCGCTCCTAATACTTACCTTCCTCCGTGGCTAAAGCTCTCTATTTTCTATAAAACACTTCAAAGTGGCCTGCTGTCGCTATATGAAACGTGTACAAAGTTTCCCTACTATACCATCAAAATAAAATATGATATTCCCATTGATATTTTTATTTAGATGAAATACGAGCCCCGTGTGAGTTATGCGCAGTGAAGGTATGAATGTGAAGAAATGTTAACCTTTCTAGCCTATAATTACGATCTTTGGAAATTATTACGTGATGCTGTTTCTGCTTTCATATTTTTTTGTTCAAAACTAGGCCCATATTAGTTCGCCCTTGAGTTCAGTAGAACAAAAAAAAATGAAGTGTTTTGTTCATATATTGTTTAAATAGACAAGGCACGGTAATAAGAATGTGTAGAGTGTAAAAAAAAGAGAGAGGGGGCACCGGCGTTTCCTCTTTCTTGTAAATTCTGGTGTAAAAATCGTAGGGGCTCGCACGATACGCATGCGCAGTGTCTCGAATTCTTGCATAGACAAGCTTGAGCTTTGCCGTATGCGCAGTGTTGGAGGCAACACTGGCAACACTCTTTCTAATCTGTTAGCGAAAATGTGCGAACTCGAGCTTCCCAGCAAGGGTTCGAAATATTTCTGTCGGTTCCACATTTACCTGGTTTTAGAGTGGCGTATTCTACGTTTTCCGCGCAGCTAAAGGGAATTGGGAGGGGGGGAGGAATTGCCCTTAACGATTGATAGTGTTAAAAAATTGTGTCTACTTCAGTAACCTTCGCGTTAACAACCGTATTAAAAAAACCAAGAGCTTGAACCTGTGGTAGTCGAGAGCTTCGCTTTCAGAGCCAGTGGCTTTCTGATCTCACTGTCATGTTCCACAGTAGGGCCCGTGCATTGCGTAGCATTTTTTTTAATGCCATTAAAAATATTTGCCTCGCTCAGGCACTTGGAGTCGGTCGGTGGGTCGGTCGCTCAACTCGTCGTGTCATCGTGCTCACGCTGTCATTGTACCATCGTCATCATTTCAGACACGTCACCTCATTGTCGTCATGACATCGTCGTCCTACCGCCTTCGACCTTATATTCATGTCATCTCACCCGCAGGTGGTGGCATAGTGGGTTTGGTGTTGCGATACTAAGCCCCATGGATTCATTCGTAGCGACACTGTTCATGGAGCCGATTTGGCGGCATTGCTGATCCTACATGTGGCTCTTCTGCGCGAGCGACACGGGTAATTCAACTTGCTCACATCGCTCTCTAATAAGAGTTCGCCTTTAGAGCGCTCACGGCTGTAACTTCTAAAATAAGATGAATTTACATTCACCGATAACATCATATCTTAAACCAAGCTTTCCTTTCCAATTGAGACGGAGTAAACGGTGAATCATTCCCAATCCTTTTTTAGACAATTCATGGCTCCGTAGTGTTTTTTTTTCTGCTCTTTTTTCTGTTGTGTTCATACGGGTGAGTTTTAACTGACTCTATGCCATCGCATATGCTAGTTCTGTGTAACGCTGTCTATATCCTTAGGTACGCATGCGTGTATTTCAACGCGACAGCGTTAAGGAGCTCATGTCGCAGAAAAGCCGGTGTCGTGTCGGTGTCGGCGTTGGTGGCGTTGGCCGTGAGTGATAAATCCCCGCAGGCACTTCATGAATAAAAAACAACTTGCAAGATGGGCTGTGTGGGAATCGAACCAGGGTCTCCGGAGTGTGAGACGGAGACACTACCACTCAGTCACGAGTTCGATGCTTCAAAGCGGTACAAAAGCGCGTCTAGTGAATGCGGTGTTGCCTTAGAAACGAGCTGTTTCTAAGGCTCAGGCGTGCGTCGCTTGCTCAGGCGCACATTTCGTTGCCGCGCCGAACGCTGCGTTGCTCGACGCTCACCGCGTCCGATGCAGGGCGCGTAGTCGCTTCGCCGTAGCCCATTGTCTTACACCCCTTGGCGGGTCGACGGGAACGCTGTCGCGTTCCACTCTTGAAGGCGAAGCTTAAGCGTCCTCCAATTTTTTGTGTTGGAGAGAGAGAGAGAGAGACCTTTCATGTTGGGTGGTGTGGTGAAAGGGCCCTAATTCCATAGCCTCGCTAGTTTCATTCTCCAGTGCAACATTGATAAACGCCACAAGAAACCATTGTTTGTCGGTGCTGGTGGCTTCTTTCAACCACCCGGCATAGGGTTTAAGGGAAACTATTCTAGGGGCATGCAGTGGAGGTGGGAGTGGTCCACAGGACAACAGCATATGGGATGCGTTCGGACGTTCGGCAGACTTTCGCAAAGGTGGGGGATTTCCAAGTAAGAGCCTGCAGTGGACATGCGATCGAGCTGGCATAGCGAGTGTTTCAGTCTGCGCCTGTTGAATCACTATACCCTGTTTACGGGTGAGCGCACTGCTTAGCGTGAGGAACTTGCGTCTTGCCTCTTGACAAAGTTGCAGGAGAAGGGTAGCCCACCTTTTTCGACTGTGATGGTTTCGGAATGTCGGGTGCCTGGCTAAAGGCCCGTAGGAGAGCTGATTAGCTTCTTCATTTCCCGCCGACCAGTCATGACAAGGTATCCAGATGATTTCTAAAGGACCCTGTAGGTGCTCTTCAATAAGTGTGGAAAAGCAGCCCAGGCGATCGTTGTGCAACTATTTGCTGCAAGCCACCATGGAGCCAGGACCGTCTGCGATCCCTCATAGGCTAAAAAAAAATGGTCAGCGTGCAGGAATCCCAGTCGTTTTCTCAGCCCCGGAAAAATTGGCAAAGCTCTGTAAGCGTGTAAACGCGCCTAAATCGCATCAGAGTTGTGGCTCTGTCGGGCACAGAAAACGTTTTGTGATGCGCGCAACAAATGTAGTCTACCGAATTCCCCTGTCTAGCAGCAGTAAATATGTTGTACAGACAGGCAGATGCTTAAACGATCGACTAAGAGAGCCCTGTAACAACGTCCACAGCACTGTACAAGGCCACTTGGGCATCCATTGCCGGGACTGCGGCTGCGTGCCCCTCTTTGAAGATACTGAAGTTGTAGCGAGACACAGCTCACAGCTCGCTCAGGAAATTGTGGAAGCTGATTTCATCAGAAAACTTGGTAGTATTTGCGTTAGTGCCCCCTCTATCGCGCTGACCCCTGGTGAAGCCACGTATCTAAACAGATAGAAATCGTAATGTTTTTTATTTATTTTTTTTATTTTTTTTCTGGTGACCATGAACATAGTTCAGTGACTTGCTGTTAAAACACCCCATGTGACTGCCTTTCATTTTCTGCGCATGCCCTTTCTTGTATATATACACACGATGTCGCAACGCAATTAAATGTTGTTGGAAGTCAGCGCTGTGTATGTCGTCTTCGCAGTCCTTGTCTTTCGCGCTGTACGTTATTTTTGTCTCTGAACGGTTGACGGCTTCAGGAGAGGCTTATATCTCTCGATGTGTTGTCGGAGTTGCGTTTTGGTCTTGGGCTTCGGCTTGGTATAGTGACTGTTTTAGTATGCTTGCCGTCGTGTCGTTGTAAACGCCCCCTGTCTGATCGCTTTATCAGCTTCTTGTTGCATTTCACATGTAGGGTCATCGGCCTTGTGGTCATTGCCCCATTTAGGGCAGCCTGGCTTGCAGTCATGATCCTCGAGAGGTTTCCCGACAGCTTTTCTGACGTGTTGTGCAAAGTGGAATTACATTGTCGGGGCTAACGTCTGATCTCTGGCGTGTAGCAAAGCCTGTCGATCAAAATTCTGCCTTGGGTCGGTGAGGGATGAAGCAGTATAGACCTCCGCCGAAAATACTTCGCGAGGTACATGCAAGCCCTTGAAAGTTATGATTCCAGTGGCTCTTTTACCCGTCATACAAGCCGCAATAATTTCATAATTGTGGGCTCGTTGTTCTCGCTGGGCAGCTCAATTCCATGTTGGGAATCACATCTCTACACGAGTTGTGGGGCGATGCGATATAGACGTGGACAGGGTACGTTTTTGCCGTTAAGGGTGGTTTTCGTAATGCATTCGAGCTTTTCTGTCACTGAGGGGTAATCGCTGGTTATTATAGCCAAGTTTTCTTTTTTGGTGTCTACTGTAGCGGCGTGAGCCTCTGCAGCAGTCAGGGGCACCGAGACGCTTAACGCGTCGTAAAGCTTTCGTGGGCTTCGCTGCTGTAGAAAATTAGGCCACTTGACGGACGCAAAATGAGCGTTACGACGTGCGGCGTAATTTCAGAAATATTTTTATGCTCTGGTAGTCCACCCATCAGCGTCAGTGACGAATTTCGGGGCCACTGCTGCTGCAGGAGTGCGGGCCTTTTGCGTACTTGACGGTAGGCCTACTCTCCTAGCCATAAGGGCTAGGTGGGCGCCCTGCCAAGACCGCGACAGAAGCACTCAAACTCACAGCACGCTCGTCCAATCACAACACAAATTGGCGAGAAGGTTAGGATAATGTACTAAGACGAGCTGAGTTACGTGTGAGGACTGTTCAATGTCGAATAATTTGAAATTCGCGTCTTTCCTCCGGAGCGATGCGAAAGCACGTATTCTCGGACAGGTGCGACGCTCACCACCATTTTTGTGTTAGTTATTCATTTCAAGGGGGGGAACGTCATAACTTCGGAGATATAAGCAGAAACATTCTTTCTCCTTTTATTCCCTCTACTCCTTTCCTCAGCACAAGGTAGCCAGCCAGTACTTACACAGGCTAACCTCCCTGTCTTTCCTCCCCTTTGTCTCTTCCTCTCCTCCTCCTTTGTGGGATACGTTAGTTATGTCTGTAATGTGAGCACCTATTGTACAGAAATACCTTGCATTTCTGCGAACTGGCGCGCTAAGTGTGTGACTTTGGCTGCGTTTAAGTGCCATGTATCAATTTATTTGCATTTTAGAGCTGAGCTATTAGCCTCTAGTTGGTCGGGATGTTAGGTGCCCGCTTGCGCGGTGCTGACACAAAAATATGGGCCGACCCCTAGACAACGAAACGAAGCGGGAAGCACACAGTGTGCTCCTTCTCAAAGAGGCATCACATGACCTCATCAGGTGGCATCTTTACTTGACGAAGAAGTAATAGCGTGACATCACTTTTGATCTAATGACATCATCAGGCGATATCGTCACGTGATGATGCTCCCATATTGGAATTACAAATCCGAAGCTATTATGCCTGCAACTTGTGCGTAAGCTATGCTTTACGAATTTTTCTGGCGCAGTTTACTTTGAGAAAATTAATTAGTTTATTACCACATGTGCGCTTGGCGGAGGGCCTAGAAGAGTGAGGATGTGTGCAGCACTACCGCACACATGCGTGCGCGCGTGAAGCATGTGTGCACACAATGTGTCTGTCCTTGATGCATGGGCGCTCTGCCCGCTGCATATATCGCACAGCATGTGGTGCGACATATCTCCTTGGCTGAGACTATAATTGACATTAAGGGAAAAAGTGTCTGAAAACCGTCTTTCTACCTAGCAGTCCCGGCCACTCGGACAGTCTTCAAACGGCAGCTGGAAACGGGCTTTGTCTTTGAGTTTCCGCCTAACACAAATGTGTTTTCTCGGATATTCGAATTACAGTGCGAAGCTATAATGCCTGCAGCTTGTGTGTAAATTGCACTTGACGTGTTCTCTGAAGAAATTTCCCTTGAAAATTAGATTAGTTCCAGAAGGGACTTCACTTGGCTGAGGCCTAGAGGAATAAGCACGCATGTTGCTGTTCCGCAAACGTGTGCGCGTGTGACGTATGTCGCTTGCGGTGGTGGTGCTTGTTTAACGTCAGCAAGGACTTCACTGTGCATGCCTTTCACAGGCTCAAATGAAAGCCGCATTTTTTTTTTCATTTTATTCGGCTAAACGGCCACTGGGGTACTACATGAGAGGAGAACAATATGTACAGAGAAATATATATATCAGTATATTGACAATATATCAATATATCAATATATTGACACAGCAATTTAAAGTAAAATATAGGACACTAGAATCAAACTTGTGCGTACAAATAAAGACAAGTAAGTGCCCCGTCCTAAGTGCATAGCAGCAAACACAACTTGTGTATGAATACCGTACAAAGCAACAGACAGCACACATACTTCATCAAGCGTGGCAGGTTTGCTTCTTATTGCGAAAAAACCTTGTCCAGAAATGCATCATGGTCAGTAAGAGAGGCGGTAGATATTCATTTTGCACATTCACATAAAGTAGACTCGCTAATGAAGCTCTGGCCTTGAACATATTAGACTGAGTTTACGTGAGCTTGGCCAGAAACTCGCAGATAGTTTGAGACTTCACTATTGCAAACTCCCCGTGGGATGCACATTAAGTGAACTCGGAGAAACTGGGTTCCTCACTCGAGCTTACCCAAATATTGCCGTCCTTTTGTCCATCCTTGTGTCCAACCTTGCCACTTTACCGCCGTTAAGGTTTCACAGGACTTAAGTGCGGAAGCGTCAGCGTAACTTCTACTGAAGCCAAGCGGCGCTGAGGCGAGTAGACCTGGCATTGCGTCATCGAGCCATATCTTGAACAGCCACGTGGAGATTCAAGTAGCCTGAATTCTAGTGACGCACGCGCTAATGCAACTCCAAATGACGCCACCACACTCCTCAACGCTTCTGACCTTATTTCCTCTCGAATTAAGCGGTCCTCCCTTCAGCTCAGCTTTTCGCCGCTCTTTTTTTTTTTTTTTTTTATACAGCGAAGCTATATATGGCAAGCTAATTCGTCCGTCTGTCGGTCGCCTGTACGCTAAAAACTGCTCCGGCGCAACCCTATGCGCATGCGCGATAAAATGGAGAGAAAGCGAGGCACATAATTATCCAACACCACCTAGATAGCACAAGGCTTCTTTACACCAATCCACGACGTCACGCTAACTGGCCCGAAATTTTCATAGAAAAGGCTGGCGCGATGAAAGTGCTGACACCAAAATCACTGCTGCCTACTCGGGAGCATCGCCATTACAGTCTATGGCACTCGGGCCAGGTCGTCATGGATCGGAGTGAAAAGGCCGTCTGCTATCCGGTGGTGTTGGATTAGCTGCGCCAGTAGTGACGTCGTTGCTCTCCGTTGCCCTCCGCCACGCGTCATATGTACTCCTTAGGAGGAGGCAACTTTCAATCAGCAGGACGGCGGGCAAAACCGGGAACGAGCTCGTCTAGGCCGCGGCGTTGCTGCAACCCGGGCAGAAAAACAGGCTCGTGCAGCCGAGTGCAAGCAGCCACTGCGTGCCCAGGATCCGACAGCCCACCCAGCCGTCGTTTAATGAACCGTAGGGATGAGCCCATTGATAAACATCGGAGCTGCATGTTCGAGCTTCGCTGGTTAGCCCTCTGTACGGAGTGCTTGGGCCGTGATTTATTTTTCTGCGGCACTTTCACTCTTTCCACATACCTTCGTTCGCTCCCATAATTTCTCCGCTGCAATTTAGTTAGATGGATACACCCTCAATCGTATTTCTATTTGGCGCTGACACGCGCCAACGGCTTTCTTTTGAGCTCCACAATAGAGTTTTATGCAATAATTAATAGAGGGAACTTTCGCGCTAGTGTCTGCGGGAGCAGCAATTAAGGCGGCTCAGCCAGCATGGTAATTACGGGAAGTACATAATAATAATAATAATAATAATAATAATAATAATAATAATAATAATAATAATAATAATAATAATCATCGGCCTTGTTACACCCACTGCAGGGCAAAGGCCTCTCCCATACTTCTCCAACTAGCCCGGTCATGTACTAATTGTGGCCATTTCGTTCCTGCAAACTTCTTAATCTCATCCGCCCACCTAACTTTCTGCCGCCCCCTGCTACGCTTTCCTTCCCTGGAATCCAGTCCGTAACCCTTAAAGACCATCGGTTATCTTTCCTCCTCATTACATGTCCTGCCCATGCCCATTTCTTTTCCTTGATTTCAACTAAGATGTCACTAACTCGCGTTTGTTCCCTCACCCAATCTGCTCTTTTCTTATCCCTTAACGTTACACCCACCATTCTTCTTTCCATAGCTCGTTGCGTCGTCCTCAATTTAAATAGAACCCTTTTCGTAAGCCTCCATGTTTCTGCCCCGTACGTGAGTACTGGGAATACACAGCTGTTGTACACTTTTCTCTTGAGGAATAATGGCAACCTACTGTTCATGATCTGAAAATGCCTGCCAGACGCACCCCAGCCCATTCTTATTCTTCTGATTATTTCAGTCTCGTGATCCGGATCCACGGTCACTACCTGCCCTAAGTAGATGTATTCCCTTACCACTTCTAGTGCTTCGCTACCTATCGTAAACTGCTGTTCTCTTCCGAGACTGTTAAACATTGCTTTAGTTTTTTGCAGGTTAATTTTTACACCCACCCTTCTGCTTTGCCTCTCCAGATCAGTGAGCATGCATTGCAACTGGTCCCCTGAGTTACTAAGCAAGCCAATATCATCAGTGAATCGCAAGTTACTAAGGTATTGTCCATTAACTCTTATCCACAATTCTTCCTAATTCAGGTCTCTGAATACATCCTGTAAACACGCTGTAGAGATCGTATTTCCCTGCCTCACTCCTTTCAATATTGCGATTTTGTTACTTTCTTTATGGAGGACTACGGTGGCTGTGTAGCCGCTATAGAGATATTCCAGTATTTTTACGTACGGCACGTCTACACGCTGATTGCGTAATGCGTCCATGACTGCTGAGGTTGATATGACTGAGGGAAGTACATGGATGTGCCTAAACTTCGTCCGTGTGGTTTCAAATGGCTCCACGAATTTGTAAATTTGTCATTTTCCACAATGTACTCTGTTATAAATAATTACATAAACGTTATTAAAAACATTGTTGGTTCTCCCGTAATCGACAGTAGATATAAGCATGATATGGTAACCGGCAAAGCAGATTGGTTGGAGATGATAGTACCCGCGATCCTAAAAGGGGTGTATGCATGTTCGCAGCGGCACATCCCACCACACCACATCGCACCATGCCATATTGTGCACTGGTTCATACGGACGCTGGCCAGCTTGAAGAAGAAAACCTGCTGAAGGCGGCACGACAGGCTGCGAAATACTTCAGGGAGACCAAACGCATTGCCCATCTAGAAGAAGAACAGCACCTAAAGAGCCGCGATGAAACGTCTCAACAAATGTGAATTCTTGCTTCGTGATCTTGACGCAAGAGGTCACGTGTTAAGCCGCCACTGAGCTAAGGGCTGGCTTTATGGCGCCTTCGCTTGCCAAGGCTGGCTGCATGATGTAATTGTCTGTTCTAACTTTTTCTTTCCTTCATGAAGGCAAACCAGCGCTTCCAGACGCATCCGGCACCACGCCACACAAGTGCTCGGCGAGTGTATTCGATCTGCAGCAAATTCCATTTCCCAGAATTGAAGTGTATGGTGCCTTTCCAACGTCGCTATTGGAAATGAAAAATAAAGCTGCAGCGTGCAAGAAGTTACAGTTTGAGGGGCATTGTGAACAAACATTAGGAAGAACTCAGAAGCAATATTTTTTGTAACTTCTGTAGGAGTAACTAGCGTAAGTAATGCGGTTCTGTACAAAGAGGCGGGCGGGGGGGGGGGGGGGGGGGAGCGGTTTTGTTCTCGCAACTTTCAGAGATTTTCTTCCCCTCTGGGTTTTCCCTAAAGGTCACTTGACGGTCGACGACAACGGGTCTTAAATGTATTACATGCTTAAAGTCGCAGCCTTTCCAGTCTGTAAATGTCGGCTACCAGCAAAGCTGTAGAAAAGACAAAGCGCAGAACTGAATGTAAAAAGTTACTTATTTTGAGGCTTTTCCCGTCTCCAAAATCAAACGCGCTAAGCGTCTCAAGACGTTAGCTTGTCTGCAAGACGATGAGTAAAAGGAGAACAAGGTGAAAGCAGGAGCCAACGTTTCGACAAGTGCACGTGTCTTTTTCAAGGCGACATGTCAGAAGACAATTCCACTTATAGAAACGTTGGCTCCTCCTTTCACCTTGCTCTCGTTTTGCTCATCGTCTTTATTTTCTATGTCCCGCCTTCCCCCTGTTTTCCCTGGCTCGTCTGCAAGGAATTCATAATGACGTCCTCTACAGCTTGTCGATAAATGCGTCCGCGGCGTTTCATTGTCGGGAACTCTTCGGAAACTGATATTATCAGCGACAAATTATGTCCGTTTTGCTTAGGAGTCAATGTTCAATAACACCGTGTTCGTTGCGCTTATGGACCTTTTATAAAAGGCTTGTATAGTTCAAAGTAAAAACAACCTGCATGTCCTCGTGTACTTAAGTTAAAGTTCTAATCAAAACTGCCCTTGCCTCTCCAGCATTTTCTGTGTCCAGGCACTTACCGACTTCAAGATATCTTACGAAGAGATGCATTCGTACAGCAATATATTACACTAAAGCAGGATCATCTTCCCACAAATCTGATTTGAGCACTTAAATTTCACAAACTTTTTCATTCCCACAAGAATTTCAAGCAAAAAACTAGTCATACTTTTACCCTTTCCAGCTTTGCTTCCTTTCGAACATTTCGTTTTTTTTTTCGCGTTGTCCGGGCTATTGGCTGCACACTCCCGTCCTTCGTAAACTGTGTTGGCCATACCTGCGCTTTGGATCAATATAACGGCGTGTTTAGTGTCTCCCCTTAATTGGGCACCTAGCGAGCGTGTCCTGATGAATCGCTCGCGGGAAGATTGGAACCGCGAAAGTGACACGCCCAGAGGAGTTCAGCCCATCGGTACGCTGTCTACGTCCTTCTTCACGCGTGCGAACTGCAGCTGCTCCGCATCCTCTATCCAAACCTACACACCCACGTGCACAGGCACACTCATACAGACAAAACAAGCAACGAAAAAGCACGTTCCCGCTGTGTTAGAAAAAAAAAGTTGAGGGTCGGTATCTACGGGCCGGTACCCTGCCCTCCACTGCCTTTTTGAAAATTTATTGCTTCTCAATAGAGGAACGTTTACGCACAGATGGTTTACGCACAAGATTTAACTCAGCCGTATAAAAGCACATCTACCGTAGCAGGTTGAGATACACCGCGGCTGCTATTCACAAACACACACACAAGAAAAGAGTTGCAGTCGCAGCTGTAATGCGAAGGATTGACACAAGATAGCTGCTGCAATGCTATGCGCAAAGTGCCTTGCACTGCCTCGCGCTTTATCAGCTGCAAGGTATCAAGGGCACATGCACGAAAACAATGTCTTTTCCGGAAGGTGAAACTGTTCGTCTGTGATGCTTGGAATCCGAGTCGCCTTCGTTGTCGTATAGGTGGCGCATGCCCACTGACTGGAAATGCTCACTGACGCATCTCATTCTTCAACCCGATTCTCAACGTGATTTTTCCCTTGCATATATATTATATATTCTCTCACCTCGGTCCTCCCACTTGTACCTTCTCTCACCGTTCAGCCAGCCCTCTTCAGAACTGGCTGAACAGACCAGGTAGGCACTGTATTCAATGATGTGGCGTCGAAGGAGTCAGTGAAAGGTAGAATGTTGGACTGGCTATATGCGAGCCCTAGGTTATAATTTGTGTGGTATAATCTGATTTTCTTTCTCGTTATTTAAAAAAAAATATGGCAATAAACACTGTCATTCTAGTGGCAGAAACAAGCACAGATAAATCTGACTCGGGGACTATGGCCATAATAGCTACCACTGTAACAATAAAGCAACTTGCATTTCCGAAAAACAGATTTTACGCTTCCATGGTCGTATAAAGACACTCATAGCCTCGTTGCACTTAGGTACCACTATAAGCGGAAAACTCTGGCAAAGATATTTTCTCGAATTAAAATCGAACGCCGCTGAATTGACTTCATTAGGAAGCATTCGCAAAAACTTGAATTTTACAGCGTTACTTAAATTGAATAAATTTAAGAGCATAGTGTCAGCGCAAGAGACATTTCCAACAACTGCTTCGCACCGCAAATGCTTTCGGCAGCTTCCACTTCAACACATTTTAGACATGAACATCTCACGTTTACTAGGAAATGTCTGCAAACGAGAGATACCTTGAATGCATTTTTTTTGTGCGATAGCATCAAATGGCCCATTGAGCGAAAAATGCCGGCGTCTGTAGCAGCGAAGCAGCTCCTAAATTCCCATTGGCTGGGAAGCCACGTCCCGAGCGCGCCTCAACAGAGCAGAACGGGCGAAACGAAACACCTGCTGCCGCGATAGCGCGCCGGGTGTTGCGTAAGGGGGATAGGGCTCTCGGAAACCGGAGCGCGGTCCGAATTTCTCTCTCACCTCTTCACCAGTCATGTATGCATTGCATTTGTACGTGTATAACTTTGACTGCTTGCATATTACCTTGCACATGTTAGTCTTTTTCCCGAATTAAGTTTCACTGTGCGCATTGTAACGTTGTTTTGACAGATTTGCCGCGCCTTCTATGTACATTTTTTTGCCTTTATATTATTACTGCCAACTGTATGGGTACCGGGGCCTCGTCAGGCCTTACCGCCTTTTGTCCCGGTGCCCTCTTTTCCTTGAAAAGAATAAACTTCACTTCACTTCACCTCCACTGGGCGCAGCTACTGTGCACGCTGGCGACCTTGGTGGCCGCTGCTGCTTCCCTGTTTCGCAGCCCGTGAATAGTTTGTGCGACAGAATATGGTTTGCCAGCAATATGAGCAAGGCACCAGAGAATACGTATTCTCTCCTGGAACAACACTTCCCAGGAGAGAACATGATGGGAATCCAACTTAACTCATATGCCTCGCGTCGCTCACTCGCGACAAAATACACAACCTCTCCAGAGCTAACGGTGTACTTCTGCGCCCCCAGATCCGCTCATCTCCCTCCACTAAGCCTCGTCAGTGAAAAGACCTATTTCCCCACAAGTGCCGTTCATGTCAACTTCACAAAATTCGAATCATATCAATCGCCAAACTCGATAACATGCCCCCGCAGCAAAACGCGAAAACATTACTTTCACGGCATTGTAATTGAACGTTAATGTTTTTGCATTCACAACTTACAAGAAGTGCTTAGGTCTACTCAGATTTTTTTTCTCTTCATAGCGCCGGCATAGCTGAAGCCAAGCTTTGCAGTACACATAAACCTGTTAGACGAATGAAGAAAATTAACGCAATCACACGCTACATGATTGTTGTAGAACCTTTTACTCCATATGGTACATCAGTAACGTCACCAATACTAGCTCAAAACTTATATTGTAAGCGGGCATGATTATAGGAGTCCTATTGTAATCAATCGCCGGTGCTTATTTCACAGGAGATGCTTTGGAAGATAAGAATCCCGGATTTTGAGAGCACCATGAAAGCTAGAGAAAATTATGACATAGCGTACATGACATAGCCTATTCTTAAACGATAAACAAGCATTAGAAGCAAGTGCTGATATGACTGCTAAGTATAACCTTTCTCTTAATGTGAAATAATACTGAATATTGTTCACTGTAGCCACATATATTTTGTTAGAATAAATATATAGACACTATAGAGTGTCCACAGAGACATTGTACAAAGCTTGTAGTTCTGCAGAGTTGTTCTTTTGAATACATGGTGCTTACCAACATATTGACATAGGTACCTGTTTATCTTCATTGGATGATGACATTCTATAGGCTGACGAATGTTAAAAGTTATCACTCAGCGCATGATGCTCCTTTATGTAGCGTAAGTCCCTCGAATCTTATCGATGGTTCTATCTGTGATGTATGTTCTTGCTGAACCTTGTGTAATCCAATTGTAGGAGCGACGTGAATAGTGGTGTACTTTCCAGAAGGTGTGCGAGCACCAGCGATTACGTTGAAACCTTCGACGACTGGTGTATAAGAACCGACCCGCTTCACCCGCAAATCAGGTTACGACGATCGCCAACTGTGCTTTTCGCCATCGTTGTGCTTTGAGTGCAGCGTGTTTTTTTCTGCGCACAGGTTCACCCAATAAAAAGTTAGTTTCGCATTACACAGCTTCTGCTACAGCGTTATTCAGTGTCACTACAGCGCCACAGTAATATGAACGAAGCTTGTTAAGAATTTCAAGTCAGTTGATGTGCAGGAATGTGGAGATGTGGAAATTTTTTGCTGGAGAATTCCCGTAGAAGTTATCACTAAAAATGGGAAGACCATGAGTTAATTGTCCGCAGACAATCCATCAAATTTGCAAGAGCGCAATAGAGCCTTTTTGGACGTCTAAGCAATTTTTTTTTCTTAGCATGCTTGGGATTAGGGAATTTTAATGGCCCAATCAATTACTTCGTGTCAACTGGTATTCACTCTGTATAAAGTGCCTTCGAATTTTTTTCTAACGTTCTTGTGTTTAACGAACATCACAGTCTAATTGCATTAGGATCAACTGTCGGTGAGCGTGAGTAGCCCAATATACTTGCCAAGATGCTATTGTCCCCAGAGACTCCGGGTAAAATACAAATGCATGGCGCTAGTCCTAGAGCATTGTGTTACTTGGGTTTAGGCATCAAACAACAAGTCGACCAAGGAACATGCCCCACTTGCTCAGTTCATGTGGCAACGTGAGATGCCCGACACTTGTTTTGGCTTCGTCCTTAAGATCCTAAGGCTTCAAATATTAGGAAAATGCTTATCTGACTCCAGATGTACAGGTTCCACCACTGCTAGCGGGAACACGAGAGCCCGTGGAAGCCCTCGGCGGAGCCCTTGCTGCGCAAGCGCAATCAAAGCGATAGGCGAGCACCCGGCTTTTTGTCTGCTACGGTTCATGCCCTTAGCTACCTTCGCCGCAAGCGCCTCTGAGTATTCATGGAAGTTCTGCGAAAGCCACACGCGGACAGGCTGATTTATCATTCTGAATGACGGCGCATAAAATTTGGAATGTTAATAATACTTCCACAGAGATTTTGTTTGCTAGGGAGTGTTTTAAACTTTCTTTATTGCTTTCGAATAAAATAACATTGATTTCGAAACTCAGTGCTTTGAATTTATTTGAAAATAAACGGAAATTGTCCCTTTCTGAGGACAATGGTTGGCACCGTGGCAAACCCATTTCGGTGGCAACCGGGGAAGCCATCAGACTATACTGAGAGCTGTGTTGAAAATTGCTGGTTCACTATTCATGGGTGACCCTTTACGTGAATACTTCTCCCTTTAGTGTGATCTTGCGTGACTTGGGTACCAGATGCACCCGCGTTTATACCGACATTGTTTCTGACGTTGTGCCAAGTTCGCTATCTTCACAGAGTACCATGTGCACCGTCGGTCGTATGTACTTCCACGAGTTCAGCGCCGAGTCTGAAGGAATCTCCAAAGGCGCCGAGAATGATCGCTC
The DNA here is from genome assembly GCF_023375885.2 of Dermacentor andersoni. Taxonomy (NCBI): domain Eukaryota; kingdom Metazoa; phylum Arthropoda; class Arachnida; order Ixodida; family Ixodidae; genus Dermacentor; species Dermacentor andersoni. The sequence continues at coordinate 3,801,717 of NC_092823.1, forward strand.
GAGAATACCGCCTACTGTAGGACGACGCGTCGAGCTTGTGTTTTTTTTTTTTTTTTTTTGAGCCAACGTTGGGATTACCACTTGGTTGCATTGCTGTCAACGACAACCCTGTGGTAATTCAGTATGGCAGGAAACAGTGCGGCATTCCAGAAGCAACACAGGCAGCTTATGTGTTCACGGCGAATGACAGTAACTATAGTATGTAATACTCGGTGCCATCACTATCGGTAATAGTCCTGCTGTGCTCGTCCTCTGGCACTCTAGCGATTGCGCTGTGACTTGTTACAAAAACTGAAGTGACACAAAAAACACGGCACTTCTTTATAAAGGGTCACGAAGAACAGGACCATACCAAAAATTGGGATCATAGTAACTCCGGCAGTGGGTCCTTCTCTATTTGCCATAATACCTCCGACGTTGCGAAGGGTTGATGTGATCGACGTGCACTTTATTCTCGGCAATTCAGATGTACCTGTGCGTTCCATTGCCTTTGCATCAAGGATAATGCAGCCACATTCCCGACCTGGCTTTTTAGGCTTGATTCGCATGACGGCAAGGAGTGCCAATTTAGTCTAAGGAGGACCGTGAAGCGGTTGGGCTGTAGCAATTGACGCCGGTAGCACCTCGTCTTCGGTGTGTTTGAGTGTGGCGTGATTCGGCGGCGCTGTGCAACGTCATGCTCATCACTTGGCTGGATTGACAATCCATCCTGTCGTGTGAATCTCGCTTTAAACTCAAAGCTCCGTTGCCGCCGAACACGTAGCAATGAGAATGTCGAAGCAGTGCGAACGGGAGTGGTGCAGAGAAAAACTGTAGCAGACGACGTGCCAGGTGCTCCGCCTATCGCGTTGACTGCGCCTGCGCAGCAAGGCTTCACGAGGGGTCGGTGGTGGCTCTCCGCAAAGCGCTGCCACGGGCTCCCGTGTTCCCGCTAGCAGCGGCCGAACCTGTATACAGTGCTCAGCGAGTGAAACGCGATACTCGCACCGCATGACAGCGAGCGCTTTTCTTTTTTTTGCGCCATCGGTGATCGCTGGGTGATTGGTGAGGCGCCTAACGCAGTTACCATGCATCACAAACGCTGTCGCTTTTACGTGATGAAAAACTTTATCGGTGTCGCCAGCATTCACTGCTCGCGCAAGAAGTGCAGACAGCCGCACGTTCCGAGTATCGCGTTTCAGTCGCTGTACACGGCCCCAGAAAACCGGACCCGTTGGGAGAGGAATATTCGGTTTGCAGAGACATTGGTTCAGTTCCGGTGCAATGCAGAGTTACAAGCTTTCATTTTGTTTTCGTGTATTATTCCCAACTTGCCGTGCGACAAGTCCTTCTGAAATAAATAACTAAATTAATAACTAAGACCTTAAAAATACATTTTTACAAGTGATAATAATCATATTTCATTGGTAGAACCTAATAAGGACAAACTGCGCACAAGCTCCATAACAGCGCAAGATCAGTCGGACAAAAATACGACACGGATGGGCGCGGAAACTCTTATATCGGGGCTTCTCATCACACAAGAAAATTCGTGCGCAAATCTCGGCACAATAAAAAAAGAACATATTCTTGGTCAGAATGTGACAGTAATGGTCAATTTACCGGTTTTTTCTGCCACATATTATGAAATACATTCTCTTCAGTTTTAAAACTTTCTTTTTGTGTGCGTGTTGGCGTCGTGTAAAAGCACTTCTTTTTCCGCTTAGGAGCGAGCGAACCCGTCTTACGGTGCAACTACGAGTGCTTGCCGTAACCAATGTGCTCATTAGGTCTGCGTTGCCCTGCACCTCCTTAAAACCCCGTTCCAGCTGTTCACTGAAGATATTACCTGAATAGAATGCTATTTCATAGACTACATCCTTATTATTAACAGAAGAAAGTTTAGTTTGGCCATGGGACGATGCTGATCTGAACGTGTTCTTTATGATTTATTTATTTTTTGTCTGGTTTCTCACATCTTTGTACATGACGAAGCACGACAGTTACAGATGCGTCTGCCAGAATACTGCCGTGATAATGAATTATAAATATCGGTTCCCAATCGAAATTGCTGGGGCGTTCCACATGCAGCGCCTTTCCGATTTTTGCATCAGTGCTCTTTCTGCATGATTGTACAAGAGCGAAATTAGTTATTTTTTAAATTTCATTGTCCCGTCTTCTCCGCGAAATTTCGGTCAGTTATGCATCGAAAGTAATTCGTCTAGTTGCTAACGTTATATTACGTCACTGTTGCAGAATACAAACCCTTCGATCGCTGCAGCCCGGACATGCACACGGACTGCACCGACGTGAAGCATCTAGCTTCTGAGTCGGTTGTGGTTGGGAGTTGCCTTCACGAAAGCGTATTCAGCACTAATTAGAATCGCTGGCACTTGTGCATGCAAAGTCTGCGGCTGCGAAGAGAAAGTTTAACTCATATTGCGCCACTGTCCTGAATTTGAAATACATACTGAATCTACGTACAATGTTCTGAGGCTACTGATGATCGCCCACTGAGCGTACAGTCACTACCAGAACACAGTCGCCACCTTCAATAAATCTGAAGGCGGTGAGGGCGCTCTTGTGCTTTTTGGAAACGAATCGCTCGTGCGAGTCCCTCTGACTCTGTGATGCTGTTCACACACATGCACGGGTTCACCACCTTCCTCTCTCTGTGCCTTCTTTGAATTCCCCTTTTCCCTTACCCCAGTGTAGGGTAACCAGTAACACACTCTTCTGGCTAAAATCCCTTCCTTGCCCATTTATTTTCTCCGCCTTACTTTAATAAGACAATCAGAATAGTCTAATTGAAAGGGCTAGTGCGTGGAGTTGCGAAATGGACAATCGACCTTGCCAAGTGCAATGCGTTTCAATATTATTCCAACTAATCGACAGGAACGAGCCAGCAAAGAACATGCGCATAAAGGGAATCACGGGAACGCGTGTGCACAAAAACACAAAAAAGAAACGGCTTCCTAGCACGAGGACTGGTTAAAGCGAGTGAGCGTATAAGAATTACGTGCACTTGGGATGGAAGAAACAAATTTAGAATTAAAGGCTAAACTATTGAATTCGTAACGTTTTAGTAAGAAGCTTACGTGTCGGGAGCAGCTTCCCCGGAAATTGAATGAAAGCAATGGAAAAAACTGAGGGTATACCGTGTCCAAGATTGACGCCGAACGACACGTGTGGAGGACGATATGGTGAGGCCACACGGTGAGGTGGGCTTACAGTGAGATGGGCTCCGGTCCTTCAAAAGCATCGGTAATTGCTACCTTTCTACTTGTTTTTCTTCCTATTTTCTACGTCAAACGGATATAGTTGCGGTGCTTTTACGCCAGAATTTGTTGCTAACGCTCCTTTGGTAGATTTCAAAGCCTCTTTAAGTTCATTTCATCTGACATCATCCCCGCCGAACCGATGCACCGCGGACCGTTCTTCTAGAAGTACACAAACAAAAACAAAAATCAATTTCGAACCGCTAGAATGAGAACGCAGCTTTAGTGTCGAGTTAACGCCAACGTTTGGTCTGCAGTATAGACCTCGGAAAGAGGGGCAATGCGTTCGTGCGCGTTGCCTCAGGCTACGCCGCTCGCACGTCACGTTAATAGGGAACCAGAGAAAAAGAGAAAAAATGTGAGAACCTCTCTTGATTTCCTTGCGTGAATTCCATTTCTTTTTTTCTTACTTCGTGGGCTACATCGAGCAAACTACAGAACATCCTCTGGGGCTTCGCTGATGGGCGGAAGCACGACCGGTAATTACAACTTTGGGTACCGTGATGTCATTACCGAAAAAACCCTCAGCGAGGTTGCAACTAAACTTTCGGCAATTTTAGGGAGCGCGCTATGAAATCTTTGCTCAGAACTTACAGCGCGGTTTTTATAGCGCTAAACTTACCTCTGAGGGTGCTCTGAGCAGGTAAACTCGAAGTAGAGATATTAGGTTGTCTATGAGCAGCTTTTTCTTCTTGAATGCGTTCTGGAATAATAGAGTAATCCCTTGATCAAAACTTCAGTTTCAGTGTTGTTTGTGAAACTCGTTGTGGTTGCTGAAAAAGTTAAGTCTGGAGAAACGCGAACCGGAAGAGTATTGAGGCTTGGCCACTCATTCGGAATAGGCAAGTATTGAAGGGTGTACAAATTAGCGGTGTTATAGTGTTATCATTAAAACATAGAGCGCAAAAACACAGAGGACGTAGAAAAAGAAACACACTGCACACGTGCTGTGGTAGGTGTTTCTTTTTCTACGTCCTGTGTGTCTTTAGCACCTTTTTGTTTTATGGGAAACTATTATAGCGTGTCCACATTCAATACTGGAGAATTAGCGGTATGCTTAAAAATTATACATTAATTCTAAATAAAAATTCTTGCTAACACTTTGAGTGCAGTCGCAGTTTTAGGTACGCTGCCCAAAAAAAGGACATGCCTGATTACCTGCTGCACTCTCTTTGCGTATAGGAACAGCTGTTTCTAGACATACGCGAGATATATTTCGATTGGAAAGGGTAAGAGCTGGCATATGAACCGCAGTAGCTTGTTGCGAGTCTTAAAGCGCAATTAGGTCTTTCTGGGCAATATTTAACGTGAGCAACCTAATCCACTACCTTAAACTCAGCATTTATTGGGGCGAAAACATTTTTTTTTCGAAATTAGCGGCACGGATCATTGAACAGTGGCCAGGGGACCATAAACAATTTTTTTAATACAATGAAACATTTTGGACTATGCGGTTGCACTCCCAAAATAACCACTATTTCTGTTTTCATTAGACGATACATAATCGCACTAGTTGTACATGATTAGACTTTCTGCCATTACTTACGTAGAGAGAGAGAGACAGACAGACAGACAAAGAACTTTATTAATGGTCCTGAGGAACCGGCGATAGGGTACCTCCCTTTTCAGGGAGTCCCCGTAGCCGTCGCGGGCCGCACCCACGTTGGGGTCGGAAGATCGTGGTCCTCCGCCCTCTCGCAGGCCCTCTGGACAGCCCGTAGTTGCTCTGAGAGGTCGCCGCTCTTAAGGGCTGCCTCCCAGTCGGTTAGAGTGGTTAGCGATGAGCTGCGTAACGCAGGGCATTGCCAGAGCATATGAGACAAGGAGCAGTACGCCTCCCCACAGTCTGGACAGTGGGGTTCTACATTAGGCGCGAAGTGACTGAATCTGCCCCTGGAGGGAAATGACCCCGTTTGAAGCATGCGAAACGCCGACGATTGCGGTCTATTAAGTTTAGGGTGTGGTAGCGGAAAGGCTCGCCGAGCAAGTTGATAATGTGTCAAGATTTCATGGAAGGTGAGAAGCGAATCCCTGTACAGCCCTAAGTCGCCGCCCGTGAGTCCACCTGAACCGCCGCGGTGTGTAAGACCTCGCGCACAGTCATGGGCCAACTCATTGGCGTTAACAAGCTCAGAGTGTACATTGATTCCCATATGGGCCGGGAACCATTTGATACTATGAAAACCAGCAGCTCCCTCGCTGCCGAGGATGGCCGCCGCCTCCTTTGAGATCGAGCCGGAGGCGAAAGCTCGGGCTGCCGATCTGGAGTCTGTAAAGATATTGGAACGTAGAGGGTCCTTCAGTGCTATAGCTATAGCAACCTGCTCGGCTACTGTTGAAGAAACCTTCCGCACGGATGCTGAATTAATCAGAGTGCCATTGGAGTCAACTGAAACTACGGCATAGTGATCAGAGCACTCGTACTGGGCGGCGTCAACGAAACATGCCAGATTCGGAGTGGCAGCAGCCGCTTTTAACAGGGAACGAGCCCTGGCTACCCGGCGCCCTACATTGTATTGAGGGTGGACGTTACGTGGCATCGGATCTACCTTGAACGTATCTCGGACCATGGGTGATAGGGTCACGTTGCGCTCCGTGATTTCCTGGTGACCGCATCCAACGGATTCGAGGATGCGTCTCCCCGCTCGCGATGATGATAGTCGAATTATTTGAGCCACTCGTTGGGCCTCGATCACCTCTGATAGGGTGTTGTGCATGCCAAGTTGCATGAGACGCGCGGTGCTGGTAGTGAGTGGTAAACCCAGCACGCGCTTGATGCTTTTGCGCATGAGGGCGTCGATTTTGGCCTCATCCCGTTTAGACCAGCGCAACGCGGAGGCTACATAGTTAACGTGGCTCATCAGAAACGCGTGGTAGAGTCTGAGTAGATTGCTCTCGCTTAAACCCCCTCTGCGGTTCGAGACCCTGAGGATAAGCCGAAGCATATTCTCCGTCTTCGAAGTAATGCGGGCTATAGTCTGTGAGTTGCCCCCGCGAGATTCCAGCAAGAGTCCGAGGACCCTGATGGTATCCACTCTGTGAATTTGTTGTCCGTCCCTCGTATAGAGGGCTATGGGAACTTGATCTAAGGGTGTGGAGCACCTAACCCCCCGTCGGGTGGGCCTATACAATAGAAGTTCGGACTTGGTTGGTGACAGACTCAGGCCCGTGTCTAGTAGGAAGTGTTGTGTGATGTCGAGCGCCTCTTGGAGCGCACTCTCAACTGCAGCGTCAGACCCTCCCATGCACCACACGGTAATATCATCCGCGTAGAGGGCGTGACCCGTTCCTCTTACTGTGGCCAGTCTGTCCGAGAGGCCCTTCATGGCGATGTTAAACAGTAGGGGAGAGATGACCGCCCCTTGCGGGGTGCCTCTCGCTCCCAATGTAAATTCCTTCGATTTGATTTGCCCTATTTTGACAGTGGCCTTGCGATCCCTGAGGAAGGAGCTAACGTACGCATGGAATCGTGGCCCCAGGCCCAGATCTGAGATGGCGTCTAGTACGAACCGGTGCGAGATGTTATCAAAAGCCTTGGACAAGTCTAGAGCAAGGATGCCCCGAGTGTCTCTAGTGTCGACATCAATGATTTGCCTCTTTATAAGTAACATGACGTCCTGTGTGGAGAGTGCCGGCCGAAAGCCGACCATGTTGTGAGGGAATAACTCATTATTTTCTATATGCCTAGATATACGGTTGTGAATGACATGTTCGGCCACCTTACCCACGCAGGACGTGAGCGAGATGGGCCGCATGTTCTCCGGCGCAAGAGGTTGAGAGAGAAAGGCAAAGGAAAGACAGGGAGGTTAACCAGAGACTATCTCCGGTTGGCTACCCTGTACTGGGGGAGGGGAAAGGGGATGCAATAGGTGAGAAAGAAAGAAGGATAAAAAAAAAGGAAAAAAAAACCTAAGCACACACACGCACGTACACACGAACTATTTCTGTGGGCACTGTCACGCAACCCACAAAGGCATTCCTAGTCTTACGCAGTGTCACCGTACAGTCCTGCGCCACACAGTGTACTGTCACAATTTGTCAGAAAGTCCCGTGTCTTTCAAGTATCGCAGCAGCGCCTTCATAGCGGATCGCGCTGATGTTAGCGTAGGCCAGGTTCCAAGGATCTTGTTTTCTGTCATTGGGCGCTTGTCCAGTTTGTCTAAGGTGGCTGAGAGGACAGTTCTTTGTGGGTTAAAACGAGAGCACTGACAAAGCAGATGCTCGATCGTTTCGTTGCACCCGCAGAAGTCACACAGTGGGCTGTTGGCCATTCCGATAAGGAAAGAGTAGGCATTTGAAAATGCTACTCCAAGCCATAGACGGATAAGAAGGGTGCAGTCACGTCGTGGAAGCTCGGGCGGAATATGGAGCTGTAAATTAGGGTCCAGACTATGGAGGCGTGCACTTGTGAAATCGGATGAATTCCACTGGGCTAATGTCAGGTCACGCGCAAGTGCGGCAAGTTTTTTCGCTGCGTCGGCTCTCGAAAGAGGAATGGCAACGCAGTTGACGCCGTCATGGGCAGATCGGGCAGCTGCGTCTGCTCGATCATTGCCATGTATGCCACAGTGACTAGGCAACCACTGATATATTATATCGTGTCCTTCGTCAACTAGTCGATGGTGGACTTCTCTGATTTCTGCGGCGAGCTGCTCATGTGATCCATGGCGCAGTGCTGAGAGCACACTCTGTAGGGCTGCCTTGGAATCACAGAAGATTGACCATGCGTGGGATGGTTCCTCCTTAATAAAATGAAGAGCCGCACGCAGGGCTACCAGTTCAGCAGCTGTCGTTTATGATACATGTGACGTCTTTAGCTGTATCTTGACGGATCTTCTTGGTATCACCACAGCGGCAGCTGCGCTTGCAGATGTGACTGAACCGTCGATGTAAACGTGTACGCGGCCACTGTGCACCTCATGTAAAAGTTCTAACGTGGCCTGCTTAAGGGCAAACGATGGCATGTTGGCTTTCTTCATGATTCCTGGGATGGTGAGGCGTATGTCAGGTCTGTGCAGGCACCATAAAGGTAAGGATGGTCTTGCTGCAGGCATGTAGTTCGATGGCAATGAGGTACGATTGGCATTAATTAAACGACTGAAAGTTGTGTGTGGCCTTTCTGTGGGTAGAGCGGCAAGATGGTGAGAAGGTAATCGGGCAACGTGCCGAATATGCGCCCTGAGAGCGTCGGTTGCCAAGTACGTTGATATTGCGTGATCTCGAGCTATGACAATCGTTGCCGCTGTAGACGCACACCTCGGAAGACCGAGACACGTCCTTGGGGCCCGAGCTTGTAGTCCCTGGAGTACACGCAGGTTTGTTTTGCAGGTGTTCCCAATCACAGGGAGGCTGCATCTTGCGAAACCGAGGAACAAGGCGTTATACAGCTGCAGCATTGACCACACCGAAGTGCCCCATGACTTTCCGCCGAGAAATTTGAGGAGATGTATTATTGTCAATAATCTCTTCTTCAGGTATGAAACATGCGGGCTCCATGATAGGTCTCGGTCAATAATTACCCCTAAAAAGCGGTGTTTCCGTGCATTTGCTACTGCTTGCCCATTGACCTTTACAGTGTAACGCTGCATTTCCTTCCGAGTGAATGTAACAAGGCAGCATTTCTCTGAAGACAGCTCTAAGTTCTGTTTTCGCAAGTACAGAGATGTTATCGTAGCTGCCTTTTGTAGCCGTGCTCGTACCTGCAGTCGTGTTACGGCAGACGCCCAAATGCAGATATCGTCGGCATATATTGATACCTGAACTGTGTTGGGCAATCATCGGACTAGGCCAACGAGCACTAGGTTGAATAGCGTCGGGCTCAACACTCCGCCTTGCGGTACTCCACGGCACGTTTGGTGTTGAGTCGTGGCGCCATCCTCGGTCATCATGAAGAAATGCCTGTCGGTCAAATAACTGCACAGCCACTGAAAAGTGCGGCCACCGATTCCGGCTTCAATAGGAGCATTTATAATGGCATAATGTGCTATATTATCATAGGCACCTTTTATGTCTAGGAATAATGCAGCAGTGAGTCGTTTCCGGCGTTTTTGATGCTGAACAAACGTAACCAAATCGATGACATTATCTATGGATGAGCGCCCTCGCCGGAAGCCAGACATAGCATCTGGGTACACGTTGTAATTTTCCAGGTACCATTCCAGGCGCGTCAAAATCATTCGTTCCATTATTTTTCCTATGCAGCTGGCCAGAGCGATGGGGCGGTACGATGACAAGTTTAACGGTGATTTACCAGGCTTGAGAAGTGGAACCAAGCGGCTGCATTTCCAGTCACGTGGAACCAAACCATTGCGCCAAGACTGGTTGTAATGGTTTAGTAGCATGAGTCGTGCTTTCTGCCCAAGATTGGCGAGCGCCGCATAGGTAACCCCGTCCGGGCCAGGTGACGAAGAGCGCCTGCAAGTCGCCAGTGCCGCTTCAAGCTCCTCCAGCGAAAAAATTACATCCATGCGGGAATCCCGTGGCACAGGAGTAGCACATGGTGTAATTGCGCGTTGGAACTGCAAGCTCGAAAGTCTTGAGCAAAATTCTTCAGCAATGTCAATTTCGCTGCGACCTTGGGGCAAAGCGAGGGCTTTGAAAGGGACACGCTGTTGTGGTGATACGCGAAGCCCACGCACGGTTCTCCATATCTGAGATAATCGCTGACGTGGATCCAACGACTCACAGAAACGTTTCCATCTTTGAGATTGTAGTGCATCGATGTGACGTTGAATCTTCTTTTGCATCCGCCTTGCCTCTCGGAGATCATGGATGGATTTAGTTCTCCTGTATCTTCTTTCAGCCCGCCGGCGAATTGCTCTTAGTCGCTGCAGTTCTGCTTAAAATTCTGCATATTTTGGGAAAGGCTAGAAACTACGCGTAGCCTCTTGCATGGCTTTTTGAATTTCGTGTTCCGGACTTGAATGGTTCCCTTGCTGACATACTCCCTCCATGTGCGACCGAAACGCCGACCAGTCAATTCGCCGGAGCGTCATGGAGGAGCATTTCGATAGTCCCTTGATCTTCAGGTACGTCGGAATATGGTCGCTTCTGTAAACCATTGCACGTTTCTTTCAAGAAGCCGAGAAACCAGGGTCAAGTCTAGGCAGCTGCTGTAGGTAGGCCCACGTAAATATGTCGGACTACCATCGTTGAGGCAGTAAAGGTCGTGCTGTGTGGCAAAGGATGCTATTCGCCTTCCCCTGGAGTCCATCTTCAGGCTCCCCCAAAGCGGATGGTGAGCATTAAAATCTCCTGTGAGAATCGTAGGGCCGGGTGTCGCTGATAGCACGTCGTGCAGTCGTTTAGAGTCGAAGCCACTTGAAGGAGCAATGTACACAGCGACGAGTGTGAACGTAAGCTTATTCGTTTTCACGATTAAACAAACGTACTGGTTGTCGTCGTGAGGCGGAACTGGGTGCAACACGTAAGTCAGATCACATCTAATATATGCAATTACCTTGCTTACATCACCACAGGTAGAGGACATGAATGCCTCATAGCCAGAAATACGTATAACATTCTGCACGTTCGGTTCGCAAATTACGAGGATGGGAAAACGGTTTTCGAAGACAAAATGTCTAAAATCTGAAATTCTTGATTTGAGACCACGGGCATTCCACTGCAGTAAAGATGCTTTCTTGACTTCCTTGTGGAAGGGCAGCGAGGGGCGGGCCATGGTGCTATGCGATGCTTTCAAGTACTGGAGTCAGCGCGTCCAATACTTGCAGTGCGCTGCAAGCAGCCGGAGTGTCCATGTTCGTCAGTAGCAGACGCATGACATTCGTGAGCGATTTGAGCATGGCAATCACTTGTGAGTCCTTGTCTTGCATTTGGTCAACTGTAGTGACATTTGACTGTAAATGGCGAGTCATTTGCTGTGGCTCTGGCGCGTGGCATATCCTCGGCAGTGCCGGCCCGCATCACTTGATGAAGCATGGCCACTTCTTTCGTTGACATTCGTGCTCTTACTGGAGACAGATGGAACAGGAGGTGGCGTTACCGCACGAGACATTTCCCTTGAACCGAAAGTGGGTTTCATAGACTTTCGTTTCCGGGAGCGATGTCGCCTTATCGCTTCAGAAGCATCTCTGTGTGACGATCCGTCTCTGGCCATTTTTCTCAAGATTTTCTGCTCTTTCTCTAGGCGTGGACAGTCTTTTGAGGACGCAGCGTGCGATCCTTGATAATTTGGGCACTTGAGCTCTGTTGCACGGCAAGTGTCGGTGTCGTGGTGTTCGGAACATCGTGGGCATATCGTTGTATTTCGGCAGACAGCACTCACATGTCCAATTCTTTGACACCTTCTGCACTGAAGTGGTTTGGGTACGAAAGGTCGTACCACATGACGAAAGTGGCCGACCTTTACATGTGCTGGTAGGCAGTCACCTTTAAACACGAGCCTTACACAGGTCGACTTGCCAAGGCGCCGAGCTTGTAGTAAGGCAACACCATCTGTCGCAGGTTTGATTAAAATTGGCAGGTCGCTGTCGTTAATGGATGTGTCAATGTCATAAACAACACCAGCCGTTGTTTTGTTGTCTTGTGGAATGAGGTAGTGGACATTGATGTTGCCCAGGAGCTTTACTACCATCAAAGCATTGATTGCGCTTCGGTTGTGGACGTCAATAGCCAGGACGTTCTTTCGAGTATTAATTCTGATATCTTTGATTTCTCCTGGGACAAGAGCCTCCTGAGAAACGGAAATCGCTTGTCGATTAAGGCGGTTGAGGTTGTCGGCAGGTGCGTCCGGCACAAAAAGAATTGTGTGCGCCGATGGCCTGCGCTGTGGAATGACGGTAGACTTACTTGACGAAGACCGTCCGCTGATGTTTCTTCTCTTGGCCTTCCGGTGTACTACTCTTTCGAAGCCTTCGTCACCTGAGGCGTCATCGCTTGAGCAGGAGTACAACACAGTGTCCTCACTGCCAGCTTGACTCGGTGGGCAATTTCTCTTCCTCGGGCCGGTACCTGACGAAGCAGTCACGTCGCGTCGGCATTCTGCCGACTCCACTTCCATTGCCGTGGCAATGAGAGCGGCGTCTCCCAGTAAAACACGGGAAAAAGCCGAAAATACTGCAGCGCGAAGGAATAGTGGTCTCTACGATTCAATGCAAAACATCAACTACCCTTACCAGTTATAACAAAAATTCCGCTAGTTTTCTCCTTTTTTGCCCCAGTGTATTAGAACCTCATCTGTAGTTTTTCGCATGGACAGGCACTTGTAGGTGCTGCTGTCTGTTCAGTGAAAACAGTGAAAACGCCTTGAGAGAAAGACTTCGCACCACGCATAATGAAAATTCTCATTGTGGTATCTGTGAAAAACAATGCCTTCATTTAGATATGTGTCATGCCATATCGCATGCGCCGGCAATTGAGGACGTCAAAACGCCACGTGTTCCGTGGCTCAACAAGTTTCCAATCTACAAGCGATGACCAGTAACTTACACCGCAGAAGTGATTTCTCGCATGCGCAACCCTCATCGCGCAAATATACGAAATGGCGACTTGGCATTTCCTGGACCATAGGGACCGTTAGATTAATAAGGCCTCATAATGTGAGTGGTATGCCCTCCTCATACATGAGGCCCCCTAGTATTTGATTGCGAATGCAGAAGTAAGGCATCATTCATGTTTTCATGTTTTTTGCTAGGTTGCAGTGACGCCAAATAAATAATTTCACGCTACTTCTCAAAACCTCCTCCCAGCTGTGTTGTCTGGATTCCTACGACCTCCATCAAAGATACGTTTTGCAGTGGACTCTTGGCACGCTTGGTCTGACAAGAAAGAAGGGCGTACTCGTCACGAGTAGCACTTTTTACATCTTTGTACAACGGGATGCATTGTATTTCCCTAGTCGCTCCCAAAACAGATAGGGACAAGTCGTAAGAATCATCCCTTATCAAAGTGGCACTGCATCGCAATCAGGAGTTGTTATTTTTGTAAGCGATCGTTTGATTAAGTTGGTGCATACTGAGGGTTTTATAATGCCACTATCATGCTATGGGTAAAAAGTGACAGCGTTTGTTTAACTAATTTGCTTTTTGGTCAGTTGCCTGTACTTCCGACAAGAGGTCACGGACTCAGTTATTGATGCGACAGCATCAAATGGCCCATTGAGCGAAAAAGCAGGCGTCTGTAACAGAGAAACGCCGCCTAAATTCCCGTTGGCTGTGACTCCACGCGACGAGCGCGCCTCGAGGGAACACAACGGGCGAAATGGAACGCCTGCGGAAGCACTAGCGCGCCAGGTATTGCGTGAGGGGAGAGGGCTCTCGTAATCCGGCGAGCGGTATGTATCTTTCTCTCTCTCTCACCCCCACTGGGCTTAGCTGCTGCGCGCCTGCTAGCCTTGGTGGCCGCTGCTGCTTCCCGGTACGGCAGCGCACACAGATAGTGCGACAGATTGTGATTTCCCATCGATATTACCAAGGCACCAGAGAAGACGCATTCTCTCCTGGAACAACACATCTCAGGACAGAACGTCGCGGCATTCCATCTTTATCGCTCACGCCTCGTGTTGATTCATCGCGACAACGTACCCAACCTCTACAAAACAAACGGGTACTTCCTCGTCCCCCAAACCTGCCCATCTAGCACAAATGAACCCCGTCAGCGAAATACTCATTTGCCCACGATTGCCGTTCATGAATATCCGCAAAAAAATAGCACCAACCTAATCGCAGAACTTGATAACATATCGCACATCAAAACTCGAAAACAGTACTCGCAGATCAAAATCCGGAAGACCGCCTAGCGGCGTTAAATTATACAGTAGTGCTTCTGCATTCACAACTCGTAAGAACCGCTCAAGTGTCCTCGGCTTTTCTATTTCATGATCATCAATAACACAATATGGCATTGAATTCCAGTTGCCTGTCATGCCTGTTGTTCGAGGCCTTATATTATTGTGAAAGTAAAGAGCTCAGAAAAAAGCACTCACTACAAGTGCACTAAACTGGGTCTGCTAAGTTCTGTTTTCATGATAGGGTGCTAAGGCCTAGAACAAGCTGACTTTACTCTAAGGGAAGGAAACCTTTATAGGGAGCGTCATTTGTAAAGATGGAATGCAAACAGACTGCGCCTACGGGTGCCCGGCTGTCTCATTGTGTTTATTTCGGCAGGCTTTCAAGGAATCTGCTGACCGTATACACCGGTGTTCAAGTCAGTACGTCCGCTGTCGCCCCTGATTGAGTGCCTCCTTGTGGGACCCCCTATATTGACTGCATAAGCGGCTTTCACTTATCCAGCAACTATCGCACGTGATCGTTCCTTGCAGCACGGTATTCCCAGCCTTCCCTTATATTGAAGCGCCGTGGCGGAATGACGGGTGTATCACGAAAGTTTCCATCTTGCTCTTGCTTCTGGCCGCGAGAACGTGACCTTTCTGTACAACTTATCATGTCGCTGCTGCCTTGGTTTATCACTTGCTTCTGGTTAACAGAGCCATGTTACGCCATCTTATTTTGTGGCTCAACCTGAGCTCCCTGCGTAGGCGCAGGTTCTGCGTTTTGCGCCATATCCATTACGGCGAAGAGCTCCTAGTTTTCAAGAAGAAATGCCTCGTGCTGCAGCTTGCTCGCTCTTTCATGAGCCCTATTTCTGATGTATGGCGTGCATCTCACTGCCTATCGTGTAGCGCGTGGTACAGCAGCAGTGGGTAATTGGATTTCACGGTGCAGCCTTGTCTGCGAGGCTTTTCCAGAGGGATTGCACTCCATGCCATGTTTGTGCTCTCTAGCTCATTTTCCAGTAGTGTACGTCCACACCATACTATTACTTGTGGGAAAATGCGAGGGAAAAACGCGCCTTGTCTAGCAAAACCTTTTAATGGTAAACTAGAACGCGCACACACATTCACTGCATGCGACGCATCGTTAGCATGAAGACTTCCAGACAAAATTACCAGAAAGCATTTTAACTCATTTAACTCACACTTTTGCAGCTGCTGCTTATGCCGTAGTTGTCCATACGCGTCACGACCATCTGGCTCCAACCTCTGCGTCAATGTTCAATCAACCATAAGTTATATTTCATAGAACACTTCCTTAATTTTAGTCACCTTTTATTACCGCGCCAAGACAATTCCTAGCAGCTGTCTTATCACTTTAAATTAAACCAATTTTCTTGAAACCCGCATTTTCTTCCATCTCCCCATACACAAGACGTTTCATTTCGCGCATCTCCAGAACTGGCACATAAAACGTAATGTATACCTCTCCATGTGCCAACGTATCTCAAACATGAAGCTAGCATGCGTTATAGCAGTTGTTTCGGCAAAACATTATAGAGTAAAAAGTAGAACAAAGCATCTTCCTTTTGCTAGTACGTCATAAAAAACATTGTAGAGTGGATTGAACGATGGTATTAGCATCGTTGTGAATGACAAATTAGTGGAGAGCTATCTGAAGTGAAGACAGTAGTTTTATCGGCAGTGTAAACTTGTAGACATAGGCACACTAGCTGCAGTTACAAGCGCGGTGTCACACGCGCACAAGCAAACATGAACAAATCTCACTCGATGACCCCAGACACTCGCTGTCATAACGCTGAAGGGAGAAAGCGTGGCAGCCGCAGCGAATAAATTGACCTTCGTGCTGCGTCTCGCATTAACGCGAACTAAGCTGCGAAAGCACAGCGCGCGGCGGGCTCCGTCACCTTCGCAGATGCCTTTCAAGATACAGCGACCCGGGCACACGCGGGCGGTCGCTCGGCCCGCCCAAAGTGAAACGCGCCCCTCCACTACCTTCCCTCCACTACCTTCCCTCCACTACCTTCCCTCCGTAGCCTTCCACGCGACGGAAGAGGACGTGCATCTTCGCCACTTTCCGCCGTTGCGCCGGCTCGCCCTCTCATGCTTTCACTGACACATACAACATACGGTGCGCGGCGACGATTTTATCGCCCTTGGGCTTAATACGAAACCTCACGGCGACGGTGACGGCATGAATACGCCTTGTGTGTCCATATATTTTCTATCGCAATAATAAATTTTCACTAGGGAAGTTGAAGGGGTCATGTCCCAAAGATTGGGTTTGACGTGCATGCGTTTTATTTCTCTTCCTTTCGCTCTCTAACGCGCTCTACTTCAGAATGTATTGGCAAGATTGTTGGGTTTATTACAGACACACCTCAAGAAATATAGCATATGCATCAATACTGGACCCTAGTTTACGATGTTCACAATATTTCCCGTGTACTTTCATGCTAAAGAACTGAGCACATCCCAGAAGAACTTAAACAAGATGGCAGCAGTGCTAAGACAAATTATCTAGCAAAGGCATCTGGCCGTATTTTTCCGAGGTGATGAACAGCAGAGCTCTTTATATTGAAAATGATGTGCATTTGCATGCGAATTGTTGGGTTTCATATAAAACCTTACTTTACCTAATCGCTTAGACGACGCTAACAAAGATAGGCATAGACAGCTGTGTGTTCATTTTGCTTTAGTACTAAATTTGTAAATCCGGTGACCAGTGGTAACAATTGTTTGTACAATACTGTTGTTTGCGCGTGCAAAGTGTCGCATTATTTCTCTAACATATGACAAGCATTTTGAGTCCGTGTTCACGGTAAGGGTTTGTACAGTTAACAATGTTATTCATACATTTTGTATACGACACAACCAAATTATCGATATTATAACGAGGGTGAGAAGATGTGGAGAAGTGGCTCCATGTACAGCCAACGGCAAGCTGGTGCGGAAGGGGAGGGATGCATAGCCAATTCAGCGGCAGGGAAAGCTAATCAGCTTGTCGTACGGAGCCGGATTGTGAAGCCGGATTGTGAAGGTCAGGAGGGAAATGCTGGTCGTTGCGGGGCATGGCCATCGGCAGCGGCCTGGAGTCAGGTCGGGAGGCAGAGCAGGAGGAAGAGAAACCGTGGTTGTCAAATTATTTCTCCATGACTGCCTGAATGCGGGAGATGGCTTGGGCTTAGTAGTCAGTGGCACGGTCAAGTGGTGGGGCATGTGGCGGGGCCGGACATGCAGCCTCAAGCACGCGGCGATGGAATTGCGCATTATGTCCTCGTTCAAAGGTGGCGCGGCGAAAAGATCATCGCAGGACGACATCGCAGCCGTATTAGGTACACACGCATTTAGAATGACTACAGTCGAAAATTTACGGAACATGTGCCGGTTTCGAAAGGAAGACCAAACGATGGGTCAGCTACGTGCACGCATCTGCCCAACTACTTGCACATGGATTTCAGTAATCTTGGTATCCAGAAATGTCCAAAATTTCCACTGGATGACCCGAAAAACCACGAACTGCCTCTGTTTTCTACGTTTTCTCTAACGTTTCGAGTAATTCAATTGGTGCGTTGGTACTCACTTTGTCATTCAAGTGTAGGTAACACATTAGCCTTGACAGTAAGGACTACTTTTATCTGCCTATCCTCCCGCGGCGCCTGAATCACTCGTACGCAAATCATCATACCCATCTGAAGCAGCATGCTATGCGTACCGCCACGCAAACCTCTCTAGGATAAAGTGGAGGGCTCTCATTGTCTCGCTAATCTTGCTTCGTAAAACCTGCGAAAGCAAGAGCTTTCGTTATTACTTTTAAAAAATACCTGTCATTGGATAGGCTCGAGGAGTACATTTAAAAGTACCGGCTTATTCCTCACTAAACAAAATAAGTAAACGTGCTATCGACATGCATGTGGACTTCGTAGAGCATGCGAACTCGTTGACTTCGTTTTGCTGCACGTAGGCTACGCCCTGTAGAGAAGCTAATTTATATAACCGGTGTTCATTGTGGTGTGTTCCATATCTAGGCGGCACTCAGATTAAATAAGTGTTACAGCGCAAGGGTACGGACGTTCTTTTTTAGCACATTTTGTTTGGCCGAAAAGTGGCATTGATGTTACTAAAATTTCCACAAGAGACACCTAATCACCTTTAGTGCCAGGCACTCCGCTGTAATAGGACTTCTGGCACCACAGTTACACGTTGCGGGCCGTTGTAAATTTTGCCCTTCTTGATGTAACCCGCTCCTTCATAGTAGCAAAACCTCGTATAAAGCGCCACAATTCATGGTATGCAACCAATAAATAATGCTAAGAGTGCCAGGTACCATTAAAATAGCGAAAATGAGCCTTTATAAAACCTACAATGTCAAAACTATATTTACCGCACGCTAGCTTACCGTTGGGTTAGAGCTTGCCCATTTTTGCAAAGTCTCGGAAGTTGCGGATGCGTTTGTGGGTTGCAGGGATCCTAGCTGCCTGACATGCAATTAGGCGATACGTGCTCTTCGTGAAAAAACAACGCCCACGGAAGCGCATCACTTCGTGCAAGGAACACAGTCGGCGCGTAGAGGTGTACGAATACGTGACGAGACGCGACTTTAAGGACGTAAATAGCGTCGTCCTGTGCACGGCGCAGTTTCTGCTGTGCAAGTCATCTCCATTTGAGTAATTATACGTGTTCATCAACTTTACTTAAAACCAAAACTACCTTTGCAGTGTGGGATTCTTTTACTGGTACACCAGCCACGGTGTTACATATTGCCTCTCCAGTTTGAGACACGCCAGATCCCATCGCTACCCACCACGAAGTCTGCAAGTTTAAAATCCTCCTGTTGGAACAAACAATATCGCGGCTTCTACACGCGGCTGGAGGAGGTCAAATACCCATGGTAACGCAACCCAACACATAATCTAATGTTGTTTCGTCTTAGTTTAACACTCAGGCATCAAACATGACAAATATTGGCGTGATAATGAGTCGATCCCCTCCGAGTTTCGTCGTATAACGGGCAACATAAACTTTTTTTGTAAATGTAGGCAAGCCAAGCGCTTACTCGGAAGAGGACATAAAGTCTTGCGTGTGGTGTACCATGTTTCTGTATGCAGTCACGTAGATTAAAGAAAATGCGGCAATAAATCAATAGGTATTGTGCTATTTTTATTCTGCCTTAAATATCAGTTACCTTATCCACTCTTTCTCATCGTGAGTTAAGCACGTATTTTGCATGTTTCTGCTTGTTATGGAATTTCTTTGTTATGGAATTTCTTCGTTACCCTTTGTCTTTATTACCTCATTATATCCGTAGTGTTCTTCTTCTTGTAAACCTTCTTCTTTGTATTGTACTTCTTGTTAAACCTTAAGTTGCATGGGATCAAAATGCATAAAAAAATATTTTTGTTCCAACCGCCACTTACTGTGAAAGAGCTTAAAAACTTTAAAGCAATAAAGCATCGTTTCCTTTGATGTGTTGGCTTTGGTTGAGAATCAACGCACCTGTCTATGTGGTAGTATAAGGCCGTTCAGCTTTTAGAGGCTTAACAATAACAGCCCTACCTTTCAAACAAATATCTGATGACGAGTTTGCTTTAATAGGAGCAATGTAATATGCAGAGCAATGCCAAGACAAATCATGACACTGGTCCTCATATTACAGCTCACATAAGGCCTTGACCAGAGGCGCGCCTGCTCATATTACCGCGATATTTACGAGGGTTCCCGAAATTGAGTTATTTGTAAACGTCGTTTTTGAGTAGCTAAAAAAAGAACAGTTGCCATCCAGTTGAATGTCGCCCCCACCTTGCAGATTTCGGCAGAACTTATTTGCCACGATATTCTCCCATCTGTGAAAATACACAAACGTGTCGTCTTTAGCGGTTGAGAGCACCAATATTTTTTAGTTATTAAGGAGAAACACTGTAGAATATTCCAACACCGGAAAGAACGTGGGAGTCGCGTGATATTTGCTGCAACACCACTGTTCCCTGCTGGCATCAAGCAAATGTGGCGCCCTTAGCCGAAACCTGCATGTCCAGAATCAGGTTGAAAGGGACACTAAAGCGAAATTATAAATCAGTTGAGACTAATAAGGCATTGTTTATGAACCCTGCATGCACTCATTGAAAAATAATAGTTTGATTAGATGACAAAATGAAGGTCGAAGTATTAGCATTTTAATTTCGAGCGAAAACCTCGACGGCTGTACGTCGTTTGACGTCAGGGATTCCTAAGTATGTTTTCGCAGTTAGGCCGCCTTGGCTGAGTAAAGGTTCCCGAAACTTGCCATGTTTAATAATTGGTTCCTTTAGAACACAATGTAGTCAATCTGTACCACTATGTAATTAAGTAGGCCTTAGAAGATACCATCAAAATCCAAGACGCCACAGCGACCAGGTGCGGAAATTCAAGAAGACGTCGCCACCCGTCCTTCATTCTTGCGCATTTTCTGGTTTACCAAGCGTCTTATCGTGGTAAGGGTGGTGTTTTTGGTGCCACAGAACGGTTATTTATTGATTCAGAAGAAATCATTTTTCTATTTAGTGTCCCTTTAACGTTTTACTACCCGGTAACTGCCACGCCATCGCCCCGACAATGATAAAGAAAAAATACAAGCTGGACAGGTCAGCATTATCTCTATGTCCTTCGAATAATAAGATCAGCTCCTTCCCCGCTCGTATGGGCACAGTTTGAAGTGCATCGCAGAAAAGATAAATGCTTAAAGGGTTTCTGGATCAACTAACGCAGAAACTCATACCGAAAGCCTGTTATTGCTGCTGCTAGAGATAACTGGAAGCCTGTTCCTACCTATTTTAGTGGACAGTGAACGATTAGTTGTCCATGAATAATAACATTCAGTGGCGAAAATTGTAATTCATAACCAATACACATAAAAAAGAAGATCAAAAACAACCTAGCATTACTTTAACTTTCACGTGCAAAAAAAAAAAAATGTGTTATGTTTTATGAAGACAATTTATGCTTGAAAATCGAGGCAACTCCTAGGAAATATATTCAGCACTAAACCAAGTAAAGTTCATGCGCGGTTTAGTAACATCACTCAGGAGTGCTCCGATCCCTGCATTTCATAAAAACAGCCTAACGGAATCGAGAGGAAAGCGGAAAGCTAATGAACAAATCAAGAGGCTGCTGAGTTTAGATATTTAGACTAATAGAATTTCGAGTTCCTGCTTTATTTTATGAAGCAAGATTATATTTCTAAAGTGGAGACATTTAGAAGGAAAAGAACGCGGGAAAAAACTGGTGACAACGTGGTGAGACATGTCCAATGTCGACAGAAAAGCAACGCAAATTCATCTGTGAACTGCTTCCAGAACCAACAATATTCCCGCGGGAGCATCACTGGAACGATAATGAGATCTCTAAAGCTACGCTAAATGTCTTAGAAAGTCCTAGCTCTGTGATTCATGCACCCGACTGCGGAGTGAAGATTTCACGTAGGCCCCACAAACTTATTCTGTATACTAGTACATTCTACCAACCAACCACAGTGAAACAGATATAGTGAAACTTCCTTAACAAAAAAAAAAATGTTACCAGAAGAGGATTTTTTTATATGACGTCAGCGCATCTAAATACAAGTATTTTGGCGCGTTACTACGAGTACCTGCATTTAGAATTGCCTGCACGTATGCACAAATCGGAAACGCAACAATATCGCAGTGTTCTAAGCATCTTCCGAAACAAAGACTGAGATGCAGGTTTGATTAATAATTAATTTCATGTTCTCACCGTCTTTTCACTGACCCTAATATTATGTGGAAGCGCCATCCATAACCCAAATATGGAACATACATTTGTTTTAAACGTAATTTTTCTTCCTTCCCTTATTTAACGTTTAATTTGAGGCTGTTTAGGTTGCCTACATCAATTGCTTTTAAGTTTGAGTCGCCATCAAGTGCACATTCAGAGTAGTTCTTCATGGAGTTCTTGCCACATGCAAATTAGCACATTCGGCAACAAAAACAATTAATATTTGTGTCTACTAAACGATACCAATTTGCTATCTACGCAATAGCGTGACAGGATTTTAAATCTGCGCTTTCTAAGAGCATGAGCGCAACCAAAAAAATTCTCGAAGGGCCGGAATATTTGTATGTAGTTTTCTGCTCTCTCGATCCATATTCCTTTTTGCTCAAGCAAGAGAGCTGATTACTGTTCTTCCAAGCAAGGCTTTCTAGAACACACCGATGTGTTTCTCTCACCGCCGTGTTTTGCGCGTCCACCGTAAAAGAAAAATATCTGTTCGCTTGCTTCATAAAACGCTAAGCCATTCGACTGTGGTCACGGTGTAGGCGGGGTCTTCTTACCAATTTGTGAAATTGCTGCCGACTAGGCTATATTATTGCCGCCTCCTCGCAATTAAGGACAACAACAGTTTCCCCCTTCTTTCCAAAGAGGGTTCATAAAATAACAAAAGAAGCGCGCATGTTGGTATGTTGAACAGAACGTATGGAAAAAGACCTTCCGGCCGAAGAGGCTACGGAGGAGTTGTATGCCCAGGCGGGACCCCGAGACCCAGCCTGGAGACGACATTCACTGGGTTAAGTGAGGCTGGTTTCATTGCCTTCTTTCTTCTTGAGTCAACCTGGCTCCTTCTTTTTATTCCCAGCCCCAGGAGAAGAAAGGCATGAGACGAGGCGGCGCTGTGGTCAGACACCCTTGTACCAAAGTTAGTACAAGCCGAACGCGCATTTGCAGTTCATATAAGGCGTAGCTTTGCAATGTTGCAATGCTTTACATTGTTTGCGCAGAATAGAGTGTAGAGAGGAGGGGGGTGCGAAAGAACGAAGCAACCGCACGGAAGATCACAAGACTGCTTGCAGCATTGGCCCGTCATGGGATGACATTTATTTTAAATTTTCGCCATTCTCTGATGCTTTCGGCGATTTCAGCGAACTCTAAACAATCATGCCCGGGAAGTGGGCGGCAATGTTTTGTATTGCATAACAAGTTGCGAAGGCCCTCTACTTTCACTAATACTTTCTCAATGAAAATAAAAATTATCGTTTCAGACTGTCAAGTGGATTGGCAGTGTGGAGATTCGATGTAAAAGGGGTATTATCTGTCACGCCCCTTCGCTGCTGGAATGTCGCGTATAATAGCGTATAGGAATAGCGTGAACATTCCACTGCATAAACATGGTAAAAATAACTATAGGTACTGTATTTTGTCGAGACATATGTTGTTTTGCAATTTTTTTATCATTGGTGGCATGCGTGAACAGTCCGAGCGACAAAAGTGACTCTTCGATGAACGGGCCATTGAGGCACGGTTATGAAAATGAAAAAAAAAAAGAAAAACAACTGAACTTCACTGTACCGCAACTTCGCCAAAGTTTTTTACGGCGACTTGTCCTAATGTCACGCATAATGGTGCGACATCTTACTGTTCCATCTGGTGAGGTCTGGTTACAGGAATAACGACCCACTGAAATATTCCAAATATTCATGCGGCTTAGGAACCTAGTACGATAATGTCACGGTTTTACAATTTTCTAGAGACGTTCCCAAATGGGTCTTATTTATTCAAATATCAATGAAACCCGAATTCATATCTGCGTTTTTTCTAGCGAGTCAATTTTTGTCTGTGGTGCGATTACAGCTACCTGTTGCGAAGGCCCTCTACTTTCCACGTGGACGCCTCTACAACCACGTGGACGCCGGGCGAGAGAGGGCGCTAGACGTCTCGCGTGCGTGGTGTCACGCACGCAATCTTTCTTAGAAAACCGACAATCTTAGAAAACCGACAGATAATTTTCCGTTCGCAGACTGGTCAGGTGTCTGCTACGCCTACTTTGGGCAGCCCTCAAGGGTCACCCCTCAGTCCACTGCTGTGGAACATTGTCATTTATGGATTGCTTGACCTCCCCTTTCCACCGGACGTGGTTGCACAGGCCTATGCAGATGACACTGTCATAGTGCTCTCTGCAGACAATCGTCGCGCTTTGGAATCCAAGGTAGCTCTTACCCTTAATGTTATCTCCACCTGGGCACAGCGTACGAAACTCACCATTAGTACCGACAAATCTTCCTGTTTATACTTCCCCAATAGCCACTCTGCTTCCTCCTCCCGCACCCGTCTTCCCATAGTTCGTTTTAATGGCTTTCCCCTCAAATTTCAGTCGAACATTAAAATTCTTGGGGTCATCTTTGACACCCACCTAAATTTTAACGCTCATTTAACGAATCTCCGTACAAAAGCAGACCTTCTCTCTTCCCGTCTTCTCCTGTTCGTTCGCATGCATTATTCGATGGCCCCTTCCGCTCTCCGTCTCCTCTATAATCAGGTTTTACTTCCGTCCATCACATATGCTTCTCCCGTCTGGTGGCCAACGTTCCCTACTTCACAGTCTAAAATCAAGATATCCTCAATCCAACGCACCCTTCTGCTTCCAATCACCGGTGCCTTCCGCACGACGCGTACCTCGTCGCTTCAGGTTCTGGCTAACACACCACCGCTCCATATTGAATTAGACCGTCTAAACGCCTACTTCTCTTTATTTGCACTCAAAGCGCTCACATTTTATGGTCCTGACTCCTACCATCCGGCGCTTCTTAACTACCCCATGAACCCTTGGGACTTTCACCCAAGCATGAAATCTCGTTTTACCCATTACCGCCTTCGACTTCAAGATGTACCCTTTGTAACCACTATGCCGGCCTATCATCTGTATACCGACGGCTCCTACACTTCCCAGTCTGCAGGCGCCGCTTTCGTACTTTATAGTCCAACAGGCCGCATCACCAAAGTTGGAAAATTTAAACTTTTTGGTGCCACTTCATCTTATGCTACCGAAACAGCTGCTATACTGGAGGCATTAGCCTATATACAGACTTTGCCCCATTTCATTCCTCTACACATCTACACCGACTGCTTGTCCGTCCTCACTACATTGAATACTTTCACGACAACAAATCCCTCTGTCAGGCAAATCAAGCAGCTCCTTCAGTTCATCTCTAACCGGCGACGGGTATCACTTTTCCATGTACCAGCACACCAGGGCATCGAGGGAAACGAGATGGCGGACTTCCTCGCCAACTCCGCCGCTTCCCATGGTGTTTCTCGAACCCTCCTTGTCGCTCCCTCCTCTATCAAATCAAGGATGCGTACCTATTCCTTCGCCCAGTGGAATGCTCACTGGACGCGAGAGAATAGCGACACTGCACTCTTTCAATGGATAAAAAACGTCAATCGCATTCCCTCTTTCTTTCCACCGAAACGACCCATTGTCCACCTCACCTCCGCTCATGGCCGCTTCCCTTTCTATTATTTCCGCTTTCACCTTTTATCCCACAGTAACTGTGCCTGTGGCAATACTTGCACAGACTTGCTTCACTACTTCAATGACTGTCCCCTTACATCTCACATTGCTAATCCCCTTAAAGAGAATCTCCCCTCTACCACTACACCTGATCATTACCTCTCCTTTCTTACAGATCAAAGAAAGCGTGCACTTCTTATTCGTCTATATCGAATCATTTCATCGTTCACTTTCCCGGACTCCTCCTAATTCTTTCTACAATCATACCTTTTCCTTAATCGGTTTCCTTTCCCTCTCCTTTTTCCCTCTCTCCACTTTATATCCCTTCCACCTTGCCCTTCACCTTTCGTCTTATAGTGTCCTTGGTTATGCCAACCAAGGTGGAGCTTGTCTCCGGGGACACTATGGATGGAATGGCTGCTTTCTTCTTTTGGCAGTTTAGCTTCTCTTCCCATCCTTCTCTGTGCCCTAGATACACCTACTCAACATGCCTGACATCATTTTCAGCTTTCTTGCAGATTTTCTGTTGACCTGCAGTCCAGTGGATTCTGCAACCCCACTGCTGCCTGATGTCAAGTCACCCCTACCGGAACCATTCGGTTATGCCAATACTCCTCCAGGCCGGTGCAGTCTGGTCTACCGGAAACTCTGCACTGCTTTTCGGAATCCTGATGGACCTGCTGGCCTCCTTGGACCATGCTCTTAAGACATCCTAGTTCCTTTTCCCCCTTTTCCTCCTACTCAATAAAAATTGGACGCAACGAGGCCTCACCCGTCCCACGCCGATGCAGACAAGTCCTCCGCTGTCCTATCCCCTCCTGGTATGCATAAACATTCTCTGTTGGTATACCTCGGTTTTTTTTTTCTTAATAATTGGCTTTACTTCAAATTACATTTTGGGTTTCTACCCCTCTTCATTTAATTTTGATTGGCTTAAAGCTGCTATACCTTGGTGGTGCGGCTTTCCCTCATTTTTATTTAGATTATTTTTGCTTTACGAGGGGCCAAAAAATACGCCGTATTGGGCGTGGCCTTCTATTGCAGCTTTTATAAGAGCTCGCTACGTGAGCCTTGTAACAGGCGCTGTCGAAAAGAAGTTGGACAAAGCCGCGAGCGAGTATAACCTTCTACTTATTAATTGAATGGGGTGCATTTGGGACGCATTTGGGGCGCATCCTGAAACAGGCTCAAAATATCGAAGTTTTTTTTTTCCTCGAAATGACAGCCAGGAACAGCCGCAATAAGGTACCATGGTATGAGAGGTAGCAATGTCGCGCATTGCTAATACATTTTTGTTATTTCTTATCTATATTACATATTTGTTCTTTGTCACGTTTGCTACTTTTCTCATTTTTCTTCGTGTCGCACACACGTAGCTTTAGGCGTTTCCTTCCGGCATTGGGTGACGTGTCCATGCAGTGCTTGAACTGACCAGCTCTCGGACACAAGCGCTTGGGCTCATGCGGTATGTGCATGCTTTCGTAACTCTGAAATTAACTTTAGCGTTCTGCTTCAAAAAAGAATTTCTGTTGTTCGAAATTCGAATTTCGAAAATACGAAGCTGTGTTACCTGCGTGTGCTGGGTTAGTTTTCGGTGGTTGGTCTGCACAACAAAATTCGGTGACGGCAAACAATAGAGCAGCAGTGAGTGAGGATGACAACCACATGGAGACGAAGAATGGCTGAAGTGCTCTTCGCAATGTTATCGACAGGTTGATGCGCCTGAATCCGTCCACGAAAATCAGGTCTGAAATGTGACGCACGCGTCAAATGCACCGGACGTCGCCCACGGTGTGTCATGTGTTCTCAATTGAACCGGATCGGATCGCAACTTTGGCGATGCAGATGGAGGGGTCAAGAAATATGGCGAAAGTCTTCCAAGGGGAGTGCAGAGCCGAGGGGAAAACCAAGGTTCGCTAACTCTACAGCATAATCAAACGCAGCGGCAAATGTAGGCTAAATCTCACATCGTTCGATATGTGTCATATTGACGACTACATACGGCATACGAAGCAAGTGGATGGGCTTGCTATAGGCAATGCGTTGTTGGCATTTGGGAGCCGCTGGAACACCTGTGCATTTTGGCGACCCTTTAGACCAATTCTCCCTCAAACTATTTGCCCTTGGAATATCCTGTTTGTCTGTGGGATTCCTAACCTGCCGAAACAGATGCGAATTGTCACTTGTAATTCCTTCAGGCACGAGGTAAAGCAAGTCTGATAATCTTATCACAAATGTTCTACAAAAGGCCACGGAATCCTTAATGCGCGCTGTAGCACAGTGCACGTGCCAGAAATATGGAGGAAAGTTTATGAAAAGGGAGAATTGTCATCCCTTCGACTACACCACGTAACTAGAAAGGAAATGCCTAGATGTTTTCCTTACCCTTGCACACTTCCGCAGAACTGCATTTCCACGTTCTGTGTCCCTGGTGCTTCTAGAGTATGATTATTTATGTCTCTCTGTATGATATGTTAGCCTGTTGGTTAGCTCAGATGTTAGAACGAGCTCTAGCACGCTGGTCTGCGATTCGATTCGCATTCCAGGAAGAACTTTCCTTATACAGCAAAACTTTAATTCTTACTGCAGAACGCAGTATCCCAAAGTAGTAAGGATGACTCAACGTCAGGGCCCGCAGGAGGACGAAGTTACAAGACTTCGTATACAAACTCTTGCCGTCAGCGGAGAAGCCTATTGATCTTCTTACCTATCGCTCACATCCACTGAGCTGGACAGTGCAGACAAGGTACTTAGGTAGGCTTACAAGCAGGCTTTAGGCATTGACCCTTCAGCCTGCACTCTCTGCTTGAAATCCCTCGGCGTCTGAAATACTGCTACAGGGACCTTCGGGGCACACATAATGAACCAACGAGAACGTCTAGTAATCACATCGGCAGACCTCACCATCCTCCACCACCTAGAGTACGCTGTTGCAGATTTCTACTTCACTAACACCAAAGCACTACCTACAAAAACCTGGCAGTGCATAACCGTTGGCTGTATGCCAGGAAATAAGCAGCCCGATTTCCATGCCAAACATCATCACACTCGTGCTAACACGCTACAAGAGTAATATCGCGATCAACCCATACATCATCACATATGTAGACAGGGCTGCGCACACCGGTCGGCAAGTCTACATGTTAAGAGTGGTCGACCACTCATTGCAAGAGATAGTGTAGGCCGCGTTTCAACTAACCTCTATCACTCAAGCTGAAGATCCGGACTTTTACCCTGCCATCACTTGTAGACCAAACTGAGAACACGTATCCGCGAACACGTCACCGTGATCTCTGATTCCCAAGATTCTTATCACAGCTTCATACGAGGCCGACTCCCCAATGCAGCCAATTGCATCCTTTGTCATGCTACCATAATACCACCCAGCATCAGCATCGTATGAACCCAAGGAATAATTTGAGCAGGTATAACTATAACCAGATATGGCGCAGTAAGTAAAATCTCGATTGCCCTGTCTAAAATATAATTGTAGTCCCTGGGTAGAGTGCTATTTATTGCTCATTTTTATGTAATTGGTCTTTTTTGCATTTGGGTGATTCTATTCCCATCATTGTTGCTTCATTCCCCATATCTTTTGCAACATTCGTGGTCACGCGTTCACACATTTGTCTATGTGTGTGGGAAAAGCAAACCGTAAGTTGGAAGTCACCGCTGACATACAGCGGCGTATGTCATCGCTTGCGGCTGAGGCTGCGGCGATTTAGGGGCTAAACCAAGTTGTTGTTGGAGCTCCTCACGTACGACGTCGGCAATCGAGGCCACTTGAGGCTGTGATGACGGGAACAGCTTCTGTAGCTCGTCCCGCACGACCGCTCGGATAGTCTCGCGCAGGTCGTCGGTGGCCAATGACTTAACTCCGGCGTAGCTTGTCGAATTCGTGCGGCGGTTGAATTGCCGGTTCCGCATTTCCAGTGTCTTCTCGATGCTAGTGGCCTCGCGAAGAAACTCGTCGACAGTCTTCGGTGGGCTTCGTACCATACCGGCGAAAAGTTCCTCCTTTACAGCACGCATCAGTAGCCTTTCTTTTCCTCGGACATTTCCGGGTCGGCGTAGCGGAATAGGCGGCTCATTTCTTCTGTAAAAATCGTGGTGGTCTCATTAGGCAGCTGCACTCGGGTTTATAGTAGTGCTTGGGCTCGTTCTCGCCGTACGATGCTTGTGAATGTCTGCAGGAAGCCGCTTCGGAAAAGGTCCCAGGTCGTTAAGGTGGCTTCTCTGTTCTCAAACCCACGTCCTGGCAGCGTCTTCAAATGCGAAGAATACATGTCGCAGTTTGTCGTCGCTGTTCCAGCTGATATATGCAGCGACCCTCTCATACGTCTCGAGCCAGGTTTCCGGGTCCTCGAATGTTGAACCGCGGAACGTCGGGGGCTCCCTGGGCTGCTGCAGCACGACGGAGGACCCTGGGACTGCCATTGGGGTGGACTTGGTGGCAATCTTCCTGCTCGTCTGAGCTAGAAGTCCGTGCTCTGGGGGCAGTCCTTGCAGTCGGCTGCTAGCACGCTGGTCTTGGGCGTTGTTGGTTTTGTCCTCGAGCTTCGGGCTTGGATCGCGGCTTTGCGGGGGCGTTCGGTACATGAACGCACAAGCACCTCCACCAGATGTCACGTGGTGGTGACGTTGAAGAACACAGTAGCAATACTGTGAAACACAAAACTAACTTTTATTGGGCGAACCTGTGCCCACAAGAACAGGCTACACTTATAGCACAACGATGGCGAACACAGTCGGCGATCGTCGAAAATCTGATCAGCGGGTCAAGCGCGTCGGCTTTTATAGATCAATCAGTCGTCGAATGTTCCAGATTAACAACTGGGACCCGCGTGTCTTCCACAAAGTTGTACACTATTCCCGTCGCGCATATATACAATCAGATTACACAAGTTGCGGTGAAAGACAGTGGACGGAACCCATCGATAACATTCCAGAAACTTCTTTTACATGCAGGCGCGTCCTGCGCTGTGCGATAACATTTGTTAGGCGGCGAAACGTGGTTGCCCGATAAAGCTAAGTACACGTGTCATTATGGCATAACTTAGAAACGCCAACTCATATTAGCAAATGCACAGGCATGTCCAAAACAATAAGCATATGCAAAGGGCCCCTGTAATCGTAATTCCACACAGCAGCCATCATATTCGACGCCTATGCATGACTCGCTGCTTGAAAATTCACCGAGTTCATAGACATAAACACCCTTCCAGATTCGCACCGTGCACGAAAACCGCAACAGGAGGCATAAAATCAGACATATAATCACACCATAAGAGCGATTTAGTGCGCGACGGCGATGAGCGACAAAACGGGCCGTCGCTTGAACAGATCGCTCGGTTCTGGAAATCTAGAAAGCGTCGCTCGTCTCCCGGAAGTGCTTAGCGCGCAGAACGAGCAAACGATTGAATTTTTATACGTGTAAGGATAAGAACCTACTGCAAGACCTTCGGAAATATTTTATGTTACTTTTCATGGTAAAATACATCAACCTAAATTAGTAAAGCACGCATCATGCTTGTATCGACGCGTCTTTGCAGCCTTCATACCGGCGGACACATCGGGTAGGCGTCGCTCAAAATCGTCGCTCGCACGGAGTACGACTTGTAGGCGACGAGCGAACGCGGTTGCGCGCAAGATCGCTTATATGGGGTTTATACTTTATTCAGCATAAAACATGGATTCATCAGGCGTTTTCAGTAACTTCAAGATAACGCGCCCAATTTACCTCTTGCAGCATGCAGCTGAACACCTGCGGCAACGTTTCTAACTAGCACTGGTGCTGCACGTAACTTCAGTGGTCGTAGATTACCCACCGTCAAGCGCGCGGCTTAATTATAACAAAAGCATGCCACCAGCAAAATGACCCCTTCTGCTATGTGATTCCTTGTTTCAACAGCCTTCCATTCACAGTAGACTGCCAAAGTCAATAAATTAAAACACACAAAATGCACACTAAGCACGCTCCGCATAGGCTCGGAATCATGGGCTGGTGAACAAACCATTTCAAGCGTCCTCTCGCCTCACACCTTATTGAACACACCATGCTTTTGGCAGCGCTTGCGATTTTGAAAGCTCTTACGGATAGCAGCAGGTGATAAAATCACACGTAGTTGTCGCAACGACTGGCTTTTGCGATTGACAGCGAGAGACAATTCGCTTGCCTAGTCCGTTGTCAATCGCGTCGGCTAAGCGCCGCGACGACTTCCTGGCGATAGCATGTCATATTCACAGAATGTGCACCTAAGTTAGAATTCACTTACCGTGGAGGATTTCTTGTTATATCTAATGAATGGCGAATGACTGTCGTGTTTTCAACGCGACGCGAGATGGCTGACACACGATCTCCCTTGGATGGCCTTCGTTGCTACTGGCTGGACGGATTACTTTTCTCCGGTGCTCTGCTGTTCCGCGATGTCGAGCGCGCGCGCAGTGCAGCAACTCCGAGTGAAAAAGTAGAGCGCTCCCTCCGCGTTCCTTTGAACTGTGGCTGCCTGTTCTCTTAGAAACAAAAAGGTGTGTTCCTTGCTCAGTGTGCGTGAGTGATACATCGTCATGTTCGGGGACAGCCTCCTACAGTTGAAGCAGAAGATTACGCTACGTTTTGTTCTGTATTGCCGCAAGAGTAGAACGGGCATTCTCCTCTCTCTTTGGAGGGCAGAGTGAAAAGCACATTTCAATCTCTCCTTGATGACAGAGTGAACAATGCATTTCGCTCCACTCAACATTTTCCGAGAGTAAAACAACGTTTTGAAGAGTAAATCGGTCGCTTCCCTCCTGCGATACCCTCCCTAGTTTTCAGAGTGCACCTTGTATGGGGCTATACATCATTACACCACATTAAGAAACTCAGTCTATGTCAAAAGCGCGCAGTTCGCACAATCGCTTACGTTTCATATGCTACTCATACAATTCCCTATTTTAACGCATTTAAAATACGCAAAGTGGAATTTATCTACGCATTTCGTGTTTGCTGTACTTATCGGTTCGTCATTAAAGCCAATAACAGTGACTTTACAGGTTCATTTTGTTTAGCAAAGTGACACTACCCATAGAACACAAGAATTCAGGATCCTTTGTTTCAGTGATTATGCCGCACAAATTACAGAAATCAGTCGCTATCATTCCATCTAGCAGCGCTCTTCAACAAATATGTCAAACATAGGATAATCCTTGAGACTGCATCCAGCAAACATTTTATTTGTTTTTATTAGGTCAAGATATGATTTAGTCCGCATACCCATCAAGCCCTGGAGGTCAAGAATAAGACCGCGAGGAGGCTGAGGAGCACAGCGGTACCTCACATAGGCTCCTGCTTTTTTCGCTATTTTGTGTGGAACATTGCTTTGAAACTCGGCGAATTTGCTAACCTTAAATTTCTGAAGTTGCAAAGCATCATTTGAGACCAGCCACGACGCAGTGAGTAGACTTTTGTTCGAATAATCGAACCCTGAGCATTCTGTGACCATGCGCTCGAAGATAACCCTAACGCCGAGGCACCCGTGGCACGTGCAGGGCACCAGCTGCTCGCGCCTGCAGGCTCGCGGTGCACGAGCACGGCGCTCTCGCAGTAGGAGAGAATCACGCAGAACCAGCATCTGAGGCGAAGCGCGCACGCTTTTCTGGAAACACAGATGGCGAACGCTTTACAAGAAGAGCCGACAATGGCGCCAATGGAGGTGACCGGGGCTAACTCCGATACCATACCACAGTGGACATACGACGCGAATAGTGGCAAAACGACGGGTAAAGCCCACATAGAGTGGCTACAAGTTGGTCGTAAAGGCAAATCAGCAAAAGAAGACAATAAAGCCACCGAGGAAAAAGCCATGGAAGTCCTGAAACCAGACCCGAAACCCCAAGCACAGCCACTGCCGCAGTATCAACGCATTCTGAGGATGCGACCATTCCCTACTGACGACTTCAAAATCATATTCCGCCCTCAAGCAGGACTTGACCTCTCAAAGCACACAAATATCGCCGTGACGCATGCCATAGGAAGATCCAGTGGTTTGGTCCGACAAGACTTTCACGAGAATGTCCGATTACAAGTGCAGAAACTAGAGAATGTGATCACCGCGAGCACGGCAAGTACGGAAAGAGCATCCAAACTGCAGCATATCAACACCATACAACTCGGCAGAACCGTCTATCAAGTAAATCCCCACATTCGACACCCAGACGACGTGTGCTGGGGAGTGATATACGGCCTCAAACCAGGTACAAGTCCCGTGGAGATTGTTGCCAGCCTTCGAGTGGACTCGACATACACGTTCTCCGCGCGCATGCTAGGATCTCAACAGCCGCGGTTATCACCTTCGACGGACACAGCACGTCCCTTATTACGTAACGTACCATAGCGGTGACTAAAGATGCAAGCCCTACCGGAAATTCGTCCAGTACTGCAGAACCTTCGGCGCTATCGGACACGGACAGGATATATGTCCTCAGACGAGAGCCAACTTCTGCTACACATGCGGGCGCGATGGAGTCCCGGAAGAACACGATTGTCACCCGAAGAGCAAGATTTGAGGCCGAGACCACGAAACGACAGGAAAAGAATGTGAGAGGAAACTTCGTAACAACCCGCCCCCTACTAAGAAAGAAGACAGCAGCTTGACAACGCTCGCGCCCGAGAGAATCACTGGAGCTCGAGAACCGAATACTTCCCGACACTGGTTACCACCTCGGGCAGCTCACGGGGGCCCTCGCCTCGACAAAGACCTGGCCGGAGACGCTCTCTCTCTATCCTAAGATTGCACTCGACATCCAGCTCTCGGTCACAGTCTCCCTCCCTTAGGCGAATCACTTACCACTTACGTCGCCGCGGCGAACGGAAGCAGCGCCTCGAATTCCTCACGCAACCTGAGCAGTACGGGCGGGACAGCGACGATACGGATACTCGAACATAAAGTACAGGATATACAGAGGACGGTACAACAACAACCGGTAGCCGAGTGCAACACGCCAGAACTCGAGGAAAAAGTAGCTAAGAGAGTAGAAAAAAGCATACTAAAACAGGTAGAAGCCACATAATGAAGCGGGTAGACGAACGGCTGCAAGTACACGAAGCGAAGACTCTCGCCCTTATTGAACGATAGATTCAAGTCCTCGAGGAACCCCTCATTACGAAACTTCTCTCATCAGCAGACAGAACCATACAGCCAGTGATAACTAAAATCATGGAAAAGGTATAGCCATTAACCCGTACGCTTTCCACTCTCGACGCCAAACTGCATGACTTCATGGCACAACACAACTTGATGACCTATGCTTACAAGGATTTCTTGACTCATGAACATCTGGCGGAGTCGTTAGGAACCAAACGGAAAGGACGAAAACCTGCACGAGTGGAACGCGCGGAGGATTCTAGCTCCACAACACCAAACCACCTACTGCAGGCGGAGGACAACCACCAATATGGCGGCTTCCAAACATGGAGATACCGAGCCGCTTCCCACCCTCCGCATTTTGCACTGGAATTGCATATCCTATAGACCTCGCTCTGCCAACCTGCAAGAAAATCTCAAAGTTAACAATCCTGACATAATCGTGCTACAGGAAACCAGCACCAAGAAAATAAAGCTCCCCGGCTACAACACTATGGCATACACAGCCCGCACCGCAATTCTTGTCAAGAATACACTAACCGCACAGCCTCGCGAAATTGAGGACACTGAAATCGAACACATCATAGTGGAGGTGTTGCCGACTCGCAAGCATCAACAGAGCCAATACCTGGCCAATCTTTACAGCCCGCCGCGGGAGCAGCTACTCCCCTACGACCACTTCGTCCGGGACTTTCGCAAGAACGTCAACGGCAACCGGCTTGTTGCAGTAGAGAACTTGAACGCCCCAGATGCCACCTGGGGCTAACCGAATACCACCAAGAAAGGGGCACAGGTTTACGACGCCGCACAGCAGCACGGTCTTACGTTATGGAATGACCTGCTCCAATCCACCCGAGTGGGCAACAGCGTGTGGAGGGACACCAATCCTAATTTCACGTTCACACGAGACGTGTGAAATAGCACGTGCACCCGACTCCCGGACACGCTAGGGAGCGATCACCACATAATTCAAATCGAGGTTCAGCAATCTCATCGCGCACCCAAGACAAGAAGGCACGACTCACTGACTGGAACGCGTATATGAATGAGCTTCACAACGATTCGGACATCAAAGACATTGAAGATTGGCTAAATGGTATCGTAGGTATGGCTGACGGCCACACCAGGACTAGTCAACTAGACGGGGACAATCCGGCGGTCGATAATCACCTACTGCACTTATGGGAGGCTCGGCGATTGCTCCTCAAACGATGGCGACGCCAAAAGCTCAACCGCAAGCTCCAGCGCCGAATCGCCCTATTAAGCACGCAGGCACAGGAGTACGCTGAAGAGCTAGCAAGTCAGAACTGGCAATCCTTCTGCGACCAACTTCAAGGGACCCTTAGCACAAAAAAGACTTGGCATATACTTCGAGCTTTCACATAGGCAAAACTATAGGCGGCCCTCTGTCTAGGCTAACACGCAATACGAGCCCGGGCAATGACAGAGTCACCAACAAGCACCTTCGGCTGCTACCCCCTCGGGCGCTGACGGCTCTCCTTTGGTACTATAATGACTCCTGCATTAAGGGCGAGCTACCAACAGGTTGGAAACGCTCGGAGGTAACCATGGTACCCAAGCCAAACAAGCCCATCTTTATCGCAAATCTCTGCCCATCTCCCTTACGTCCTACGCCGGGAAACTGTTTGAACACACGGCCAACGAGCGGCTCACCACATATCTCGAAGAAAACGATCGCTATCCGCACACCATAGTCGGCTTCCGCCAGATGCTCTCTACGCAGGAAGTCCTCTTCCAGCTAAAGGAAGACATCATTGACCATTTGACCAAACACAGCCAGTCTTCCATTCTAGCTGTAGAGGTAAAGAGCGCCTTTGATAACGTGAGCCATGAAGCCATTCTCTGTAACCTAGAAGACATCGAAGAAGACAGAAGGGACGCCTTCATGCGCGCTTTTCTCACCAACCATACGGCCACGGTGGGGATTGCCCACCTTGGGAGCAAGACATTTGACCTACCTAACTGTGGTACGTCACAAGGTTCGGTAGTCTCGCCACTCCTCTTCAACGTGGCCCTACTCAAGCTTCCCCGCCTCCTAGACACCGTCCCAGCAATATTCCATGCTCTATACGCAGATGATATGATGCTGTGGAAGAGAGGCGCGAGCACGGGCGAACAGGAGGCTCGTCTTCAGGAGGCGGTCAACATCATCGAACGGTACCTGAACACCTACGGCCTCCACTGTGCCCCGGATAAGGCTTAATGTGCTGTGCCCCCACAAGTTCTTAATTCATGGTGTCCCGATACCGAAAGTCGACTCACTTCGAATCCTTGGAGGCCATATACACAAGGACGGGTCCGGCTCCACCACACTCCCCAGTATACACACCACCATTGCACAACTTACTCATCTGATACAACGGGCGGCGAATCGTCACAATGGCCTCAATGAGCACGACACCTTGCGAATGGTACAAGCCCTCCTTTACACCCGCATTACATACGGAACTCCTTACTTCAGACTGAAGACAGCCGAGAACCAAAAGCTAATCCTCGTGATACGAAAGGCGACGAAGCTCGCCCTAGGACTACCGACAACCGCCGCCACTGACCGATTGCTTCGCATGGGAATTTACAACTCCTGGGAAGAACTCGCGTAAGCGCACCTAATCAACCAGATCGAGAGACACTAGCTCACAACCACAGGCCAAGCAGTCCTCCGACGCAAAGGATACGTAACCAACATAGAACACGATCACGCATGTAATGAAAAGATCATGTCGAAGATCCGAGAATTTCTACAAGTTCTTCAGGTACATTGGAACATGCATCCAGGATACCATCGAGGCAGACGACTCGCCAGAGTAAATGCCATCAGACACAAGCACCGTAACGACGCGCAGGCGCGCTGCATGGACGCAGCCAAGTATCCGGGCCGAAACGCCTTCGCCATCAGCGTCACAGAATACAGGGGGACGACACTGGCGTTGGCGACAATTCTCGCCAAACGCGCGGAGGCAGCGGAGGAGGCCGCTATAGCACTCGCCACCCAAACAAGCGAGGATGCCATAGTGGTCTTCACCGACTCTCAAACAGCGGCACGCAACTACATGAAGGGCAGGATCTCCATCAAAGCGATCAACATACTGAAACGTGGGGACACTCCACCCCCCTAAACCTGCATCATGTGGGTTCTGGGGCACGAGGGACTCAAGGGGAATGAAGCCGCACAAACCGCGGCCCGCGAAAGCCTCAACCTGGCCTCCCAGCACAAGATTCTAGACATGTCCCACCCGCCCAAATCAATGGAGGAAACGAAAACAATACCGCTAACA
Organism: Dermacentor andersoni; assembly: GCF_023375885.2. Lineage (NCBI taxonomy): Eukaryota > Metazoa > Arthropoda > Arachnida > Ixodida > Ixodidae > Dermacentor > Dermacentor andersoni. The sequence continues at coordinate 3,839,423 of NC_092823.1, forward strand.
TTAACAAAGCCGCCCTACAGGTCACTTATATATGCGAATGTTTGCACAAGGAACATCAATTACATGAGAAAGCCCTCGGCTGGGTGCTTTACCAACCTCTCCCTTTACTCTCGTACTTCGTCTTCATTGCAACAGTGCTGATAAATTACAGCGTCAAGTATGACTTTGAAGATCCTAATCTTCTCTCTGAGGGAATGCTTCGTAACTACGCTGAAGTCCGGACTCAGCTTTCACCGAAGTATATATTTCAAAAAACGGGTGGTAAAAAAGTGCTTCTCAAGACTACGCACGGGGTTAGAGTATTTTGGATAGCGATGTGGTCAGGTTAGGCCAAGTTCATTACTTCAATGAACCGCAAATTACCCAAGTTCGGGAGAAAAACCATGTGGTTAGCGTAAAGACGTGCAAACACATGCATTGTGCGTGTTTTCTTACGGCTTTTCGTTAACCACGCACTACCCGCACTTCCGTGCTTTTCGCTGAATTGACATTGTTGAGGACGACATAGAGTTCATGATAAAGCAAAATGTGATGGAAGATGCCTTCGAGTCTTCAACAGCCGCAGTGTCTGACTACAATTTCCATGCCTGTATAATTTTCAATATTTTTCATTCCCTATCTCTCATGTCTGTCAAATATTTCTTTTCCTGACCTAACCTTTCGAGCAAACATCTTAGGCATCCATTCCTGCGTTGAGCATCGGCGTCGTTGTCCCTCGGCGTAACTGAGCGACCGAGCACCGCGAAGGATGAAAGAGCGAACGCAGAGCTCAGCCGGGCATGGAAGACGGCGATAGGGAAGAGAGCGTGAGGAGAGCGGAGCACAAGGGTGCAGTGCAAGCATGAGGACGAAAGCGGAGGAGCGCACGGCACGTGTTCTACGGCGGTGACGAGGCAGGTGGTGAGCGCGTCCGCCGATACCATATATGGACACAAAAGCTGGCGTGGGCGTCGGACCTAGTCCGCATGTGCTACATCGCTCGCGAGAGAATGCGCTCTGTGCTTGCGACATGTTCCCGTGTTAATCTTTTCTTTCTGATCAATGATCGACGCAATGGGTGTAAGTGCTTCGCCTGCGGCTGGTGATACACGAGCTGCCCGAGCAGAGGCTCACGCGCCGCTCAGAGGTCCCTGTAGCTCAGAATCAAATTCTTTCCCACAATATGTAGTGAATTGAAACCGCCTAAACAGCTGAGCTCCAAGCTCACGCTCGAGAGTACCGTTATCGTCGGCGGATTTTTTCATTCAGGTGCATACCTATAAAGTGGGCAAATCAACAAAACGTTACAGGGATGTTTCACTTCGGCAACTCGAGTTATGAGCAAGTGTATGGACACCGCGACCATGCACAGTGGGCACCACGGCGTCGAAGCCCTAAGGGAAAGGCTGCGAGCACGTTAGCGCACTCTACATCAATATCGACCGTGCAACGCCTGCTGTGCCACACCGAACATTCTTATTGCTACACATGCAAAGAAAAGACGCCGCGAACATGCACTGTGAGCAAAGCGGCATCGAAGCACAAATGGAAAACGCGCCAACTCGGCGACTCTTTTCTCCACGGCTCAGTGAATTCCTCCTCCGGGTTTGCTTCCCTCGCGGCTTCAAACGTAACATCGCCGATTTCACAGACGCTTGCCCATAGGACAAACAAAAAACTGGTCTTATTGCTATAGCAATTATATCGACACTCTAGGTACGTTTCTGCTGTCAGCGTCGGCGTCGCCGTGATGTTACGAATGAATGAAAATGTGTGAGGGTGAGCCAGCGAACGCCGTTGAATCTCTCGTGCACAAATGAGGAACACGGCCTGCAGGAGTGCCCACTCCTGTCACGCTTGAGGCAGGGGGTTCAAACGAGGGAGGAGGGCCGTTCTTCTCTGGCGGCTGTTAGGATGCAGAATCAAGCGTCTTTCCTTTCTTTAGATCACTATCATCATCAGCATCGTCATGCACCTCGATGAGCTCGTCGTCGTGTTGCCGGCGCTTGTGTGTCTTGAAAGGGACCTGCGATGTTGCCAAAGTGCGCGCTCGCGCGGGCCTCATCTTCAAAAGGTTCTGCGAAGTTTGCCCAGCACGCGTAGTGACGGTAGCTTCGTATGCGCGTTGCTTTCGACGTTTCGTTCGCATTGAAGCGCGACATGCATGACGGTCAATTCGCTTGCTGCTGCCGCGATTCCTCACTCAAGAATTTTGACTGCGAGTTGGCGCGCGCATCGAGCGAGATGTGTTCAAGTCTACATGCGCGCGCGTGACACCGGGGTAGTTAATTTAGTTAAAACAAGTTGGCGGGTTGGTTGGTTTGAACACGTGATAGAATGTGTAAGCACAACAGAACAAGGACGTAGAAAGAAGTAGACACACAGAGACAGCGCTGTCTTTGTGCGTATGTTTCTTTCTACGTCCTCGTTGAGTCCAGAATACACATTTTATCATAATCATTAAGTTAGTAAGGGAACCATTACAAGATTATGCGGCCGACAAAACTACTATCCTTACTTCTTACAAGTATCAACTAATTTGCTATCGCAATCGGTGCTCCGCCTTTGGGGCGGCGCTGCGAATATGAAGTCATATTTCGACCATAGTGTCGGTAGCGGCTGGTGACCTTTATCTTATTTTGCATTAGCCCTAGACGGAACATATGTTGTTCAAGCGTAAGTTAGATAAAAACTTAATGCTACTTCTACAGGTGTATTGTGCCACACGTGCTTTTTTTTTCTTCAAGGCATTCAGTTTAAAAATAATGTTAAGTAACTTACGTAGGTACCTTGAGAAGCAAAGTACGATATACAAATTGTTATCTCGTGGCCGTGCCAGAAATATTGGCTCCAAAGACAGTGCTGGGTACACCTGGGTGATCTACAGATGTCTTTCGAATGTTCAAACTGTACAAATACTGCAGCCAGTCTTTGAACTAGCTTGCCCAAAGACATAACTTCATTCTTACCTTATCAGTACTTTTTCTGCACACTGCGCAAGTATTTCCTGTAAAGATAATAAATTCACAAGAAGTTTCTTTTCTTTTGTATATTGACAACAATACCACAAAGACCCCTTCATCAACTCACTTTCAGTTCTGGAGTCCGAGCTGCATAAATATGATGCACTCTATTCTATCCCTTTGTGGGACCGCGGGAAAGATACGCTCCTATTTCTGCAGAAAACTTGTTCTCCGCCAGCGCCCATCGCAACCAGAGCAATAAGATGGTGCTGCAAATATAACCTACGATAATCTAATCTAAAAAAAGCGCTTTAACATGCTTTCAACAGCTGGCGCTAGTGCCATAATTAAGTTAAAGTTTGTTCTGTCTTTTAGGAAAGTTTTTGAATTTTCTCACTGTTTGGCTTAAAGAACCTGCGCTTCATAATGCAGTCAAGTTAGTCCTTTTGTGGTTTTTTAGAAAGTCAATTGTACCTCCCAACCATCGTGTGTTTTTTTTTTTTTTTTTTTTACAAATTTGTGCAGTAAATTGAGCGATATAGGCATCAAAGCACAGTCGGCAATATTGCGTCGGTTCTCGCTAAGCTTATTTGTGGTGAATGGTGCATTGAAATATTGCAGTGAAATTGGCAGAAATTCAGGGACAGCAACAGCACTCGACCCTATCGACAGCAAAAAGAAGAAAAAGATGGCGAAAATTTTGTTTGCGTATGCGATCAGGCGAGATTCGTAGAAACAGACCCCAATGCTATGAAGGTTCTCAGGAGGCGCAGAAGCAGGTGGTGTTCTACTGCTGGGAATGAGGCCCACAAAAAGTTCCGCAGCCCAACTCATCAAGTGCCAACTTTAGAAACTTGTTTCGGGCCGTTTCATGCCAAAAACCAGGCAAAGTGTTCCACAATATGGTGCCGTCACGAGACAGTGGAACGATGTTTTCACACTTTTGTAGGCTCTCTAATGTGTCAGCGGGACCTAACTGTACTAATTTCTTGTTAAATAATGTATCGGCTTGATTTTGATGTAATTTGTTTTATACTATTTCTAAGTGCTTTATACGTCTAAACCACAGCCGCTTTTTGATATCATCAGATAACAAATATAAAAATGAAGCAGGTGGACAGGCTTGCTATAGGCAATGCAGCAGTGGCGTTTGGGAGCCGCTGGGACAGCTGTACATTTCGCTACTCTTTAGGCCATTTCTTCGTCGAACGAATTGCCCTTTGCAATATCCTGCTTGACTGTGGGATTCCTAATCTACTGAAACAGATGCAAATTGTCGCTTGCATTTTTTTCAGGCACGAGGTAAACCAAGTCAGATACTCGTATCACACATGCTCGACAAAAGGCCACGGAATCCTTAATGTGCACTGTAGCGCAGTGCACATGCCTCAACATGGAGTAATGTTTATGAAAAGCGAGAATTGTCCTCCCATCGACAACACCACGTATCTAGAACGGATGCGCCTAGAAGCTCTCCTTAACATTGCACACTTCCGCAGAACTACATTTTTACGTTCCCTGTCCCTTTTGCTTCTAGACGACGATTATTTGTCTCTCTCTGCGATATGCTAGCCTCCTGGTTGGCTCAGACCTTAGAACGAGCTCGAAAAGCATAGGTCCGCGATTCGATTCGCTTTTCAGGAAGAATCTTTCCTTAGACCACAAAGCTTGATTTCTTACTACAGAACGTAGTATTCAAAACTAACAAGGCTCACTCGACGTCAGGGCCTGCAGGAGGACGAAGTTACAAGGCTTCGCATAGAAACACTGCTCGTCAACGAAGAAGCCTATTCAGCTACGTGCGTGTCGCTCACATCAAAGCTTGGCAGAACACACAAGGTACATAGGAAGGCTTAGAAACATGCTCTAGGCCTTCACCCTTGCAACCTCTGCTTAAAATCGCTTGGCGTCGGCAGTACTGTCACAGGTACCATCGAGGCACACATTATCAAGTAACGAGAACGCCTAGTAATCACCACAGCAGGCCGCACCGTCGTCCACCAATAAAGGGACCCTGCTGCAGATTTCGACTTCAACACCAAAGCACTACCTCCAAAAATCTGGCATTGCGTAATGGTCGCCTGCGTGCCACGAAATAAACACCCAGACTTCCATGCCGAACATCGCCATACTCATCCAAGGGTACTACAACAGCAATATGGTGATCAATCCATACAGCATCATCTAGGTAGACACGGCTGCGTACCTCGGTCGCAAGGCCACATGGTCCCATTGGTCGACCACACCTTGCAAGAGCTAGCGTAGGCCCCATTTAATGTAACTCCCATCACTCTAGCACATGTTGCGTCCATTAACCTTGCCATCCCACGCAAACCAAACAGAGAACACGGTACCTTGATCTCTGATTCCCAGACTTCTTATCGTAGCTTCGTATGAGTCCGACAACTCACAGCAGCCAATCGCATCCTTTGCTGTGCTACCATAATGCCACCCAGCATCAGCATCGTATGAACCCAAGGGCACGATTCCCACCACAACAAGCAGCGACTCCACGCAGTCACCCGAGCCTATGTCATCCGGAAGCTGCACCAAGTACCCCATGACCACAAAGTCGAGTTCTTACATCGTACTTATAACCCCCTCCTCCAACACTATCGACTATAGCGCCCTCTTGACTCCCTGCTAACAAAACCTTCTCGAGAGAAGCAGCTGTTGCGTAGCGACCATGCTATTCACCCTACACTCTACTCCTACAAACGTCCACACTTCGCGGAGTACGCAACCTTTATTACTCCAGCAGGACACGCTCATATACGCCCACCATCGCCGCATCACAAATCCTCCCAACGACAAGTGAGAGGCCATGCTGTTCAGTTGGAACCCGCGTGACCAGCAACAGATGGCGTGGTGGGCCCAATTAGTAGCCAAGTCGGTAAGCATCCTCCAAAAAGAAGCCCCAGCACTGGCGTAGGTCGGAAGGCGCTCGAAACTGCCGACTCGAGTTCTTTATTTTTCTTACAGGGTTTGGTGAAATAACATAGTCCGACGATTGCGCTTCAATCACTGAGCATTGTACATTTCTTACGGGGCTTTGCTATTGTCTTGTAGTTCTGACATTATTAAAGAAGCTGTTCATAAGCAAGAGACTTGTGTCTCATGGGAATTGCTTGTCTGCGCCTCCGCAGCTGCAACGTCTCCGATGCATGGGCTACGAAGGCAAAAAGTCAGATTTGCAGTCGCCATTTTGTCTTATTATTAGTGCATCAGCCTTTCATTTAAGGTATGCCAACCTTCAGCACACTTCCCAACTCTGCTTCCGTCCTGCGCATGACAGTTCGCTGTCCATCCACGGCGAACACAAACGTACCAGCGCGTTCACACATACCGCCACCGACGGCTATTGATCTACATTCTAAGCCACTAAGAATGGCGAAGTATTGCAATCGTAAATATGATTACAACGGACACAGAGCAAGAACTTATCGGCATATGTATGATCGGCGAAGCCACTCACTAGACAAGAGAAAGGGAAACATACGTTTTCTGTTTGTGTCCATGCCTTTAGACCGCAGGTCTCAGAAGCCGGTTCCTCCGTTGAGCGTAGGCGTAACCGAGCGGACTAGCACAGAGAAAGATGAAAGAGCGAAGGCAGAGAGCAGGGCGGGGCATGAAAGACGGCTATAGTGAAGAGAACGCGAGGAGGACAGCAGAGGAGGAGGGTGCGGCTGGACCATGAGCCGGAGAGCTCAGGAGGAGATTATGGCGAAATCGTGAGGAGAAAAGCGTATTACCGCGCAGGACGGCCCCTGCGACGACGACCTCGACGAGGCTGCAACACAGTAGCGCGCCGTCGTCTGTTCACCGATGGCATGCGGAGAACGCACCCACCGATACCATATATGCAAACAAAAGCGCTGCATGAGCGGGCGTCTGCCTGTGGCGGCTGCTGTGGATCGCGCCCACGCATCACTCACGCGCTGTCTCTATCGATGTCCCAATTACGAACCACTCGTGCCACAGTTCATTCAATTTGCAATGTGCTGCACGTGACTAATTTTCTGTACAAGCCAATATATCGTGAAATGAAAATACATATAAACTTCGTATTAGGGAGTAACGTAATCGACGGCGAATTTTTTACTCCTTAAAGAAATGGTATAAACCCGGGCCGTACCCGAAGGCGGTAGAATATCTTGCAATGTGTTCGTAGCGTTCTGCTTCTAGGAAAGGAGTTGGAATACAGAGCCGACCACGAAGGCGGAGATGCAGTTATAACACAGCGTCCGAAAGCGTTAGCTGCCACATGGCGAGAACGGGACGAACTGAATCGCTCACACTCGAGACGCAAAGAAAAAAAAATGGCTGTGGCTTAGCTAAGGTTAAGCCCAGGATGCGAAGCATACTAACCTTTATTTTAGTTGTTGAACTAAAATTTAGCCTGGTGAACTGCTGTTGCTTGGCTATATTTGGTCCGGCTAGTAGAAGAAACAACTCATGCGTTACTCTGCTTCGCCTTCAAGAGTGGAACACGACAGCGTTCCCGTCGACCCGCCAAGGGGTGTAAGACAATGGGCTACGGCACAGTGACTACGCGCCCCGCATTGGACGCGGTGAGCGTCGAGCAACGCAGCGTTCGGCGCGGCAACGAAACGTGCGCCTGAGCAAGCGACGCACGCCTGAGCCTTAGAAACAGCTCGTTTCTAAGGCAACACCGCATTCACTAGAGGCGCTTTTGTGCCGCTTCGAAGCATCGTACTCGTGGCTCAGTGGTAGCGTCTCCGTCTCACACTCCGGAGACCCTGGTTCAATTTCCACCCAGCCCATCATGCAAGAGTTGAGCCAAAGCCACCTAGAAAAAGCGCAGCTGCTTATATACCGCCGCGAGCGACGGCGCGAGTTGGAGCCCCGTTTCTCCTCTGTCGTGACGTCACGGTGTCACGTGGTCAGCCTTGAAGGCGACGCCGCGAGCGATGGCGCGAGTTGGAGCCCCGTTTCTCCTCTGTCGTGACGTCACGGTGTCACGTGGTATTGAAGGCGACAACGCCGCGCCTGAGGAGCTGGGTTGAGCTCTAGTAATACGCTTCGCATAAAAGTCATCAATTCTAGTGGTCGAACGGAAGCTGGTGCACACAGAAGTGCTCTAGCTCATGCTATGTGGGACGTGACACATACGTGACAGTCGTATACAAAGTGGGCAAATCGACAATATGTTACAGTGATGCTTCACTTCGTGAACTCGGGCAACACGCAAGAGTGTCGACGCCGCGAACATGCACGGCGAGCACCGCGGCATCGAAGCGCAAACGAAAAGGGCGCGAACCCCGTTCGCGAACGCTACATTGATGACACTCGCTCGACCATGCAACACTTGGCAAAAGAAACGCACTTACTGCAACACATGCAAAGAAGAGACGCCTTGAACATGATCAGCGAGCAGCGCGGCATTGAAGCAGCAACGGAAAAGGCGCGAACGTTGCGATTCTCTTCTCCACCGCTCCGTGCCTTCCTCCTCCGGCGCTATCTTTCCTCGCAGTTTCAAATATTATATCGCCGATTTCACAGACGGGCCTTCTACGCTTACTTATCAGAGAAGCTTATAACCGTTCAGTAAAACCTAATTCCAAAATTAAAAGCGTAATGTTTCGATGGTGGATGTCGGTCGCGGCTGGCGACATTTATTTTATAATAATATTCTATTACGACTACGCGGTACATCTTTTCTTCCAGCGTAAGTTAGCTCAAAGTTTTATGCTAAGTGTACAACTGTATTACACCACATAATATTTCTTTTTTACAAAATAATCAGATTTATAAAATATTGTTAACTTACATAGGCACCATAAGGATTGGTTCCAAGTACAGTACCGTCGATGTCCATTGACCTTAAAAATGTGTTTCCGATGTTAGCATTCACACCATCATTGTACATAACTATTGTGTAGACTGTATATATTGAACGGCATTTTGTGTAATGTCAGAAATAGGTAATGTGTAACTGTGCATTTCTCTGGGTCTGTGCCATAGGGTTTGGTTCCAAAGACAGTGCCGCCAATGTCCATCGACCTTAAGGATGTCTTTCGACTGTTAGCAGTCACATGATAATTGAACAAAACGATTGTGTGCACTGTATACTTTGAACATCACTTTGTGTAATGTGACAATTGGTTTATGTGTAACTCTGCGTTTCCGTAGATCTTTGTCGTAGAATGTGGACTCAAAAACTTGTTTCAAAATGCGCCATGTATACAATGCTTCTTACTTTGTACATGTTATCGTCCTGGTGGAATCGTGCCGTGATTGTAACTTCTTGTTCATATCGTATCTTGTTGAAACAAACTTTTCTCAGCCAGCAGTCTCACGTACACGCACAGATTATGGAATATTTTACCTTGAGAAACTATGCAAGTTATACATAGTTTTTTCTCTTTTTTACAGTGGAGATGCTAGAACCTCGCTAGGTTTCTCTTGACGTTCGCAGTTCGCAGCTACGCCCAGCTGCGGGAGGGAGAGCTGAGAGAAAGAGTGAAAGCAGAGTATTAAAATAGCATCGCGCAGCAAACGCGGTGAGGGTGGGTGGAGCCTAGCGGCACAGCAGGAGCGGCGAAGCGGGGACACAGTTGGTGTGACGTCATTGCTCTCCGATAAAAAACCCGCGCGCTCTCTTCGGCTCATATGAAGAAGCTACCAGGTACACGGCGTTGGAGCTAGCATGCATCAGAGCTAAGGCGCGCCGGTTGTCGCTGCGTCGCGTCGGTGCAGCGTCTGGCACACGACACCGACGCATAATGCTCTTCAACAAATCGCTTCTGTTGCGGCGGCCGCCTCAAATAGTGCGCTGACCCAACCGGAATCTCCCCACAGATGAAGACGGCGTGGATTTTTTTTTAAGCCTTAACTTCCCCGACCTCCACCGGTCGCTGGTGTTTGAGATAGCGAAATCACATATATATGTTTTTTCAAGCGTAAGTTAGATAAAAGGTTTATGCTGCGTGCGCAACTGTATTGTGCTATAACAGCTTTTCTTTTCAACGCAATAACATTAAAAAATATTTTTAACTAACTTACATAGGTACCTTGAGTAAGTATATAAGTTATACAAAGTAGTATCTCGTGGCCCTGTTATACGAATCGGCTCCAAAGACAGTAGGTGGGCCGCTCTCCATTCCGATTTTCACGAACACGCACAAAGCATGGAATATTGACACGTGTACTTATCTTTATCGGGCAACCACGTTTCGCCGCCTAACAAATGTAATCGCATAGCATGGGACGCGCCTGCATGTATCCGAAGTTTCTGGAAAATTATCGATGCTTCTATCCGTTGTCTGTTGTCGCCGAGACTTATGTTATCTGATTTCATCACCTGACGCGAATGGTGTAGAACTTTGTGGAAGGCACGCGGGTCCGAACGATTAGTCTGGAACATTCGACGACTGCTCTATAAAAGCCGACCCGCTTGACCCGCAGATCAGATTTTCGACGATCGCCGACTGTGTTCGCCGCTTTCGTTGTGCTATAAGTGTAGCCTGTTTTGTGGGCACAGGTTCGCCCAATAAAAGCTAGTTTTGTATTCCACCGTACTGCTTCTTTCTTCACCGTCACTACCACGTGACATCTGGTGGAGGTGCTTGTGCGTTCATGTACCGAACGCCCCCGCAAAGCCGCGATCCAAGCCCGAAGCCCGAGGACATAACCGACATCGCCCAAGACCAGCGTGCTAGCCGCAGACTGCAAAGACTGCCCCCAGAGCACGGACTTCTGCCTGAAACGACAAAGAAGATCGCCGTGGTCAAGACAAACCAAATGGCTGCCCCAGTGTCCCCCGTTATCCTACAGCAACCTCGGGACCCACCAACCTTCCATGGAGCAGCAACTGAAGACCCGGAATCCTGGCTGGAGACGTACGAGCGAATCGCGACTTTCAACAACTGGGACTCCGACGACAAGTTGCGGCATGTATACTTCGCCCTAGAAGACGCCGCCAGAACGTGGTTCGTGAACAGGGAGTCGACAATGACAACATGGGACCTGTTCCGTACCGGCTTCCTGCGCACCTTTACAAGCATCGTGCGCAAGGAAAGGGCCGAAGCTATGCTGGACGCCCGAGTGCAGCTACCAAATGAGAACGTTGCCATCTTTACGGAAGAAATGAGCCGTCTGTTCCGCCACGCCGACCCGGATATGGCCGAGGAAAAGAAAGTACGCCTACTCATGCGTGGTGTGAAGGAAGAACTTTTCGGCGCAATGGTACGAAGCCTACCGACTACCGTAGCAGAGTTCCTTCGCGAGGCCACCGGCATTGAGAAGACACTCGAAATGCGGAACCGGCAATTCAACCGCCGCACAAGCTCTACCCACTACGCAGGAATTCAATCACTGGCCACGGACGATCTGCGCGAGACCATCAGGGCCATTGTGCGCGAAGAACTGCGCAAGGTCTTGCCTTCGTCGCAGCCTCAAGTGGCCTCTATCGCCGACATCGTGAAAGAAGAGGTGCACCGATCCCTTGGAGTTCCTGAGGTGCAACCAGAACCACCGCAGCCGGAAGCAATGACCTACGCCGCCGTCGTCGCCCGCCGTCAAGGCCCCCCTGCGCGACCGCGCCTAGGTCCTGCAACACCGCAATTCCGTCGTCCGCCGCCGCCGCCGCCAGCGCGCCCACCCGTCGCCCAGCGCACCTATGCGAAGAAGACGGACATTTGGCGAGCCCCCGACCACCGCCCGCTCTGCTATCACTGCGGAGAAGCCGGCCATGTGTACCGCCGATGCCCATACCGCGACATGGGACTGAGAGGGTTCGCCGTCAACGCGCCGCGCCCACAGCTTGGGGAGCGCCCACGTGACATTGCCGATTACCTAGCCGGCACTCAGTGGAACTCTCGACGACCGTCCCGTTCGCCGCCACCAGGCCGCTACCTGTCGCCGCAGCGCCGTCCATACACTGGCCCAGCCCGGGGCCGCTCTGCGAGCCCATACCCGGAAAACTAAAAGCAGCAACCGATGGAGGTGCGGTTGGTGTTCGTCGAACTGACGAAGATCCTCCGCCGCCGACAAAGACGACGAAGAGACCATCTCGACGACATAACGACACGCCGCCGTCCCGACGAAGTCTGGAAGCCAAAACTACACCGACGAAAGACGACTTGACGACGCGACGTTCCAACTTCAGTTCAACACGACGCAGCCGTGATACAACGCCAAGACCTAACTGCAATGCCAGACAAAGAACAACCGACCTCGACGTGCTTCTCGACGGCCACGCAGTCACTGCCTTAGTCAACACAGGGGCCGATTACTCCGTAATGAGTGGACACATCGCCGCCCAGTTGAAGAAAGTTAAGACCGCATGGGAAGGCCCTCAGATTCGCACCGCTGGAGGACACCTCATCACGCCGACTGGGATCTGCACGGCAAGAATAACCATTCATGACCGGACTTACCCTGCCACCTTCGTTATCCTCCAACAGTGTTCACGAGACGTCATTCTCGGTATGGACTTCCTGGACCAACACGGCGCAATCATCAACCTGAAGTCGAAGTCAGTAACGCTGTCGGAAGATAAAGCAATGCCGCCGGAGAGCCCTCGTAGTCATCACGCCTTGAGTGTGCTCGAAGATCAAGTGAGCATCCCGCCTCGCTGCAGCATTGTTATTGCGCTCAGCACCGAAACACCCGCTGACGTAGAAGGCGTCATCGAAGGCGACCAACGTCTACTGCTAGACCGTGAAATTTGCGTCGCAAGAGGGATCGCTCGACTGCATGGAGGGAAAACTGAAGTGTTGCTGACAAACTTCAGCCAGGAGTTCAAGCACATCAACAAGGGCACGACGATCGCGTACATCAAGGAAATTCTGGAAACAAGTAATGCGTTTGTCCTCTCGGATTCCACCGCATCTACCCCGACGACCATGGTTCCCGAACCAGACTACGACATTAATCCAAATCTCCCTATGATTAAGCAACAGCAGCGCAGAAGTCTGCTCCGGCGATACAAAGGCTGCTTTTCGACGTCATGGAGGATTCGACCAACACCGGTCGCCAAGCATCGCATAATCACCGAGGAATGCGCTCGACCACTCCGTCAGAGCCCTTGCCGAGTTTCGGCGCGAGAACGTGAAGCTATAAGAGAACAAGTCGACGAAATGTTGCGCGACGACATCATCCAGCCGTCGAAAAGCCCGTGGGCATCCCCTGTTGTTCTGGTGAAGAAAAAGGACGGAACCCTACGTTTCTGCGTCGATTATCGTCGTCTGAACAACATCACGAAGAAGGACGTATACCCCCTCCCACGGATAGACGACGCATTGGATCGGCTCTACAACGCTAAATACTTCTCGTCCATGGACCTCAAGTCTGGCTATTGGCAAATAGAAGTCGACGAAAGAGATCGCGAAAAGACCGCCTTCATCACCCCAGACGGCCTCTACGAGTTCAAGGTTATGCCATTCGGACTGTGCTCGGCGCCTGCAACGTTAAAGCGCGTGATGGAAACGGTTTTAGCAGGATTGAAGTGGCAGACCTGTCTCGTATACTTGGATGACGTCGTCGTCTTCGCCGGAAATTTCGACGTTCACCTTAGGCGGCTAGCAACAGTACTAGAGGCCATCAGGTCATCAGGACTTACTCTGAAGCCGGAAAAGTGCCGCTTCGCTTACGAGGAGCTTCTATTTTTAGGCCACGTCATCAGCAAATCTGGAGTTCGCCCCGACCCGCAGAAGACAGCTGCCATAGCAAGGTTCCCACAGCCCATCGACAAGAAGGCAGTGCGTAGATTTCTTGGCATGTGTGCCTACTACAGGCGATTTGTCAAGAACTTTTCACGCATCGCTGAGCCGCTGACGCAGCTAACTAAATGTGACGTCGAGTTCAAGTGGGAAACGCCGCAGGCCGACGCATTTCAAGAACTCAAACGACGCATGCAGTCGCCGCCCGTACTTGCGCACTTCGACGAGCACGCCGATACCGAAATCCACACTGACGCCAGTAGCCTAGGCCTCGGCGCCGTCCTGGTCCAGAGAAAAGATGGACATGAACACGTGATAGCTTACGCTAGCCGGTCGTTGTCAAAAGCGGAAGGCAATTATTCTACAACCGAAAAGGAATGCCTCGCCATCGTCTGGGCTACAGCGAAATTTCGCCCTTACCTATATGGCAGGCCATTCAAAGTCGTCAGCGACCATCACGCCTTGTGTTGGCTAGCGAATTTAAAGGATCCCTCAGGACGGCTGGCACGGTGGAGCCTGAGACTACAAGAATACGACATCACTGTAACATACAAGTCCGGACGAAAACACTCAGACGCCGATTGACTATCACGCGCCCCCATTGACCCGCCGCCGCAAGATGACGAGGATGACGACGCCTTCCTTGGAATAATAAGCGCGGAAGACTTCGCCGAATAATAACTAGCGGACCCGGAACTTAAAGGCCTCGCCGATTATTTGGAAGGGCACACCGACGTTGTTCCCAGGGCATTTAATCGCGGATAATCTTCCTTCACGCTTCAAGACAGTCTACTCGTGAAGAAGAACTTCTCACCAGTCCGCGCCAATTACCTTCTTGTTGTCCAGTCAGGACTTCGTCCAGAAGTATTGCACGCCCTACATGACGATCCGACCGCTGGACACCTCGGATTTTCCCGGACACTATCGAGGATACAAGAAAAGTATTATTGGCCGCGCCTGACCGCCGACGTCACCCGTTATGTCAGAACATGCCGAGACTGTCAGCGACGCAAGACACCGCCGACAAGGCCAGCCGGATTACTACAGCCAATCGAGCCTCCTTGCCGACCATTCCAGCAGATCGGGATGGACTTGTGGGGACCCTTTCCGACGTCAATAACCAGAAATAAGTGGATAGTCGTGGCGACGGACTACCTCACCTGCTTCGCTGAAACAAAAGCACTGCCGAAAGGTAGCGCAGCCGAAGTGGCGAAATTCTTTGTCGAAAACATTCTGCTGCGACATGGCGCCCCAGAAGTCCTCATCACCGTCCGAGGAACGGCCTTTACAGCGGAGCTCACCCAAGCCATTCTGAAATACAGTCAGACAAGGCACATGAGGACAACGGCTTACCACCCGCAGACGAATGGTCTTACGGAGCGGCTGAATAAGACCCTCGCCGACATGCTAGCAATGTACGTCGACGTCGAACACAAGACCTGGGATGCCGTCCTGCCGTACGTAACATTCGCTTATAACACGGCGGTACAAGAAACAACACAGATCACGCCGTTCAAGCTGGTTTACGGCAGGAACCCGACGACGACGCTCGACGCCATGCTGCCGCACGTCACTGACGAGGAGAATCTTGACGTCGCTACCTATCTCCAGCGCGCCGAAGAAGCCCGACAGCTCGCCCGCCTACGGATCAAGAACCAGCAGAGGACCGACAGCCGACACTACAACCTCCGACGATGCTTCGTGGAGTACCAGCCCGGTGACCGTGTTTGGGTTTGGACCCCTATACGCCGACGAGGACTGAGCGAGAAGCTTTTGCGTCGCTATTTCGGACCGTACAAGATCATCCGACGTATTGGCGCACTGGACTATGAGGTCGTGCCAGACGGTATTTCGCTATCACAGCGGCGCCGCTCGCGACCTGAAATAGTCCACGTTGTGCGACTCATGCCCTACTACCAGCGTTAACGAACTTCGTGGCTTCGCGTAACTGACCTTTGGACTTTATTTCTTTTTTGTTACTTATGTTTAAGAAGTGTCCTTTTGTGTTTCGCTCTCTTATATTTGTAGCATCGGGACGATGCTTTCTTTTAAGAGGGGGGTATTGACACGTGTACTTATCTTTATCGGGCAACCACGTTTCGCCGCCTAACAAATGTAATCGCACAGCATGGGACGCGCCTGCATGTATCCGAAGTTTCTGGAAAATTATCGATGCTTCTATCCGCTGTCTGTTGTCGCCGAGACTTATGTTATCTGATTTCATCACCTGACGCGAATGGTGTCGAACATTGTGGAAGGCACGCGGGTCCGAACGATTAGTCTGGAACATTCGACGACTGCTCTATAAAAGCCGACCCGCTTGACCCGCAGATCAGATTTTCGACGATCGCCGACTGTGTTCGCCGCTTTCGTTGTGCTATAAGTGTAGCCTGTTTTGTGGGCACAGGTTCGCCCAATAAAAGCTAGTTTTGTATTCCACCGTACTGCTTCTTTCTTCACCGTCACTACCACGTGACAATATATTACTTTGAGAAACTATGTAGGTTATACAAATTAGTTTGTCGTCGCCTTGAAATAAGATTGGCTCTAAATGCAGTACCATAGATGTCCTCTGAGTGTAGAGATGTCTTTTCGTTGTTTACAGTTTCATGTGCACGAACAATTTAGGGAACATTTTCCTTAGCAACTACTGCAGCCAGTCTTTGAATTGCCCTTCCTGAAGACGTACCTTAATCATCATCCACTCAGTATTTTACAGCGAAACTATATATGGCTATGGTTCCGTGAATTTTTATTCTCCCTGAACAAAAACTCTCGTGATCAATGGCTCATGTCCACGGAAGCACGTAAACTCTTTTCGCTCATATCGCCATAAGGCAGAGGGTACAAACACTCAGCAGTGCAGTGAACAGTGCTTATATTCTTTGTTTTGTTTCGGAAGCATATATACGCTTAACAGGACATTGGAATCAAGGAGCACGCTGGAAACTGCCACCGGAAGGGGCACAATGCCTGCCTACTCTTCAGAAAAGAGGGGACAGAACCATAGAAAATCACGCATACAGCATACAGAACAGCATATGTTTCAATGAAGAACAAACTAAAGAAAGCATTGGAACCACATAATTCATCATGAGGCGCTCGTGACAGCAATGCGAAGCACGTAGCGCTCTCCCCAAACGTTTCCCGGTAAACATTACTGTTACACAAGCTACCGCGGCGACCCAGCTGTCGACATAGGGTGTGACGTCTCTAGCCTTTCGTATATAAAATAACCAGCCTAACAACTGATCTCAATGTTGTTGCAGCACCACTATGGGCCGCGGTGTTCTGTCAAAATTACGATTACTCCCGTTCCTGCCATTACTATAACGTCACCACTGCCACTACTCTAAAGCAAGAAGCACTGCATAACACCGCCAGAGGTTGTAGTGGTGGTTTCAACAGCTTCGCTGGTCATTCGCTTCAGAGTCGAATGGCTCATGTTTATTTCTTCAAACTCACTGCGCCAGTATTTCCTGTAAAATTCTTAAATCCACAAAAATTTAGTTTCCTTTTGTGTATTGTATTACGTTTTACCTTAATCTTTAATGTATACACCCATGTATATGATATTGTTACAGATACATAATTAACAATATCTATCATAGGGTCATCTACGCTAATACGGAATATGAACGTTTAACGTTCATATGGCAACGTTTAACGCTAGAACGTTATCTAGTGAGGCGAGTCTAGCAGTGCTGCTGGAGGTATTAGGTGGCAGTAAATGGGATATAATAGGGCTCAGTGAAATTAGGAGGCCAAAAGAAGCATATACAGTGGTAAAAAGCGGGCACATCCTGTGCTACCTGGGCTTAGTGGAGAGAAGAGAACTAGGAGTCGGATTACTCATTAATAAGAATATAGCTGGTAACATACAGGAATTCTATAGCATTAACGAGAGGGTGGCAGGTCTTGTTGGGAAACTTAATAAGAGGTACAAAATGACGGTTGTACAGGTGTACGCCCCTACATCCAGTCATGATGACCAGGAAGTCGAAAGCTTCTGTGAAGACGTGGAATCGGCGATGGGTAGAGTGAAAACAAAATACACTATACTAATGGGCGACTTTAATACCTAGGTAGGCAAGAAGCAGGCTGGAGACAAGGCAGTGGGGGAATATGGCATAGGCACTAGGAATAGCAGGGGAGAGTTATTAGTAGAGTTTCCGGAACAGAATAATATGCGGATAATGAATACCTTCTTCCGCAAGCGGGATAGCCGAAAGTGGACGTGGAGGAGCCCGAACGGCGAGACTAGAAATAAAATAGACTTCATACTATGCGCTAACCCCGGTATCCTATAAGATGTGGACGTGCTCGGCAAAGTGCGCTGCAGTGACCACAGGTTGGTAAGAACTCGAATTAGCCTAGACCTGAGAAGGGAACGGAAGAAACTAGTGCATAAGAAGCCGATCAATTAGTTAGCGGTAAGAGGAAAAATAGAGGAATTCCAGATCGAGCTACAGAACAGGTATTGTGCTTTAACTCAGGAAGAGGACCTTAGTGTTGAAGCAATGAATGACAATCTTGTGGGGATCATTAATGAGTGTGCAATGGAAGTCGGTGGTAACTCCATTGGGCAGGATACCAGTAAACTATCGCAGGAAACGAAAGATCTGATCAAGAAACGCCAATGTATGAAAGCCTCTAACCCTACAGCTAGAATAGAACTGGCAGAACTTTTGAAGTGAATCAACAAGCGTAAGACAGCTGACATAAGGAAGTATAATATAGATAGAATTGAACATGCTCTCAGAAACGGAGGAAGCCTAAAAGCGGTGAAGAAGAAACTAGGAATTGTCAAGAATCGGATGTATGCGTTAAGAGACAAAGCCGGCAATATACATACTAATATGGATGAGATAGTTCAAGTGGCTGAGAAGTTCTATAGAGATTTTTACAGTACCAGTGGCACCCACGACGATAATGGAAGAGAAAATAATCTAGAAGAATTCGAAATCCCACAGGTAACGCCGGATGAAGTAAAGAAATGGATGTGTGTTGTTTAGTGGCGCAAGGGCCAGGTGTGGCAAAGAGCGCCATGACTGATAATGATGTGTTAGGCGCTGATTGGTGAGTTACGAGGATGGGGTGTAACATGGCTGTAAAGTGGCCTAAAATTAATCGCTATTGTAGGAGCATAAAACGATATATAGGTATAAAATTATGGCAGTGATATGTGGAGTGGTCTCTGGGTATACTACGAGTGACAAGTGATCATGGGGCTAAAATGCATGAATATGGAAATAGCACATATGTCTCCTTAAAGCCTTTGAGCCCAAAGGCTGGGAGGCAGGTGCTTTCTTTTAATGCAGCTACCGCAGCAGAAACCTCTGTTAAGAGGCTGTGCTACGGATTTCCTGGGGCTATAATATGAAAACTCTGTACAGCTTTTAAAAATTGAAACAGTGATTGATGTTTAAAGAGAGGTTCCATACCTATAATCATTTGGGGATGCAGTGGAATTTGTTGCCGGTGAGGTAATGGGAAATGCTTTTCCCTATTTGCATCTAATTCTCTGCATTGTATCAGGATGTGAACCACGGTAAGTGGCTCACCACATTTATCACACGTGGGTGGATCACCACCTGACAAGAGGTATGCGTGTGTACTGTATGTGTGTCCTATTCTAAGTCTGCAAAGTGTTACTTCCGTGCGGCGGTTCTTTGCTACCGGCGGCCAGTTACCAAGATACGGCTTGATAACATGTAGTTTATTTTCTGTTTGTTTGTCCCACAAGCGCTGCCAGAAAGCCCTTAGCTTTTTTCTTATTGAGGGCTTGAGGTCCATTACAGGGACAGTCGTGGAAGTGTCTGCAGCGTTCGTGTGGACGGATGTGGCTAGCTGGTCAGCCAACACGTTTCCTTCAATCTCGCGGTGCCCCGGCACCCAGCATAATACGATATGCTGCCTGGACGCATAGGCGGTGCATAATGCTGAATAGAGAGATAGAATTATAGGATTTTGATATTTCTTCACAGTTTTCAATGCGTTTACGACGCTCAAAGAGTCTGTATATATAACTGCCTTTGGGATATTTAGTTCTTTAATGTGTTTAACGGCAGCCAATATGGCGTAGGCCTCTGCTGTAAATATACTTGTGCTCGTGTGCAGAACACCGGTATCCGAAAAGGATAGACCGACTGCTGCGTAAGATACGCCAGAATTACACTTTGATGCGTCTGTAAAGAATTCAGGACAGGAGTATTTGTGTTGTAATTCCAGGAAGTAGTTTCGTATATGCGCGAGAGGAGCGCGCTTTGTAACAGTTATGAAGGAAGTATCACACTCTATTTGTTGCCACTGCCACGGTGGGGGCCGTATAGCAGGGGACATAAGGTGGTATTCAAGCAGGGGAACCCTTGTTTCTTCAGCTGTGTCTCTAACACGCAGTGAAAAAGGTTGTGCGACTAAGGGTCGGTTGCGAAAAAGTTGAGAACTGTACAAATCATTTATAGTGGGATACGCGGGGTGCTCACTGTTTGCGTTCACTCTCAGAAAATACATGAAAGACGAGTATGTTCTCTGCAGATTAAGAGACCACTCATCCGATTCAACGTACAGGCTTTCCACTGGGCTTGTTCTAAAGGCGCCTGTGGACAGGCGAATTCCTAAGTGGTGGACAGGGTCTAGCATCTTTAGAGCAGTTGGAGTAGCCGACTGGTAAACTATGGCTCCATAGTCTAGTCGTGTGCGTATAAGGCTTTTATACAAGTTTATGAGGCATTTTCGATCACTGCCCCAGGTTGTGCGTGAGAGAACCTTTAAGATATTCATTGTTTTCATACATTTGTTTTTAAGATGCTTTATGTGCTGTATAAAAGTCAATTTAGCGTCTAAAATTATGCCTAGAAATTTATGTTCCCTGTTTACAGGCAGACGCGCATCATGCAACACAATTTCAGGATCAGGATGCAGGCCTCTTTTTCTAGAGAAAACGACACAGGTGCTTTTTTTGTGGGTTCAGTCTGAACCCGTTCTCATCAGCCCATTTGGAGACCTTGTTAAGACCAAGCTGGACCTGTCGCTCACAGATTGCGAGAGAACTTGACTGAAATCCTATCTGCACATCGTTAACATATGTTGAATAAAAGATGTTATGTGGTATGTGTAGACGGAGAGAATTCATTTTTACTATAAATAGCGTGCAGCTGAGCACCCCGCCCTGCGGCACTCCAGTCTCCTGTACAAATTTCCGTGACAAAACATTGCCCACTCGAACACGGAATGTGCGATTAGCCAGATAACTTTTGATAACATTGAACATATTACCACGTATACCTAAGTGTGAGAGGTCTCTCAATATCCCAAACCGCCACGTAGTATCATATGCTTTCTCCATATCAAGGAATACAGATAAGAAAAACTGCTTATGGACAAAAGCTTCACGGATACGTGCCTCGATGCGTATAAGCTGGTCACTGGTAGATCGACCCTCCCGAAACCCGCACTGGTATGGGTCGAGCAAATTGTTTGATTCGAGGAAGTGTTGTAGGCGACAGTTAATCATTTTTTCGAAAACTTTGCAGAGGCAACTTGTTAATGCTATGGGTCTGTAGCTTGATACAGAGGAAGGATCCTTTCCTTGCTTTAGAATTGGAATTACAATGGCCTCCTTCCAAACAGAGGGGATCTCGCCGGAAAACCATATAACGTTGTAAAGGTAAAGGAGGGTTTTCTGTGTTTCGGATGGTAGTTGTTTTAACATCTCATATATTACGCGGTCTGAACCTGGGGCGGATGTATTACAACGGTTAAGTGCTGCCTGCAGTTCTGCTATGCATAATGGTTCATTGTACGCCGCACTTTTAGCAGATTTTGTTTCTAACTTTTGCTGTTCTATTTGCGTTTTGTACTTTAGGAAGGTTTCGGAGTAGTGTGAGGAGCTCGATATGTATTCAAAGTGTGCTCCAAGAAAGTTGGCTTGATCTTCAAGGCTTTCTCCGTGGCAATTTACTAGAGGTAAGGAATATGTTTGTTGCCCATTAACTTTCTTCACTCTATTCCAGACTTTTCTCTCATCTGTATAGGAGTTGATGCTTGATATAAAGTTTGCCCAACTCTCTCGTCTTGCTTGTCGGCGCGTTCTCCTTGCCTGGGATTTGACATGTTTAAAGTTTTCCAGGTTTTCAGCTGTTGGAGAATCGCGAAATATCGCCCACGCTTTGTTCTGGTTCCTCCGTGCTTGTCTGCATGCATCGTTCCACCAGGGAACACGCCGCTTGGAACCCATGCCGCTCGTTTGTGTAATACACTTACAGGCGGCATCCAGTATAAAAGCTGTAAAATATGCAACAGCGTCATCTATGGTTAAACCGGACATCTCAGTCCACGTCATGTGAATAAGAGTTCGGTACCGTTCCCAATCGGCTGAGTCAATCTTCCACCGAGGGACCTGCGGGGGAAGTTGATCTTGTTTCGGCGTATTTAGGATTATTGGGAAATGGTCACTCCCATACGGGTTGTTAAGCACATTCCATTTAAAATAGGGTAAAAGCGTCGGCGATAAAATGCTAAGATCTATGGCAGAGTATGACTTGTTGGACAGGTTAAAATATGTGGGCTCCTTCGTGTTCAAGAGACATGTTCCAGAGGATAAAAGCACCTGTTCAATGACGCGACCTCGCGCATCACAGCGTGAATCGCCCCACAAAGTACTGTGTGCATTAAAATCACCAAGAATAAAATAGGGGTCCGGGAGCTCATCTATTAATGACTCTAAGTCGCGTCTGTGAAGGTGATAATGTGGTGGTATATACAGAGAACAGATTGTAATGAGTTTATTTAAAAGTGCGGCTCGAACGGCCATGGCCTCAAGGGCCGTTTGGAGCTTTAAATGCTGACACGCTACACTTCTGTCAGCAATAATGGCTACACCGCCAGATGCTGCGACAGCATCCTCGCGGTCCTTACGAAACGTAACATACTTTCGGAGAACGTTTGTGTGTATAGATTTTAAGTGTGTTTCCTGTAAACACAGCACTTTTGGATTGTGTTTGTGGATGAGTTCTTGCACATCATCAAGGTTTCTAAGGAGACCTCTGACGTTCCATTCAATTATCTGTGTATCCATGTTGGTGGTAAATATGTGCTGTGTGTACAGAAACAGAAATACTGATTATGGAAATTACAGAGATTAAATTACAGAGCCCTTTAGAGGCCCTGTAACGGGAGTTCTGCCCTTTCTGGAGCGTTCGAGGGAACCTCGCCGCTCCTTAGGCGCTTGGTGCGCCTTGAGGATAGGTGTAGTGTCCATTGCCTCTGGTGAGGCGCCGGACACGTGCTCTTGCGAGCGAGAAGGTTCCCGGGAAAGTCTCGCCTTGGAGGGCAAGACCCCTGCGACCACCAGCCCGGAGGTCGATGGGGCACCCTGCGGGATTTGGCTGCGCCGGCTGTTGCCAGCGCTCGAAGGGACCTGGGAAGATGAGGCAGCCTCGGCTACGCCCACCTTCGGTGTCGATGGTCCCTTCTCCTCGGTTAACGGAGCAGTGCGAGCTGCAACCGCCGCGGGGGCAGAAGGCGTAACTGCCAACTCACTGGGTGTGGGTCGGTCAGTCGCCGGAGGCCGTTGTGGCGCTGCCCCCTTACGCGCCACATCGGCAAAGCTGCTCTTAGACAGGTATGACACCCGCCTCCGTGCCTCCTTGAAAGATACGTTTTCTTTGACTTTGATTGTCACAATCTCTTTTTCTCTCTTCCAGGACGGGCAGGACCGCGAGTATGCGGCATGCTCGCCATCGCAGTTGACACAATGTGGAGTGTTCTGGCATGTTTCGGAGGAATGATCTTTGTCACTGCACTTGGCACAAGTGAGCCGGCCTCGACAGTTCTGTGAACTGTGGCCGAAACGTTGGCACTTAAAGCATCTGAGAGGATTGGGAACGTATGGCCGAACACGAAGTTTGATATAACCGGCCTCTATGGACTCGGGAAGGACACTTGAGCCGAAAGTGAGTATCAGGTGTTTCGTCTTGATTTCTTTTCCGTCTCTCCTCATCTTAATTCGTTTAACATTGATAACATTCTGGTCACTGAAGCCCTCCAAGAGTTCAGCCTCAGTGAGCTCCATCAAGTCATCGTCAGAGACCACACCACGGGTGGTGTTCATCGTGCGGTGCGGGGTTATAATTATTTGGGTTTCCCCAAATGACTCTAGTTTTGACAGTTTTTCATATTGCTTTTGATCGCGGAGCTCCAAGAGAAGATCACCGCTTGCCATCCTCGATGCCTTATAACCAGGACCAAAGACTTCGGTCAATGACTTGGAAACAAGGAAGGGTGAGATAGTTCTTACTGGTTTATCTGGTTTTGCAGAATGAATAACATGGAAACGTGGGAAGTTGTGGACTTGGCGTCCGAAAAACTGAAAGACTTCATCGGTGCGCCCTCTTTTCGGAGGGCGATCAGGGAGTCGAGGAAAGGAGCTATCCATAAATAGATGTGATATTTCGGCAGTAACGCCAGCCACCCACCGTGGAGTCCTACAAGGGGACGCTGCAGGGCGTGTGAAACACGGCCTGCAAACGCCAGCTGTACATTACCGCTATAACCAAATATGAAATAACCTAGGTTGGCTATTCACACAAGGTTAACCCTTGCTGCCTGGAAAATTGGAAGTGAGCGGAAGTTAGGAGAAGACAGGAAAGATGGAAAGTAAGAGAAAGACGAAGATTGGAGAGGAGGACAGGAAAAGGCGACTGCCGATTTCCCCCGGGTGGGTCAGTCCGGGGGTGCCGTCTATGTGAAGCCGAGGCCGAAGAGGTGTGTTGCCTCCGCCGGGGGGCCTTAAAGGTCCAAACACCCGGCATCGGCTCAACCCCCAGGATCCCCTTTTCCCCAGACACGGCTAAGCCGCGCACGGCTACACGCGGGAGGGTCCAACCCTCGTGTGCTCGGGTACGTGGTGTCGCAACACACCAAACGCCTGCTTGCGCAGACGCCCCTGCGGGGGAAGTAAAGAAAGCCTTGGGAGATATGCAAAGAGGGAAGTCAGCTGGGGAGGATCAGGTAACAGCAGATTTGTTGAAGGATGGTGGGCAGATTGTTCTAGAGAAACTTGCCACCCTGTATACGCAATGCCTCATGACCTCGAGCGCACCGGAATCTTGGAAGAACGCTAACATAATCCTAATCCATAAGAAAGGGGACGCCAAAGACTTGAAAAAAAATAGAGCGATCAGCTTACTGTCCGTTGCCTACAATTTATTTACTGAGGTAATCGCAAATAGAATCAGGAACACCTTAGACTTCTGTCAAGCAAAGGACCAGGCAGGATTCCGTAAAAAGTATTCAACAACAGACCATATTCACACTATCAATCAGGCGATAGAAAAATGTGCCGAATATAACCAACCCTTATATAAAGCTTTCATTGATTACGAGAAAGCGTTTGATTCTGTCGAAACCTCAGCAGTCATGGAGGCATTACGGAATCAGTGTGTAGACGAGCCGTATGTAAAAATGCTGAAAGATACCTTTAGCGGCTCCACAGCCACCGTAGACCTCCATAAAGAAAGCAACAAAATCCCTATAAAGAAAGGCGTCAGGCAGGGAGATACGATCTCTCCAATGCTATTCACAGCGTGTTTACAGGTCGTATTCAGAGAGCTGGATTGGGAAGAATTGGGGATAAAAGTTAATAGAGAATACCTAAGTAACTTGCGATTCGCTGATGATATTGCCTTGCTAAGTAACTAGGGGACCAATTCCAATGCATGCTCACTGACCTTGAGAGGCAAAGCAGAAGAGTGGGTCTAAAAATTAATCTGCAGAAAACTAAAGCAATGTTTAACAGTCTGGAAGGGAACAGCAATTTACAATAGGTAGTGAGGCACTGGAAGTGGTAAGGGAATACATCTACTTAGGGCAGGTAGTGACGGCGGATCCGGATCATGAGACGTAAATAATCAGAAGAATATGAATGGGCTGGGGTGCGTTTGGCAGGCATTCTCAGATCATGAACAGCTGGTTGCCATTATCCCTCAAGAGAAAAGTGTATAATAGCTGTGTCTTACCAGTACTCACCTACGGGGCAGAAACCTGGAGGCTTACGAAAAGGGTTCTACTCAAATTGAGGACGACGCAACGAGCTATGGAAAGAAGAATGATTGGTGTAACGTTAAGGGATAAGAAAAGAGCAGATTGGGTGAGGGAACAAACGCGAGGTAATGACATCTTAGTTGACATCAAGAAAAAGAAATGAGCATGGGCAGGACATGTAATGAGGAGGGAAGATAACCGATGGTCATTAAGGGTTACGGACTGGATTCAAAGGGAAGGGAAGCGTAGCAGGGGGCGGCAGAAAGTTAGGTGGGCGGATGAGATTAAGAAGTTTGCAGGGACCACATGGCCAAAATTAGTAAATGACCGGGGTTGTTGGGCAAATATGGGAGAGGCATTTGCCCTGAACTGGGCGTAACCAGGCTGATGATGATCATAGGGACCCCTTCCAAAACTCACTTTGAGTGCTGGGGTCGCAACTGTACAAATGAATATGATGCACTGTATTCTACTTTGCTATAAATAATAAACTAATAGAAAGTTAGATGTCCAACAGTTCCGCGCACAATAAGGTGCCAGAGCCACCTAAAACTACTTACGTGCGGGAATGCGAGCCCATTTAGTACCTTCGGTCAAATGTTTTAGAACGCGGCTCTTAGGCGCCGCACCGGTTCCTGAGGCGAGCTTCAGCGTCGGCTTCCTGTCGCGTAACCGAGCGAACATGCACAGAGAAAGATGATAGCGAACGCAGAGCGCAGAGCGCAGCGGGGGTTGAAAAAAGCGATGAGAGCGAAGAGAGTGCGAAGTGGAAATCGGAGGAGGGTAGTACGGCGAAAGCATGAGAAGAAACGTGTAGTGCCGTGCACTCAAATCTCGCATTAGGGAGTATCGTGATAGTCAGAGAAATTTCTACTCACACCTTCGCCATACCCTCCACCTCCGCTTTCCTCCTATAGTTCCGCTGCACCCTCTTTATACGCTTTCCTCCTGTAGTCTCTTTGTCGCTGTCTCTGATCTTGCACTGCGATCCGCGTTCGCTTTCATCCTTCACTGTGTTCGTTCGCTCGGTTACGAGGGACAACGCCCATGCTCGCCGCAGGAACAGGCGCCTAGGAGCTGCGCTCTAAGGTTAAGGGTGCGCAACAATAACAGAGCTCAAACATTAAAGCGATGTCATATTATTGACGCGACTGTGCACTATTTCCATGATCTGCCCAGGAGGGAGGTTTGAAATGTACTCAATGACCAGAAGTGGTGGTAAAGTTGCTAAGAAAGACGCTGGTTTTAATTAGTAAAAAAAATTGAATTCATTGACGGCAGGACTGAAACGGAGAACCGCTAACACCACAGCGTAGTATTACTTAGTCAGCACTTTACATCTTCTTAAATTCATGCAATACAAAAGCTACGAGTCTTACGTATTGACACGTGTACTTATATTTAACGGGCGACCACATTCGCCGGCTAACAAATGTTATCGCACAGCGCTGGACGCGTCTGCATGTATCCGAAGTTTCTGGAAAGTTATCGATGCTTCTATCCGCTGTTTGTTGTCGCCGAACCTTGTGTTGTCTGATTTCATCGCGTGAATCGAATGTTGTAGAACTTTGTGGAAGGCATGCGGGTCCCAGCGATTAGTCTGGAACATTCAATGGCTGCTGTATAAAAACCGACGCACTTGACCCGCTGAGCAGATTTTCGACGATCGCCGACTGTGTTCGCCGCTATCGTTGTGCTTTAAGTGTAGCCTGTTTTGTGGGCACAGGTTCGCCCAACAAAAGCTAGTTTTGTCTTTCACAGTACTGCTACTGTGTTCTTTGGCGTCACTACCACGTGACATCTCGTGGAGGTGCTCTTTGTCCATGTACCGGACGCCCCCGACAAGCCGTGATCCAAGCCCGGACTGCAAAAAGGACACCAACGTAGTCCCGGACCATCGAGCAAGCCGCCGTCTTCAACAGCTACCCCCGGAGCACGGACTTCTACTTGAGAAGACCAAGAAGATTGTGGCCAAAGCAACCCCAATGGCAGCCCCAGCGTCCCCCATCGTGCTGCAGCAGCCCAGGGAACCACCGACGTTCCGCGGTTCCACATTTGAGGACCCGGAAAGCTGGCTGGAAACATATGAGAGGGTCGCTACGTTTAATAGCTGGAACAATGACGACAAACTGCGATATGTCTTCTTCGCATTGGAAGACGATGCCAGGACGTGATTCGAGAACCGCGAAGCCACCTTGACGACCTGGGACCTGTTCCGAAGCGGCTTCCTGCAGACATTCGCAAACGTCGTACGCCGAGAACGAGCCCAAGCGCTATTAGAATCCCGGGTGCAGCTACCTAATGAGACAACCGCAATCTTCACGGAGGAAATGAGCCGTCTATTCCGTCACGCTGACCCCGAAATGCCCGAAGAGAAGAAAGTCCGCCTACTCATGCGTGGTGTGAAAGAGGAACTTTTTGCCGGAATGGTACGAAGCCCACCGAAGACGGTCGACGAGTTTCTTCGCGAGGCCACCAGCATCGAGAAGACACTCGAGATGCGAAACCGGCAATTCGATCGCCTACCTACGCCGGGGTTCAATCACTGGCTACCGACGATCTACGAAAGACTATCAGAGCGGTCGTACGGGAGGAGCTGCAGAAGTTCTACTTAAGGTCGCAGTCCCAAGTGGATCCAATCACTGAAATCGTCAAAGAAGGGGTTCAGCGATCGCTTGGAGTGCCTGAGGTGCAACCACGATCACCGCAACCTCAGCCAGAAGCAATGACCTACGCCGCTGTCGCCCGCCGTCAAGGTCCCCCTCCACGACCGCGCCAGGGCCCTGTAACGCCGCAGCTCCGTCGACTGCCACCGCCGCCGCCAGCACGCCCACCCGTCGCGCAGCGCAGCTACCCGAGGAAGACAGACGTTTGGCGCGCTCCTGACCACCGCCCGCTCTGCTACCACTGCGGGGAAGCCGGCCATGTGTACCGCCGTTGCCCATACCGCGACCTGGGATTGCGAGGGTTCGCCATCAACGCACCGCGCCCTCGGGAAGGTGAACGCCCTCGTGACATCGCCGAATACCTCGCCGCTACTCAGTGGAGCCCTCGACGACCGTCCCGTTCGCCGTCACCAGGCCGCTACCTGTCGCCGCAGCGCCGTCCATACACTGGCCCAGCCCGGGGCTGGTCAGCGAGCCCGTATCCGGAAAACTAAAAGCAGCAACCGATGGAGGAGCGGTTGCTGTTCGTCGAACTGACGAAGATCCTCCGCCGCCGACGAAGATGCCGAAGAAACTACCTCGACGACATAACGACACGCCGCCGTCCCGACGAAGTGTGAAAGCAAAAAATACGACGACGAAAAACGACCTGCCGACGCCCCATATCAGCCACAGGTCAACGCGACACAGCCGTGATCTGACGCCACGACCAAACTGTAACGCAAGACAAAGAACCACCGACCTCGACGTGCTTCTCGACGGCCACGCAGTCACCGCCTTAGTCGACACAGGGGCCGATTACTCCGTCATGAGTGGACACATCGCCACCCAGTTGAAGAAGGTTAAGACTGCATGGGAAGGCCCTCAAATTCGGACCGCTGGAGGACACCTGATTACGCCGACTGGAATCTGCACGGCAAGAATTACCGTTCATGACCGGACTTACCCTGCCACCTTCGTTATCCTCCAACAATGTTCACGCGACGTCATTCTCGGCATGGACTTCCTAAACCAACACGGCGCAGTCATCGACCTGAAGTCGAAGTCGATAACCCTGTCTGAAGATCAAGCGATACCACCGGAGAGCTCTCGTCATCACCATGCCTTAAGCGTGCTCAAAACTCAAGTCAGCATCCCGCCTTGCTCCACCATTGTCATTTCCGTCGGCGCCAAAACAACTGCCGACGTAGAAGGCGTCATCGAGGGTTACCAACGTCTACTACTAGACCGTGAAATTTGCGTCGCAAGAGGCATCGCTCGACTGCATGGAGGGAAAACTGAAGTGTTGCTGACAAACTTCAGCCAGGAGTTCAAGCACATCAACAAGGGCACGACGATCGCATACATCGAGGAAATTCTGGAAACCAGCAATGCGTTTGTCCTCTCGGATTCTGCCGCATCTACCCAGATGACCGCAGTCCCCGAACCAGACTTCGACATTAATCCAAGCCTCCCCACGCTTAAGCAACAACAGCTCAGAAGTCTACTTCGACGATACAAAGGGTGCTTCTCGACGTCATCAAGGATTCGACAAACACCAGTCGCAAAGCATCGCATTATAACCGAAGAGTGTGCTCGACCACTCCGCCAGAGCCCTTATCGAGTTTCTACGCGAGAACGTGAAGCTACACGGCACCAAGTCGACGAAACGCTGCGCGACGACATCATCCAGCCGTCAAAAAGCCCGTGGGCATCTCCTGTAGTCTTGGTCAAGAAAAAGGACGGAACCCTACGTTTTTGCGTTGATTATCGTCGTCTGAACAGGATCACGAAGAAGGACGTATACCCCCTCCCACGGATAGACGACGCATTGGATCGGCTCTGCAACGCTAAATACTTCTCGTCCATGGACCTCAAGTCTGGCTATTGGCAAATAGAAGTCGACGAAAGAGATCGCGAAAAGACCGCCTTCATCACCCCAGACGGCCTCTACGAGTTCAAGGTTATGCCATTCGGACTGTGCTCGGCGCCTGCAACGTTAAAGCGCGTGATGGAAACGGTTTTAGCAGGATTGAAGTGGCAGACCTGTCTCGTATACTTGGATGACGTCGTTGTCTTCGCCGGAAATTTCGACGATCACCTTAGGCGGCTTGCGACAGTGTTAGAAGCCATCAAGTCATCAGGGCTCACTCTGAAGCCCGAAAAGTGCCGCTTCGCTTACGATGAGCTTTTGTTCCTAGGCCACGTGATCAGCAAATCAGGAGTACGCCCCGACCCACAGAAGACAGCTGTCATCGCAAAGTTCCCGCAGCCCATCGACAAGAAGGCAGTGCGTAGATTCCTTGGCATGTGTGCCTACTACAGGAGCTTTGTCAAGGATTTTTCACGCATCGCGGAGCCGCTTACGCATCTAACCAAAGGTGATGTCGAGTTCAAGTGGGAAACGCCGCAGGCCTATGCATTTCAAGAACTCAAACGACGCATGCAGTCGCCGCCGGTACTTGCACACTTCGACGAGAACGCCGATACCGAAATCCACACTGACGCCAGTAGCCTAGGCCTCGGTGCCGTCCTAGTCCAGAGGAAAGACGGACTTGAACGGGTGATATCGTATGCTAGCCGGTCGCTTTCAAAAGCGGAAGGCAATTATTCTACGACTGAAAAGGAATGCCTCGCCATCATTTGGGCTACAGGAAAGTTCCGCCCTTACCTATATGGGAGACCATTCAAAGTGGTCAGCGACCATCACGCGTTGTGTTGGCTAGGTAACTTAAAGGACCCTTCAGGACGGCTGGCGCGGTGGAGCCTCAGACTGCAGAAATATGACGTCACCGTAATATACAAGTCCGGAAGAAAACACTCTGACGCCGACTGCCTGTCACGCGCCCCCATCGATCCCCCGCCGCAAGACGACGAGGACGACGACGCCTTCCTTGGAATAATAAGCGCGGAAGACTTCGCCGAACAGCAACGAGCAGACCCGGAGCTACAAGGCCTCATCGAGTATTTGGAAGGGAATACCGACGTTGCCCCTAAGGTGTTTAGGCGTGGGTTGTCTTCGTTCACACTACAAAACAACCTGCTCGTGAAGAAGAACTTCTCACCAGTCCGCGCCAGTTACCTTCTTGTTGTACCGTCAGCGCTGCGTCCAGAAGTACTGCACGCCCTACACGACGATCCAACCGCTGGGCACCTCGGATTCTCCCGGACGCTGTCGAGGATAGAGGAAAGGTATTACTGGCCGCGTCTGACCGCCGACGTTGCCCGTTACGTCAAGACATGTCGAGACTGTCAGCGACGCAAGACACCACCAACAAGGCCAGCAGGATTACTACAGCCAATCGAACCTCCTCGCCGACCATTCCAGCAGATTGGGATGGATTTGTTGGGGCCGTTTCCGACGTCAACATCCGGGAATAAGTGGATCGTCGTCGCGACGGACTATCTCACCCGCTTCGCTGAAACTAAAGCTCTACCAAAAGGCAGCGCAGCCGAAGTGGCGAAATTTTTTGTCGAGACCATCCTGGTGCCCCAGAAGTCCTCATCACTGATAGAGGAACGGCTTTTACAGCAGAGCTCACACAAGCCATTCTGCAATACAGCCAGACAAGCCACCGGAGGACAACTGCCTACCATCCGCAAACGAATGGTCTCACGGAGCGCCTGAACAAGACCCTCGCCGACATGCTAGCAATGTACGTCGACGTCGAGCACAAGACGTGGGACGCGGTCCTGCCGTATGTAACCTTCGCTTACAACACGGCGGTGCAAGAAACGACACAGCTCACGCCGTTTAAGCTGGTTTACGGCAGGAACCCGACGACGACGCTCGACGCCATGCTGCCGCACGTCACTGACGAGGAGAATCTTGACGTCGCTACCTATCTCCAGCGCGCCGAAGAAGCCCGACAGCTCGCCCGCCTACGGATCAAGAACCAGCAGAGGACCGACAGCCGACACTACAACCTCCGACGATGCTTCGTCGAGTACCAGCCCGGCGACCGTGTTTGGGTGTGGACCCCGATACGCCGACGAGGACTCAGAGAAAAACTACTGCGACGATATTTCGGACCCTACAAGGTCATCCGACGTATTGGCGCACTGGACTATGAGGTCGTGCCAGACGGCATTTCGCATTCACAGCGACGCCGCGCACGATCTCAAGTGGTCCACGTGGTGCGTCTTAAACCCTTTTACGGATGCTGACGAACTTCCTTATTTTGTTGTTTTCTTTGCTAGTAGCGCTTTTCTTTTATTACTTTCGTTTGTTTGCGGCATCGGGTCGATGCTATTTAAGAGGGGGGTATTGACACGTGTACTTATATTTAACGGGCGACCACATTCGCCGGCTAACAAATGTTATCGCACAGCGCTGGACGCGTCTGCATGTATCCGAAGTTTCTGGAAAGTTATCGATGCTTCTATCCGCTGTTTGTTGTCGCCGAACCTTGTGTTGTCTGATTTCATCGCGTGACTCGAATGTTGTAGAACTTTGTGGAAGGCATGCGGGTCCCAGCGATTAGTCTGGAACATTCGATGGCTGCTGTATAAAAACCGACTTACTTCACCCGCTGAGCAGATTTTCGACGATCGCCGACTGTGTTCGCCTCTATCGTTGTGCTTTAAGTGTAGCCTGTTTTGTGGGCACAGGTTCGCCCAATAAAAGCTAGTTTTGTCTTTCACAGTACTGCTACTGTGTTCTTTGGCGTCACTACCATGTGACAGTATAATACAGTGTCACGTTGGAGTGACGAAGAAGAAAACAGTCGCAATACTGAACAAGGAATCTAACTTGTAATTGGGCGAGCTTGTGCCCACAAATGCAAGTTACACTCATGGCACAACAATAGCGGTGAACACAGTCGTCTATCGTCGAAATCTCATCTGCGGGGCAAACGCGTCCGCTTTTAAGCATAAGTCATCGAACGTTCCCGAATAATCGCTGGTGCCGGTTTGTATTCACTAAAGTACTACACAGTTCGTTCGACGAATACGATCAGATTAGGAAGAGTTCGGTGACAACAGACAACAGATGGAACCATCGATAACATTAGAAAAACTTCCGATATATGCAGGTGCGTCCTGCGCTGAGCAATAACATTTACCATTCGTTAGACGGTGAAAAAAAGACGGTGTCTCGAGAAAGATAAACAAGTACACGTGTCAATAATATCGTGTTACTATCGCATTATTTGTGTCAGTCTTATGGGAAAACTGTGATATTTTTATAGCACAGCTCCTAGGCCCACGTTCCAGCGGCGAGTGTCGGCGTTGTCTCTCGTAACCGAGCAGAGCAAAACAGCAAAGTATGAAAGTGAACGCGGAGCGCAGCCAGAGA
Organism: Dermacentor andersoni; assembly: GCF_023375885.2. NCBI lineage: Eukaryota > Metazoa > Arthropoda > Arachnida > Ixodida > Ixodidae > Dermacentor > Dermacentor andersoni. The sequence goes on from NC_092823.1 coordinate 3,873,039, forward strand.
TGAAAGACTGCTCTAACGAAGAGAGCGCGAGCAGGGCATCGGAGGAGGAGGGTGCAGCGGATCCACGAAACAGAAAGCGGAGGAGGAGGATATGGCGAAAGCGTGAGAAGAAAAGCGTAGTGCTGCACCAAACAAGCTTTCCAGCGACGATATCACCAGAGCATAGATGATGACTTCTGGGTTTTACGTGCGAAAACTGTGATTTGATAATGGGGCATGCTGTATGTAGTAAAGGACCCCGGATTAATGTTGACCACGAGAGAATCTCTATCATGCGCCCCATGCATGGGACAGAGGCGTTTTGACGCGATAGCGCTAACGGCCCCATGTCGCATAAAATCCGACGTGGGCGTCCCGCCTGCGACGACCAGCGCGAGGCACGGTGTCTGCAAAAAGATTTTTGAAGCAGCCATACCCAGGCCCTCCAGGTGGCACAAGGAAGCTACTGAATTGAATTTCTCAAGGCAAAATACGCAGAAAAAATGTAAAGTACGATTTGCACACAACTTACAAACATGACGGCATCGTATTGTAATTTGACATTACGAGAAAACATAATTCCGTTACGTGAAAACTCAAAAAGAAACGCTTTTTCTAGCGTTTGACCATCCATAGACCGGCCACGGCGGCAACCATTTGCGCGCGCCGGGGCGTGGGTATCTCGGAGGCCACTGGGCGGCGCGCCCGGTTACTTGCAATACCTCCAGATGGCGCTCGCCTCCGCAGATCGGCACTGGCCTCCTTGAAGCTTTTGGGTTCAGCGAGAGCAGTGGAAAAGTAAACATGTCCACAATAGGAATTAGTAAGAGGCGATTGGAGGATTGTTGGAAGAAAAGTAGGGAAACGACGAAAAACTGAGACGTGCGAAAAGAAAGTTCGCAATAGGGGCCCAGAAAATTTGGTTGTGGCAGTTTATAGTGTTTTATTCTTCTTTTTCCTTGTTTAACCTAGGTAGGACATTAGGCAGTATAACAGCATGAGCTTGGTGGCGCAACCCACCGCCCCGTTCCAAAGGGGACGCTCATAACAACCATCCATTCCATCGCAGCCCACGCAAGAGGACACGCCTATATAAGAAAGCCCACCTTCATGCATAGCGTTCGGCGGCCAGCTATTCCCGCTAAACATTGCGGTTACATACGCTGCAGTTGGCCGGAAGCTTGAGAAGTAGTCAGGGATCTTTCTATGCAATCGTGTTCCACTCTGAAAGGCGAAGCTTAAGCGTCCTCCATGTTTTTTGCATTTAGCTCCCATCGAAATGCGGCCGTCGCGGCGGAGACTTGGCCACGCACCTCGTGCTTAGCAGCGCAACTCCATAGCCGCTAAGCCACTGCGGCGGGCCGCCAAAGTAGCGGGCGTCGTCTGTATGGTAACAAAGCGCTGCATGAGCGGAGGTCTGTCTGCGGCAGCTACTGTGAACTGTTCCCACTAGTCAGACACGCGCTGCATCTTGCGATGTCCGGATTCCCGAGGCAGTCGCAACCACATATGGCTCCATTTGCAACTTGCCGCACAAGACAGATTTGCTGCACCAGCAAATATATCGAAATGAAAGCGCGTATACACCTGCACTCAAATTTCGCATTATGGACAATTCTAACCATTGGTAAACTTTTTTCTGTATACTTTCATGTTTCCTTTGTAACAGCGGATTTCTTTTTTTTTTTAGTTCCAAGGCCTTTACAGTGCCTGCGACGCACTCAATCAAATCAATATAGTCCCCAATCGAGTTCCTGTAGCTTGTGAAGGCTCAAGAAACCTGATCAACAATAATCTTTCCTTTTCGTTCTGTTTCTTTCTTTTTCTTTTTCCTTTCGTTTTCTTCAACTTTATTTCGTAACACAATAAAACGGTGCGGCTGTCAAGATCTCCCGTGCCAAACCATTCGTGATAACATAAGATTTCTACATTTAACACTTTATCTGTTATGTGTTATAATTAACTTTCCCACAAATCTTCTTTTGTGTGTTCAACTACTACTCTGTCGGCTTTGAAGGTGCGCTTATTCCTCAAATTTAATTATGTTGTTTTATCACAGAAGGCCTCAAAAACATGCCGTAAAAGAGTGAACTGTATTAATTTTGACCACCTGTGCTTCTATACCATGCACCTAAATCTAAGTGCAATAGCGTGTTTATATATCGGCGCGATTGAAAGGTGGCAGCCGTGGTCGCAGATGGAATGTGAGACCTGGTGCTATGTACGCAGCAGAACGCCATGATGTCTGAGCCACAGTGGCGGGTAAAGATATCTCCCCCTCCCACTAGCTTTCTAATGCGCTTCGTCAAACACTTACAAAATTTTTTTTTCTTACAACCAGGTAGCAGTTTTCTGACTTCACCAGACCCAATTCGAGGAACCCATTTGTATCTACACGTGCAGCCGCTTAATGTCTTAGTTTATGGTAACTCCCCACATGTCTCCACGGAAGCCGGCCCTTTCCACACCAAAGGAAGGACGCGGACTAGAGGAATGCTGCGAAGTGTGCATCAGGGTTCCAAGCAGCCCCGCCGAGCCAAAATGCTTAGAACAAATAGTTTTACTTCCGTTCGACTCTTTGCTTCGCCTTGGAAGTGAATGGACGTGCCGTCAGCACGCTCCGCAACCACCGAGACGATGCGACCTTCACCGAGCGCCCTTGTCCGGGCCGCTTTTGTCGGGAGTTATATGGGAAGCGACTTTCTCGCCGTTTCCCACGCGCGCTAGATCGCTCTTACAAATCAAACCCCCGACGCTACTGCGCGTCCCGCACCCTCGCGGATGACGGAGACGCGCCGCCAGTACCTTGACAACATGGATTTTCGAGACTCCGCTGCTCACAACCTCACGACACCAAAAAGACCCAGTGAACAGAACGCCGGGACAGAGAGCCAAAGTCAAACAGATAGGGGTTGACAGACTGCCCTCACGCTTCGGCAGAAGAAGAACAATGCGAAAGCGAAGAAGACCAGAGCACTGGAATATACGGGCACCTTGAAGAATCAAAAAGTTTCCACTGGTCAAGCAACCGGAAAATCTAAGCACAAACCAGCATACAGGCGGTTAACCCCCCTGCCGAAGGACGATTTCAAGATAGTAGTGCGACCGCACCATGGGCTACCGATCAAGAACCTGACTAGTCCACTACTGGCGGTTCGCCGTGATTGCTGCATGCAACGGGCCAATATCAGGTGAGCAATTTCTGCTCAGAATCAAGCCGTCCTCCCACATTTTTATCGTGTCCACGCCGCACCAGACAGTGGCGGACTGCGTTAGACATATTACAATTCTAAACATCAACGTCCGGCCTCCCTCGGTAAACGCCTACCTAGCGACATGTGACGGGACAACCAAGGGTGACATTCACGGCTTGGACCCGCACATGACGCCCGAAGCGCTAAAAGCGAATCTACGCATACGCACGCAAGGGGTTGAAATTTGTTCCGTAACACTAAAGCGGTGTTGTCACCTTTTTTGGAGGAATTACGCCACGGTACGTCTACTACAACGGTGGAGAACTTGCTTGCTATCTCTACAAAATTACCACTCAGGTGTGCAAAGTTTGTCACCAAATGGGTCACCGATCGGACGTCTGTCCCCAGCCCGACACTCCAGTATGTCGTATATGTGGACAACGGGACCCTGTGCTCTCCCAAGTGTGCAGCCTGTAGGGGGAGTCACCTGACAGGAGACCGAAGCTGTAAGAAACGTCTCGAACCCCAAAGCAAAAGAACGCCGAGGACTCGCGTTCAACGGACTACCCGGAAAGACAGCTCAACGAAGCCACCTCAACGCCTAAGTTGGTTCAGTTCCGATGATGGAGAATCCGCATCGGATCCCTCGCCGCAGGTATCAGGGACTCGCCGTCGATCCAGGTCAAGATCGCGGATGCGAAAGAACTCCAATGCCAGAAACCCACCTCATTCCCAATCACCAAAGTCGCCTAAATCGGGGGCTCTCGGCACTGTGACCCGGCAAGCACCACAAGATAGCATGGTAGGGTGGGCATCAGTCGTTTATCCTACTGCTCCTGTAACAGAAAATCCCGAATATCAGAGGATCATTAACGAAAACAAGCTTCTCCGCGAGAACTTGGTAGAAACCAAGCGAGAGTTGGCCTCCCTCAAAGCTAGTCGCTGTACCGAACTGAACAAAACAGCACATACTAAAGCAGCAGGCACGCCTCTCGAGGTTATAAGGACGCTGAATTCCATGGAGATCACACTCCAAAAGTTGTGCACCAATTACAAAGTACGCAAATTATTCAGCAGCAGATGTACGTAGAATTTCAAAGCCTAAATACTTACGTCGATGAATCCGTGGCCAGTGTAAAGAGCACGGTTCGTAAGCGAGCCAGCATTAGCCCCAGTGCTCAATCTAACGGCCGTCCCCGGCCCATACCGACCTCGGACAGCGAAAGCACTATTCATAGCGAGTAGAATGCTAGCACATCACGAATATCTCGAAATTTGGCAATGGAACTGCCACACATTCCACAAACGGGCGGCAGCTCTACAGCAATACATTAACACGGTGCCAGTCAAACCTGATGGTATTTGTTTGCAAGAGATCGGTAACAAGCCGGTCAGATTGACTGGCTACTACACCATATCCCACCCAGACTACTCTACGGTCGCGACGATGCTACTCAAGGACATAGCAACCAGTATAGATTATCTGGCAACAAGCTGCATCAACCACCAAATAGTAACAATACCACCGCAGAAGCGTAGCAAGGCAAAAACAATGATAACGAACGTGTATAGACCACCTAAAGAAAGGAGGGCCGATTTTGAGGCCCTCCTTCGGTACGTCATGTGCCACTCCGGCACCCAGGATAGGCTACTGCTAATTGGGGACTTCAATGCCCCTCACACCAGCTAGGGTTACGGAACAGACACCCCCAAATGCCAGGAGCTCGAGTGAGCGGCCGAAGCATATGATCTCCAACTCATCCTTCTCCCTCGAAACCCGACGAGATTAGGTAACTGCGTCAGTGCAGACACCTTCCCAGATCTCACATTCACAAATAATGTCGACGAGGTATTCTGGACCAATCTAGGAGAGAATCTACGTAATGAACAATTCATCATCAGCGTGTCGCTCGGCTCCCCAAAAATTCGGTGACCCTGTGGCCAGGTGATAATCACGAACTGGGTAAATTCTCGCAAAATCCCCATGCCGGATATATCACTTGAGAACGCTGAAGAGTGGGCAACGCACATACGAGACGCTCATAAAGCAACATCTAAGCGGCTAGCGCTCACAGCGGAAACGCCTGTAGTTTACAACCATCTACTACTTATGCGGGAAGCCACAAGGGGGCTAACTAAGCGATGGAAAAATCAGCGACTTAATCATAAACTGCGCCACAGAATTGTTGAAATATCCGAGCGGGCAAACGCTTACGCACAGCAGGTAGAGGCAGTGACTTGGGTGAGTTCTTGCGACTCACTTCGCGAAACGTTACACACATTTAAGACATGGGCGATACTTTGCAGCATAATGGAACCAAGAAAAACCAAAACGGCCATTAACCGCACCCTTCAAAAATTTGCCGGAGATTTTTCAGGAACAGATCAAAGCCTCCTCACTAAGCTTAAAGAGAAGTCCGTAGGCGCAGTAATCACCCCCCCCCCCCCCCCCCGCACCTTGCCATACCAAGGGCAACAAAACGCGGTGCTAGACGCCCCAATAACTAAGGCGGAACCCTTCGCAGCAGCGCAAGCTGCGAAGAGAAATACTGCTCCAGGACCAGATCAGCTCACAAATGCTATGATCCGGAACCCGTGCGACGAGCACCTAGAACAGCTTACTCGGTATTTTAATGAACAGATATGGGACAGGGGCGTAGTTCCACAACAGGGGAAGGAGGCCGAAATTGTGCTTATTCCGAAAGCATGAAAACCTCATGATCTACAACATCTCAGACCGATATCACTAACCTCCTGTTTTGGCATATTATTTGAGAAGGTGATCCACACACGTCTCACGTCTTACATTGAAGACCGCAACCTATTTCCCACAAACATATTCGGCTTTCGCCAACATTTCTCGACACAACATGTTTTCCTGCTACTTCGCGAAGAAGTTTTTTGCAGCACCACGGTTGGTGCAGAACTTCTCGCCCTAGCTCTTGATTTGAAAAGCGCATTCGACTGCATTTCACACGAACTTATCTTATTTGAGCTAAATGACATCGGTTGTGGTCAAAGAATCTATGACTAGGCCCGCTCTTTCCTGACCTCTTGCATCGCGACAGAAGGCACCGACACTACGTGCTCAGGCCCTTTTCCCATGCCCAATAGAGGTACACCGCAAGGGGCGATACTTTCCCCCCTTCTTTTCAATATCGTCTTGAGACGCTTACCCAAACACTCGACGTCATACCCGGGCTAGGGTACGCGTTATATGCAGACGATATTGCCCTATGGGCAACCAGCGGCTCCTTAGGACAAAAAGAACAAATCCTGCAAGAAGCAGCGACTGCTGTTGAAACCTTCGCTCGCAGCAGCGGAATGAGCTGCGCTCCCGATAAATCAGAATTGATCAAGATCCGATGTCGAGGCCTTCAAACTCACGAGCCCGTCAACCTCTTTCTAGGAGACAGCCAGATGAGGGAGGTCCAGAAAATGCGAGTCGTCGGACTGTGGCTGCAGAGCAACAGACGAGTAGACCACATCATTAAAAGCCTTTGGACTACGGTGAAACAGATCTCCCGTATCATTCGTAGAGTAACTTATCACCGAAAAGGTTTCAATGAACCAGATTTCAAAATTCCCTGACAAGGTTATTTTATCTATGTTACCGTTCCGCATTTATTTTTGAAAATGTGTCGTTTTTAGCATCCTGGATTTTCGCCACTCGCCGTCCCACTTTCCGCAGAATTGAAACGAAAACGCTTAAACTTAAGTCTTTGTGGGTGTACAGAAGGAACAGTGCCAGATGTGAGCGACCGCACATATTCCCAACAACATCAACAAAGCCGCCCTACAGGTTACTTATATATGCGAATGCTTACACGAGGGACATCAAATATATGAGAATGCCCTCGGCTGGATGCTTTGCCAACCTCTCCTTTTACCCTCGTACTTCGTCTTCATTGCAACTTTGCCGATAAAATACAGCGTCAAGTGTGACTTTGAAGATCCTAATCTTCTCTCTGAGGGCATGCTTCGTAACTACGCTGAAGTCCGGTCTGAGCTTTCACCAAAGTGTGTGTTTACTAAACTGGTGGTGAAAAAGTGCATCTCAAGACTATGAACTGGGTTAGAGTAATTTGGATAGCGATTTGGTGGGTTAGTCCAAGTTCATTATTTGAATGAACCCCAAATCACCCAAGTTCGGGAGAAAAACCATGTGGTTAGCGTAAAGGCGTGATAACACACACATGCATTGTGCGTGTTTTCTTAGGGCTTTTCATTAACCACGCACTACCCGCACTTCTGTGCTTTTTGCTGAATTGACATCAAGGACGACACAGCTCATGGTAAAGCCAAATGTTATGGAAGATGCCTCGGAGTGTTCAACAGCCGCAGTTTCTGACTACATTGTCCATGCCTGTATAATTTTCAATATTTTTCATTCCCCATCTCTCATGTCTGTCAAATATTTCTTTTTCTGACCTAACCTTTAGAGCGAAGCTCTTAGGCATCCGTTCCTGCGTTGAGCATTGGCGTTGTTGTCCCTCGGCGTAACTGAGTGACCGAGCACTGCGAAGGATGAAAGAGCGAGCGCAGAGCTCAGCGGGGCATGGAAGACGGTGATAGGGAAGAGAGCGTGAGGAGAGCGGAGCACGAGGGTGCAGTGCAAGCATGAGGAGGAAAGCGGAGTACCGCACGGCACGTGTTCTATGACGGTGACGAGGCATGTGGCGAGCGCGTACACCGATACCACATATTGACACAAAAGCTGGCGTGGGCGTCGCACCTAGTGCCCATGCGCTGCATCGCTTGGGGTAACGGCGCTAGAGAATGCGCTGTGTGCTTGCGACATGTTCCCGTGTTAATCCTTTCTTTCTGAACAATTATCGACCCAATCGCTATAGATGCTTCGTCTGCGGCTGGTGATATACGAGCTGCCCGAGCAGAGGCTCACACGCCCCTCAGAGGTCCCTGTCGTTGAGAATCAAATTCTTTGCCACAATATGTAGTCAATTGAAAACCCCTAAACCGCTGCGCTCCGAGCTCACGCTCCAGAGTACCGTTATCGTCGGCGGATTTCTTCCTTCGGGCGCATACCTACAAAGTGGGCAAATAAACAAAAAGTTACAGGGATGTTTCACTTCGGCAACTCGAGTTATGCGCAAGTGTACGGACACCGGGAGCATGCACAGTGGGCCCCACGGCGTCGAAGCCCAAAGGGAAAGGGTGCGAGCCCGTTAGCGGACACTACGTCAATCTTGACCGTGAGACGCCTGCTGTGCCACACCGAACATTCTTATTGCTACACATGCAAAGAAAAGATTCCGCGAACATGCACTGTGAGCAACGCGGCATCGAAGCACAAACGGATAACGCGCGTACTCGGCGACTCTTTTCTCCACGGCTCAGTGCCTTCCTCCTCCGGGCTCGTTTCCCTCGCGGCTTCAAACATAACATCGCCGATTTCACAGACGCATGCGCATAGGAGAAACAAAAAACTGCTTCTATTGCGATAGCAATTACATCGACACTCTAGGTACGTTTCTGCTGTCGGCGTCGGCGTCGCCGCGATGTTACGAATGAATGAAAATGTGTGAGGGTGAGCCAGCGAACGCCGTTGAATCTCTCGTGCACAAATGAGGAACACGGCCTGCAGGAGTGCCCACTCCTGTCACGCTTGAGGCAGGGGGTTCAAACGAGGGAGGAGGGCCGTTCTTCTCTGGCGGCTGTTAGGATGCAGAATCAAGCGTCTATCCTTTCTTTAGATCACTATCATCATCAGCATCGTCATCCACCTCGATGAGCCCCTCGTCGTGTTGCCGGCGCTTGTGTGTCTTGAAAGGGACCTGCGACGTTGCCAAAGTGCGCGGCCGCGCGGGCCTCATCTTCAAAACGATCTGCGAAGTTTGCCCAGCGCGCGTAGTGGCGGTAGCTTCGTATGCGCGTTGCTTTCGACGTTTCGTTCGCATTGAAGCGAGACATGCGGGTAGGTTAATTCGCTTGCTGCTGCCGCGATTCCTCAATCAAGAATTTTGACGGCGAGTTGGCGCGCGCATCGAGCGAGATGTGTTCAAGTCTACATGCGCGCACGTGACACCGGGGTAGTTAATTTAGTTAAAACAAGTTGGCGGGTTGGTTGGTTTGAACACGTGATAGAATGTGTAAGCACGTCTGAACAAGGACGCAGAAAGAAGTAGACACACAGAGACAGCACTGTCTTTGTGCGTATGTTTCTTTCTACGTCCTCGTTGAGTCCAGAATACACATTCTATCATAATCATTTAGTTAGTAAGTGAACCTTTACAAGTTTATACGGCTGACAAAACAACTATCCTTACTTCTTACTACGATGAATTAATTTGCTATTGCAATCGGTCCGTCGCCTTTCGGGCGGCACTGCTAATATGGAGTCATATTTCGACCATGGTGTTGGTAGGGGCTGGTGACCTGTATTTTATTTTGTATTAGCCCAAGACGGAAGATATCTTGTTCAAGCGTAAGTAAGATAAAAACTTAATGCTACTTCTACAGGTGTATTGTGCCACACGTGCTTTTTTTTTCTTCAAGGCATTCAGTTTAAAAATAATGTTAAGTACCTTACGTAGGTACCTTGAGAAGGAAAGTACGATATACAAATTGTTATCTCGTGGCCGTGCCATAAATATTGTCTCCATAGACAGTGGGTTATTCACCTGCGGAAACAATAGATATCTTTCAAATGTTCAAACTTTACAAAGACTGCAGCCAGTCTTTGAACTAGATTGCCGAAAGACACCAATTCATTCTTACCTTATCAGTACTTTTTCTGCACACGGCGCCAGTTTTTCTTGTACAAATATTAAATTCACAAGAAGCTTCTTTTCTTTTGTATATTGATAACATTATCAGAAAGACCCCTTCATCAACTCACTTTCAGTTCTGGAGTCCGAGCTGCATAAATATGATGCACTCTATTCTATCCCTTTGTGGGACCGCGGGAAAGATACGCTCCACTTTCTGCAGAAAACTTGTGCTCCGCCAGCGCCCATCGCAACCAGCGCAATAAGGCGGTGCTGCAAATATAACCTACGATAATCTCAGCTAAAAAAAGCGTTTTAACACGCTTTCAACAGGTGGCGGTAGTGCCATAATTAAGTTAATGTTTGTTGTGTCCTTTAGGTAAGCTTTTGAATTTTCTCCCTGTTTGGTTTAAAAAACCTGCCCTTCATAATGCAGTCAAGTTACTCCTTTTCTGGTTTTTTAGAAAGTCAATTTTAGCTGCCAACCATCGTGTGTTTTTTTACAAATTTGTGCAGTACCTTGAGCGATATAGGCATCAAAGCACAGTCCGCAATATTGCGTCATTTCTCGCTAAGCTTATTTGTGGTGAATGGTGCACTGAAATATTGCAGGGAAATTGGCAGAAATTCAGGGACAGCAGCAGCACTCGACCCTATCGACAGCAAAAAGAAGGAAAAAAAATGGCGAAAATTTGGTTGGTGTATGCGATCAGGTGAGATTCGTAGGCAGAGACCACAATGCTATGAAGGCTCCCTAGAGGCGCAGAAGCAGGTGGTGTTCTACTGCTGGGAATGAGGTGCGCAAAAAGTTCCTCAGCGCAACTCGTGAAGTGCCAGCCTGAAAAACTTAGTTCGGACCGTTTCATGCCAAAAACCTCGCAAAGTGTTTCACAAGATGGTGCCGTCACGAGACAGTGGAACAATGTTTTCCCACTTTTGTAGGCTCTCTCATGTGTCAGCGGGACATAATTGTACTAATTTCTTTAAATAATGTGTGGGCTTGGTTTTGATGAAACTTGTTTTACACTATTTCTAAGTGCTTTATACTTATAAACCACAGCCTCTTTAGATGTCATCCTATATTAAATATAAAGACGAAGCAGGTGGACAGGCTGGCTATAGGCAATGCAGCCGTAGCGTTTGGGAGCCGCTAGAGCAGCTGTACTTTTGGCTACTCTTTAGACCATATCTTCCTCAAACGGTTTGCCCTTTGCAATATCCTGTTTGACTGTGGGATTCCTATTCTAACGAAACAGATGCAAATTGTCGCTTGCATTTTTTTAGGCACGAGGTAAACCAAGTCAGATACTCGTGTCGCAAATGTTCAAAAAAAAGACCACGGAATCCCTAATGTGCAGTGTAGGGCAGTGCCCATGCCTCCGATATGGAGGAGAAATTATAAAAAGGGATAATTGTCCTCCCGTCGACGACACCACGTAGCTACACCTGCCGTGGTTGCTCAGTGGCTATGGTGTTGGGCTGCTGAGCACGAGGTCGCGGGATCGAATCCCGGCCACGGCGGCCGCATTTCGATGGGGGCGAAATGCGAAAACACCCGTGTGCTTAGATTTAGGTGCACGTTAAAGAACCCCAGGTGGTCAAAATTTCCGGAGTCCTCCACTACGGCGTGCCTCAGAATCAGAAAGTGGTTTTGACACGTAAAACCCCAAATATTATTATTATTACCACGTAGCTACAATGAAAATGCCTAGACGCTATCCTTAACCTTGCACACTTCCGCAGAACTGCATTTCTGCGTTCTCTGTCCCAGGCGCTTCTAGACGGCGATTTTTTGTCTCTATCTGTGATATGCTAGCCTCCTGGTTAGCTCAGATCTTAGAAAGAGCTCGAAAGGCGTAGGTACGTTATTCGAGTCGCTTTCCAGGAAGAATGTTTCCATAACTCGCAAAGCTTGATTTCTTACTATAGAACGTAGTATCCCAAACTAACAAGGATCACTCGACGTCAGGGCCTGCAGCAGGACGAAGTTACAAGGCTTCGCATACAAACTCACATCAAATAAGCTGGGCAATACAGACAAGGTACCTACGAAGGCTTACAAACATGGTCTAGGCCTTTACCCTTGCACGCTCTGCTTGACATTTCTAGGCGTCTGCAATACTGTCACAGGGACCGTCGAGGCACACATAATGAACTAATGAGAACGCCCAGTAATCACTACAGCAGGGCGCACCGTCGTCAACCGATAAGGGGACCCTGTTGCAGATTTCGACTTCAACACCAAAGCGCTACTTCCAAAAATCTGGCATTGCCTAATGGTCGCCTGCATGCCACGAAATAAACACCCAGATTTCCCTGCCGGATATCGCCGTAGTCATCCAAGTGCGCTACAACAACAATATGGCGATCAATCCATACAGCATCATCTATGCAGACATCATCACTCCAGCAGATGTTGCGTATATTTACCTTGCCATCCCTCGAAACCCAAACAGAGAACACGTCAACACGATCTCTGATTCCCGTACTTCTTGTCGTAGCTTCATTTGAGGCTGGCTCCCCAAAGCAGCCAGTCGCATCATTTGCCGTGCTACCATAATGCCACCGAACATCAGCATCGTATCAACCCAAAGGCACGATTCCCACCGCAACAAGCAGCGACTTCACGCGGTCGCGCGAGCCTATGTCATACGGAACCTGCACCAAGTAGACCATGACCGCAAAGTCGAGTCCATACACTGTACTTATCACACCCTCCTCCATCACTATCGACTATAGCGCCATCTTTACTCCCTGGTAACAAAACCTTCTCGAGAGAAGCAGCTGTTATGTGGCGGCAGCTACAGACCTTCCCGCGCGCACTTAAATCAATACCATCATATTAGCCCTACACTCGACTCCTACAAACCTCCACACTGCGGCGAGAACGCAACCTTTATGGCTCCAGTAGGACATGCTTAAATACGCCCACCATCGCCTCATCACAAATGCTACCCTCGAAAAGTGAGAGGCCATGCTGTTCAATTGGGACCCGCGGGACCAGCAACTGCTGGCGTGGTGGGCCCAGCTAATAGCCATGTCGGTAAGCATCCTCCAAAACGAAGGCCCAGCGCTGGTGTAGATCGGAAGCTGGACGAAGCTGCCGACACGGGTTTTATTATTTTTCTTAAAGCGCTTGTTGAAATAACATTGTCCTAGTTTTGCGTTTCAGTCAATGAGCACTGTACATTTCTGACGCTCCTGTGCTATTGTCTAGTAGTTCAAACATTATTAAAGGAGCTGTTCACAAGGAAGAGATTTGTGTCCCATCGGAATTACTTCTCTTCGTCTACGCCGCTGCAACAGCTCCGGAGCTAGGTTGACGAAAGCAAACAGTCGGATTGACAGTCACCATTTTGTCGTCTTATTAGTGCATCAGCCTTCCGTTTTGGGTATGTCAACTTTCCTCGCACTTCCCAACTCTGGTTGCGTCCGGCACATGATAGTTCGCTGTCCGTCCACAGCGAACACAAACGCACCAGTGTGTTCACACTTGCCGCCAACGACTATTGGCCTACATTCTAAGACATTAGGAATGACAAAGCATTACAGTGATAAAAATAATTACAACGGACACCGAACAGGAACTTAACGACACATCTGTGATCGGCGAAGCCGCTCAAGAAACAAAAAAAAAAAGGGAGACATACGTCTTCATTTTTTTGTCCATGCTTTTAGAGCGCAGGTCTCAGAAGCCCGTTCTTCCGTTGAGCGTCGGCGTAACCGAGCGAACTGGCACAGAGAAAGATGAAAGAGCGAAGGCAGAGCGTAGGGCGGGGCAAGAAAGACGGCGATAGTGAAGAGAGCGCAAGGAGGACAGCAGAGAAGGAGGGGGCCGGGGAACCATGAGCCGGAGAGCGGAGGAGATTATGGCGAAAGCGTGAGGAGAAAAACGTATTATCGCGCAGTAGGGGCTCTCCGGCGACGACGGGGATGAGGTGGAAACAAGGTTTTTACCGATGGCATGCGGAGAGCGCGCCCACCGATATCATATATGGAAACCGAAGCGCTGCATGCGGAGGTCTGTCTGCGGCGGCTGCTGTGAATCACGCCCATGCATCACCCACGCGTTGCCTCTCGTGTTTACCCGATTAGCGAGGTAGTCGTGCCACACTCCCTGCCTTTGCAATGTGCCTCACGTGTCTGATTTTCCATGCCAGCCAATATATCGTGAAATGAAAACGCATATAAACTTCGCATTAGGGAGTAGCGTGATCGACGGCGAATTTTTTACTCCATAAAGAAACGGTATAACCCGGGTCGAACCCGAAGGCGCTACAATGTCTTGCAGCGTGTTCGTAGTGTTCTGCTTCTAGGAAAGGAGTGGGGAATGAGAGCCGACCACCAAGGCGGGGGTGCAGCTTAACACAGCGTCCCAAAACGTTAGCTGCCACGTGGCGAGAACGGGACAAACTGACACACTCACACTCCGGACTCAAAGAAAAAAGTCAGTAATTCTAGTGGCCGAACGGGAGCTGGTGCCTAGACATGTCCTCGAGCTCGTGCTATGTGGCACGTGACGTATACGTGCCACTCGTGCCAAAGAAGTGTAATACAGTCACCCGCCTTGATAACGAAGTGCTTGGGGCAAGTGAAATCCTTCGTTATAAAGGACACTTCAATGCAAAGGCCGCAGAGCGCACAGCTCATATAAAAAAAATTTGACGAACCTCTCCCCTACCGGAAAATGGGGGTAATCGAAGCTCGTCTTGAAGCTTGTCTTGAGTCGCGGTTATGTAACCCACGGGTAATGGCGCCGGATCGCTTCAGCCTCCCTTCCCTCAACTCAGAATCTTCTCGTTGCTGTCGGATTTCCTGGGCTTGTGCGGCTCTAACGGCTGGAATGGCGATCCGCGCCGAGCCCTTTGGCGGGCAAATTCTTGCCTGCTAGCTTGAACGCTTTTATTGCAAAGAAAAAGAGAGGTGGAGCCTTTAAGTGGCTCCGCAACGGGTGGAGTCTCTATGCCGGGACCCCATTGGTCCCGGAATATGGACTTCACCCATTGCGGAGACGCTCGTCGAACGCTGCCCGTTCCTCGGGGCAATGCACAACGCGTGGCCGTCCCATCCGTTTTCCGAGAAGAACTGAATGGAAACGAAGCCGGCGCAGGGCGCGAATTCTTTCCCCGCCCTTTCCCTTCCCAGCTGAAGCGAAACGGTTCTGATTAGTTGCCCGCGTGCAGCGAGTCTGCGCCTATGCAGCTGAAATCCTTGTTAATGACTGCCGCTCCGGCGCCAGCGCAGCTGCCAACTAATCAAACCACCCTTTCCAGGAGCTGCTGTGCTCTGTGAGCAACTTAGTTGTTTTTTTTTTACTTCACAACAACACCACTGAAACTTGTGAGCCAATACAAGCTTCATTTGAAAACAAGGACAGGGCTAAGGTGTGCTCAAACTGCGGTCGTAACGTTAGCTAAGCGCGCACCTGTGGTAAAGCCCGCATAGCGCGTTACTTGCGGTAAGATCGTTAACAATGCTGGTCGTGCATATTGTTTGTATTCGCTACGCTTCTTAGACCGGCCAATAAAAACGTGAACCGGCCAGTAGCGTCCCAGTGGATTCTAACATGGCGAACCCGCCGAAAAAGACTATGCGAAGGGACCAAAGAAATGCGGGTGCCGTTGCAGCTCGAACAACGCACATACGAATACGTAGTAATGTCTCTTGTTCTAACTGAGGGTGCCGGAAGTCGCGCCATGGGCAATTTAAAACAGAAACTGCGCTGCTTCATGGCTACGTCGTAACGTCGTATCCGTATGAAACTAAAGTAGCGGGCCTTCGATCAACTAGCCCAAGCAAGAGTTTTACTTGAGTATAGTTCATCTACATTGGGCCCTTTCTTTCAACAAAGCTTTCGCACGGATCCTGCCATATTGTGCGTCAACATGATCGCCGTCTCAGCTTGCCAGTGGCGCCGGTCGTTTGTGTTCCTCTTCTTAAGTCCTGGTCTTCTGCGCCTTGTCTTTACTACTTCAAGCATGAACCAACTAGCCCAAGCAAGAGTTTTACTTGCACAAATACACTTGCCTGTCTGATGACCGTTGCGCTCTTAAAGCTTTATATGATTGTAGCCTGAACATATTAGTCGCGCTTTTAGCGTTTGCCCTTGCGTTTCTTGCGACTTATAGGCACAGTGCGTAGGTAATCTAATCGTACAATTAGTCATTCGTAATATAGGTCATAGAGGCGTTCCAGATCAACTTTCTGGACATGATGGTCTACTAGATAAAGGAAAACTGAGAACGACACTTTACCGGAAGCCTACGAATAGCCAGCAATATTTAGACCGCAACAGTTATCACCCGCGACATTCCAAGCAAGGAATTTTGTCGGACAAGAGAAACTAATAAGAAGAATCTGCAGAGACGACCACGATTATATTTACCACATAAATGACCTTAAAACAACGCTAGCAGAAAGGAACTATCCTCAAGTTACTCTCGATAGAGCGTATGATGCCGCGTCAAGATGGGAGGGACCGTCGGAATCGGCGAAGAAACAGCCCACACTAAATCTGACAGACCGCCAGCCTTTGTAAAAAAACATTCTAATGCACTCCCAATCATAAACAACGTCCTACGAAAATACCACCCAATATTATCAAGTAACAAGCGTCTGAGAAAAGCGTTCCCGAATGTACCTAGCGTTACCTATCGCCGAAACAGGAACTTTAGAGACATGTTAATGCACGCAAATTCTGCCAACAGCATTCACCCGTAATAAAAGCATGTTGTCGGCCAAGGTGCAAAACCTGCTGGCACCTTCAAAGTGACATTAAAATTCAAAGCTCCGCAAATATACACATCAAGTCACATCAAGTTTCAGTTGTACAAGTTCTGATGTGATTTATGTGCTTGAATGTTCCTTCTGTAAGAAACAGCATATCGGTGAAACAGGACAATCACTGAACGTCAGATTAAACGGACATCGTGCGGACACAGCTAAAACGCTTCCCAAAGCCGTCGCCGAGCATTTCAACAAACCTGGTCATAATTTTGATGAACTTAAAGTCAACATCCCACAGTCAAATTTCCGTTCTTAACGCGAAAGAAAATATAGAGAATCGTACCTTATCTATATGTTCAAGACATTGCAACCAATAGGCATGAACGTTTCAAAGGGAGCTTCAGAATCTATTCGCTATGCTAAATTTCAAGCTATAGGCAACAACACTTAGTTTGGTTTCTTGGCTTATCCTTTTCTTCCTTGCTATTTTTTCAGCCGGCGTGTCAGACGCAGTTGACACGCTGGCTGTCGAATGTCGGCTGGCGGCTGTCGAATGTCGTCGAATACCGTACCTGGAACCCAGAGTCAATAAGTGCAACGCACGCTCGACGGTCCGCTCATTGCAATTTCGATGGCACTCATGCAACCGAGTCGGCGTCGTGCCCGTAAAGTTGGCGTCGCAGCGGCGCAGTTGAACATTTGACGTCATTTTGGTACCACGTGATAGCGCTCAGCAATTAGTGGTCCAAGCGGCGCCGGAAAATTTATGCGCAGATCTGCTCCCTGCGGGAGTAAATACAGGAACACTAGCACGTCACTGACGCGCGGCGGCAACCCGATGCCTACACGCGGCTGCTATTAGTAGCTGCGGGCGGCTACGTAGCGTAGATACCGCGGCCGCCCCGGGGTACTACCAAGAGTCCACTAGCTAAATGCACAGCTGCTCGTGGAAGACCACCGCCTTTGGCTTACGTTTAGCACGTTGTAGGCACCAAAATCGGAAGTCGTGGCATCCAAATGGAAATTTAAGCTGCGCGCCACGATATTTAGAAGGCGGGGCGTTGCGGGCACGCCCCACTCCGCCGTAGCCTTCGCAGTGCGAGCCATTGAACAAGGAACAGGATCATAGCGGAGGTAAAAGTGGCCCACTTTCACATGTGTTGAGAAGGGTTTGCCCTCAATTATCTTAACACACCGTGACGTGCAGAGACGAAACGCATTCGCAATGACGGTGTTTTCTGTAGCTGGCTTGATTAAGACCGACAGATCGGACTCGACAAAGGGCAACTAAGCAATCTTTTTGCTAAGGCTGCGGAACACCTTCGTTGTCCTTCGGCCACAGTTTCGTGCCTATATGCCTTCGCCACTAATGTAGCTGACGCGTCATATATCAAGCTATCTTCCAGCCGCGACCTAGTTTAAGCTGTTTATTGAGTTTGTTAGCGACGTACCTCTCCTAGGTTTCACCACGCGAATGTGTTGGTTATGGGAGGCATTTTCCGTGTTTTTGCACCAAGGAATACCAGCTCGTCATGGAGTAAAGAGTGAAAGCACCGACGTTCGATGTTTTCACGGCAATAGACGGTCTCTTTGGTTTCTTGACAGGCAAGTCAAATGTGTGCACACAAATAGACATTATTCGGGAGGACGAAGGTATGTGTACTGCAGAAACACAAGAACAAGCGAGAGTGCGCTACACAATTCGCGTACCCACTCACACGAAACGGCTCCTTGTAAAGGTGTAAAAGCCGTTTAGCGTCTGTGACGAGAGGTGACGTTGCAAAGACCGTGTGGAGCGCCGTAGCGAAAAATGCGAGTCACGAACTAACTCTTTTCTGGGCGAACCTGCGTCCGCAAGGACAAGCAACACTCAAAAGCACAGCGATAGCGGCGAACGCTGTCGGCGATCGTAGGAATCAGAGCTGAGGGCCAAGTGCGTCGCCTAATTTTAGATGACGCGTCGAAGGTTCCAGCGTAATCGGTGGCGCTCGCGAACCCGCCATTTACCTCGCGCGTAAATTGTGACGACACAAAATTTGGCGTCAACGCAGACAACAGATAGAATCAACGACCAGATGCGATAAAGAGGTGATGCATGCAGGCGTGTATTGCTCTGAGCGGTAACTTCACGTTCTTACCGTGTAAAAAAGTGGCCCGCCCCCTCCTAAAATAAGGATTAACTAGGATGCGTATCAATATGTAACGGCTTCACGTAAACGTGTAAGGACGGTGTAAGGTAGGAAATGAGTGCCGCGTTTATTTTGGCAGGCTCACATTTTCACCGCGCCGGTATCAGCTATAATGGTTTTCCCGTTTTGCGATTTTTCTTTCAATTGTCATGAATTTATACACTTTGTATGAAAAAACTTTGTATACACTTTGTATTTTCGGCCTAATTGGACCTATATTGAATTTGTCTCCATGCGCCTTTTTCTTCTATCGAGCATTTGATTTAGTTTACGCGTTTATCGCCTCTAAGGTATTCCTCGGAGTAAAAGCTTACACTCGTCTTTCGTAGCTTGTCATCCATGCACAGTTGGCGCTATGTCTTAGACCAGTGACTGATCAGGGAAAGACTGGTCACTTAGTGTGCGATTCCTTTTTTTCTTCGCACTTGGAGCGGAATTGCTTCCGTTTCACCAACTCCGAAATTCGCGCACATTTTAGTGACATGCACAGTAAAAATATTGAGGAAAAAGAAGAGCCTGAACAAAAGAATATGCAGGTAGTGGAACAGAAAGGAGGAGCACTGACTAACAACTGTAAGTTTATTTCGAAAACATGAATAAAAAAGGCAAAGAGGTCGTTCACTTAAATGTTCCAACACGCGGTAAAAAGCCATCTTCGCCGAATGCCTGTTTACGGCTTCCCGATATATGCGCATACGCGTAAGAACAGCTTCAACATTCAGGTTGTCTGAGCTGTTGCAAGCGGGGTAACCAGAGGGGGGCTTTCTCCCTCTACATTGCAATCAGTGCAGTCGCGTTTCAAAGTTTCAACGTACGAACACTGTAGACTAGCATGACAAGCATGATAATGATTATACAGGGAGAATTTGAGCAGCGGTAACTATAACCAGATATGGTGAAGTAAGCCAAATCTCGATTGATCTCTCTCAAGAAAGACTGTAGTCCCTGGGTAGAGGGCTATTTGAGGCTCATTTGTATGTAATTGGTCTTTTTGCATTTGGATGATTCTATTCCCGTCATGGTTGCTTTGCTGCCAAGATGTCTACTGATATCAGTGGTGACGCATTCACAAATTTGTCTATATGTGTGTCCGAGAAGTAATCCTTAGTAGCAAGTCGCCGCCTTTCTCAGCCTGTGTTATTTGTACCTCCTCTGCGCTACATAACACAGTCACTTCACAACCATGGCAGCGTGCTCAGCCACTGCTCACAGAAATCTGGCTGCACAGAAACCACTGCTCACAGAAAACGCCAACGGGCTACCACGGCGCTATATTAGGCTGCAAAAATAACTTTCGGTAGCGAACATGAAGTGCTTCTTCAGCCGCGGCGACTTCGTGGACTCCGCTGATGCGGTTGCAGAACAGCGGCCGCTATAGATTGCCAGTATAAGCAGAAAGTGCTTGACGTCATCATCTTCGACGCGTGTATGTTCACAAGATTTTGTTTGCAATAAAGGCACGGTGACGAACTCGGTCCCCACGATCAAAGTGGAATATTACCGAAATGTGGATATTCGAGTCGCTCAGCTATTGCGAATGTCCGAAGTCAACCATTTCTTCAGGCACGCACGTTAACATTGTTTTGTTCAAATGCGTTCTGAGATTACCAGGCTTGGTAACTGGTTCCCATGGAAGTTGACTCAGTACGTATCGCGAAAACAGTACGTGCCGACTAAGAAAATGAAGGCGTCTTCTTTTTCGCTTTCTCACGGGCTTGACTCAATCTCAAACAAGACCACTGTGGCCTTCAGTAATTTTTTCAGGTTAATGACTTATCACGAATAACACTTCATCGTGCGTTGGTTCGTCCGTTTACTAAGTGACGTACTTGTCGCGAACCGAGTTGCACTGAGGTGCATGCATTCAGGACGGTTGTACTCCCTTCGAAGTAACATTTGCGAGACATTACTTTATTAGTGAAGTCATGATCGCGCAAAGAATCCCCCCGCCATGACGCGGCCGAAATTGCGGCAAGTGAAACGATGTTTTATCCATAGGTTAAAATGATATGAAACAGCATTCGAGTTGCAAGTCAACAGTTTATTTTCACATAGATGCATTACAGATTTGCCTTTGCAGTCACAAGTCCGTGTGCACCATTTATTGTCTCATTGCGTAAATAAACGCACCAGCCTAAGAGTCCTACAGCAAGCGCGTCTCAATGAGGCATAGTGACTGTAGAAACTAATAGTGGCATAGACGAGCAAGCGAACGACTATATGAGCGCGCGAACTAAACGAGCGAGCAAACGACTAAACGAGCGTGCGAACGAACGAGCAAACGACTAAGCACAAACGACGACTAAACCAGCCAGGGAACGGGCGGGCGACCGCACGTTTTCTTTGCGAGTGCTCCACCGCCGCATCTTAAGCTTCGCACACTTTAAAGCGCACGCGAATTAGCACATACGTCTCAATTACATATGATGCGGTCGCTCGACGACGAACGCACCGCGTAACACGGTTTCGGGAGAGCACGCACGCTTTTCATCGGTGCCTCTGTATCACAAATCCACCGGGCGACCGCCAACGAGGAACACGAACAAATGTGGCAAACAAAGCTAGTCTATCTAAAGAAGGCTAGTAAGTAACCACAAAAGGCAGAGAGTTGCTCTCCTGAGGCGTTTTCATGATCGAGACTGAAATTTTATCAAAAGGACTGCGCTGAATCTTAAAAATTTCGTAATCACGTTATCGCACGCAACCTCGCGTGCCCGCGAACTCAAGCCTGTTGGCGTTCTTAAACGCACCAAATGTGACTAACACGACCACGTAGTGCGCATATAAGCAAAGCGGACGTTGCGTAAAAATCATGTTAAAGCGTGCGTACAAATGACAACATGCACAGTGAACTGTGCAATATCTACTACGTTATTGCCCGCAGCACAATACCCAAGCCTGGCACATACAATACTCTGAGAGAGCCACAACTTACATCACATAGTCGCGCGGAGGAAGTTGGTCGGAAGTTGTCCCTCCCGTTTCGGTGAAGCCATGCCTTTCTCCTTAACGCGTTGCGCTTACCGGACGGTATCGCGAACATATTCTTGCCTTTGCTAAAACTATATTGGCATCCAAACGTGCAGCAGGTCATGGTAACAGAAAATGACGTGAAGTGACGTCGCACTTGCCACAAAACATCCTTCAAGGCGTTCACAAGTTCAAAACAAAGAATAGGAACGGAAGGAATGCCGCCAACAAGCGCCGCTTCTCGAGCAAAGATGGCACTGAAGCGCGACTGTAAACAAACGAAGCCGGTGCAAGGGGCCACGTGATGCCAGTAGGCCAATAGCGACGCGGCGTCGGCTTCGGGCAGAGCGCTCGAGGAGGGGGCGGCATTCTAAAAAGCGTGGCACTACTTTACGAAGTTTAAGGGGTTTTAAAAACTTCGGGTTTGTGGCGCCATCTAGTTACGCAGAGTTTACTTAGAGTTGACGCATAGATTTTACTGCAGTAAATAAATATAGCCCACGTATTTGCTGGTGTAAAGTGTCGGCAGGGGTACAATTTACAACAAACAGTCCTTTTTTGTGTATTGCTTATACAAAAACACCTATATACCAGAAAAAGGTTTCACGTGTTGCAGGACAAGTGTCACACGATGTCGTTACCGTCCTTGTGACTGGCGTCTCACGTTTGCAGTAATCCGTCATTTACGTAAGGAATATTGTGTGTATGGACAAGCTAAAGCTTTCTCGTACTTGCCGAAATGAATATTTCGTGCTCAGCACATAATTATTGTTGTCTGCAAGGCCTGAATGTTAGTCACTATTATCATTACCACGTTACGTACGCACGAGACGCACGCGTAGCTAAAGCATCTTTGGTCATCGCGGTAGGTTAGTGCGGAACGGTAACACCGTACCGTATACCGTACTTACCGTTCATTAAAACAACGCTGCTAAAACAATCTAATCCCACGCTGCACCTATGTGACGTATCCAGAATGTTCAGACTTGACTCGCGTCTTATTTCGATCGCGGGCAGAGGTGAGGCAGCGCCTCAAGGCCCGTCGCCGTTCGAAAATGCGGCTATTTCTAAGCTAAGAGCTTGGTAACCACATGCTAAGAAGCTTTTTAATCACAAAAACTTGTTGACACCTCTCGGGAAAACGCGAAAACTTGCCACTCGTCGTCACCAGCACGTTGGCCGTGCACCCTCCAGCGCGATTCCACATACCAGCGTGGCGCCGTACGATAGACGGAGCTGTCATCTCAAAATGGCGGCGCCCTCAATATTACAGTCTGTAGAAGTCGGGGAAATATAATTGCGGAATTTTTACTATACGAAAAACTGTCATCGAGCTGCAAACACATTATTAATAAGCTATGCGACCATGACGTTCTACTAATGAAGGGATAAGGTTAAAAGTTGGGGAGCTGAGTTACTATGGCAATGCAAATTACCTAACGGCATGAGCCAACACACCAACTTGACGTCAAGCTAACAAAACTGTACGCGTTGCCAAATTCTGAAGAATCTTTAAATAAATATCAATTGAACTGAGCAGGCAAGCTCATGTCGGTGAAGTCATAACACCCCCTTATTCGGACAATGTGGCATATCTCCTTCACGACAATTACGCGCAGAACTGTTGAGATCACAATAAATGTATGTTTGGCATTTGGCGTTGAAGCATGCCACTGGTGGACCTGTTAGAGAACCCTGGGAGCCTGGGTTTCTTATCTTTTAATTCCGGCAAAAAAAAAATGAGAAAGTGAGTTCAGAGCCGAAGGAATCGCCTATATAGGCGTTCTCTTTTAGTGGCACGGGCATTGTGGGACACTTTTGTTTCTTGCGTAGCACTTCCGGTTCACCTGCTGGGATGACCGGGCACGAAATTTAAAATGAATCAGAAAAGATAGAAAAAAGTAGTACAAAATTCATGGGTTGCATTATAGATATGATATCAGAGCATAAGTTTAGTGCCAAGTTGAGTTACTGAAGTATCTCAAATAATCATAATTAATTAGAAATAATTGATTACCGCACACCAAAGCACTGAATCGTAGATTTGAGCACGTGAGCACGACTTTGGCGAAAGTCCTGGAAGCCAGGAAGTCATGATGTCACTAATGACATCCCACACACGAAGGTGGCATGATATTTAAGTGGCTAATTATTGGAAAACAGTTGCATCCGAGTTCGATTCGTGCGTTTAGTTCGCCTAAAGTTAAACTAAAGAACCCCAACGCCGAGGTGCGAGTGCCACTAAGAGACACCTAAGTCAAAGTTAGGGCCCCTTACCATTTTTTTCCTGATTGAATTCTATTCTGTAGGAAATTATCCCTGCCCAGGTGACACATCACGCACAAACTACAAGAGGGAAGAGAATACTGCGGGATGTACAAGCGCGTGACAAACTGTATACTTGCGCCCTCTGACGAAGCAAGCGCCCGGTGTCAAGATATTTCAATACTCATCCATGTCCTTTCGTGGTCGTATATGCCTGCCACTGCGCCCAATTCAGGCGGATGCAAAAGTACGATGACCGCGGGATCTGAGAAAACGTTAAATGTTCCAGCAGTTCGTGACCGAATCGAACAAAACTCCTACCACAGAATTTTGTTCGCATGTACTGGTGCAGGAGCAGAAATTCAAATATCAGGTGGCATGGATGCATGCCATAGCTGCAAACCTATTAAGCTTTTTCTCGTATTGCGCGATGCGCCTAATTGTACGTCGGTGTAGGGATCACCGTTAAGACTTAAATATCTTCCCAATTATTTGAAGAGCGCCATCGCAGCTAGATCACCATATTATTCGTTATTACAACTGCATGACATCTGGAGGCAGCACTAGCTGTTTGTAGTTCTCTGCAAATAGAACTTTCAGATTTTACACTATGTCAGCCAAGTTAATATCAGAAGATTACGTTGTTACATTTTGCCATTATCGCGAAAGCTTTCAAACCGCGCTATCCCGGGTATATCGTATTGAACATTATATAAGCGTAAGCCAAGTTTCCTGACAATACGCACATCTGAAAAGCTAACCCCACATCAGCAAGTAATGTAAAAAAAGAATGTCGTGCTAACCTCCCAGCGCTTCTACGACTGTAGCTTCTAGAAGAAGTTGCACAGTAAATGCATGACCATCAGGCTCCCCTCGTGGTTTTTGTAGTTCTGTCCCCATGCGATGTCCTCGTTTAAAATTTACCAGCTCTGTGCATTAGAGCAAAAGCTACGGCTCACGTTACCAGTCCAGAATAATACAGAAGCACAAGGGTCCCACCGTCATCCGTTTCTGATCGCCCTCTGTGTGACGAAAAGTGAGTGCAAGGTCCACGGGTGAGAGAGAAGCTATTTATTGCAAGGGCGATATTTCCTGCACGCATGTGAGCACACTCTAATATTTAAGATCGCATTCTCGGAAGCACTAGTTGAGTACAATGGATGAGCCTTCATCCCATCTCCGAGCGCGCAACCGATCTCATTACTGAATGAATGACATGAACCGCGGCCTTCACTGCACTGCGCTAAATTAGTGAGACTTGTTTGTTTGGCACAGTTGGTGCCACGTGTTGGCACAGAGATAGCGAGAAAGCTCCTTTCTAGTTAATTTCTTTCTAAAAACCTAAGGTCTCAAATTTGCGATCGCCAGAAAAACTGCTTGTCATAACATCTACAAGTACACCCTCCCTTTTGCAGCAATTTAAGATTAATTAATGCAATAATTACTTAATTTTTTGATAAATTTTGGTTCTATTCGTATATTTCTCAGCGTTCGCATAATATATACCACAAGCTATAATAAATTAGAGAAAAAGGGTGGCTGAGAAGGCTGATCACGTGCTATTCAAAAATAGCAGTTGAAATGCGTATTACCAACGTGCTGCTGTTTAGTGGATCGATTGAGCCATGGTTGCCTAGTCAACGGAGATGAACATGGCAAACAACTGAGGAGCTACGAGAGGCGTCGTAGTTAAGGGTTGCCACTGAATCTTGATCATAGCATTTCTGCAACCTGCACTAAACGCAGAGCACACAAGCGTATCTGCGTTCCATCATCATCGAAACTGAGACGCAGTGGCCGGGAATCGAACCCGGAACCTCACGCACCTCAAAAGAGTGTCGCAGCCAAGCACTGAGCCATTTGGGTGAATGCCGTTACTGTGAACAAGTTCACCACATATTAAGCCGTATGTACGCAGCAAATGCTAACAATTACGCCTATAGGCGGTCACGCCAGCAAGTGTTTATTTATGCTAACTCCAATGTGAAGCAGGCGCTCAGTTAAGCTCTAACTACTGCCACGTGGTATATGACTTTCTATTCAGGCTTCAGTGGAGCCATTTATGCGTGGAAGAAGGAAATGATACGAAGGAACATACCGCAACGCGATTGAAGCCGCAATCTGCTGGGCCAGTGGTGGCCCAACATGTGGTTACACGTCAAAGTGGGTGGTAAGTTTTAGCGTTCCCGTTTTGCATGAAGAGCCACGGCAGGGCAGCTGAACAAGCGTGCACCAATTAAAAACTACTGGCTTAGCTACTGGGAACCAAACGTCTCAAGAAACATCGATTCTTGCTCCACAATCTTGACGCAAGAGGTCACGCGTTGGGCCACCACTGTGGCGTCACGGAACGTTCGCTTGTCAAGGCTAGCTGCGTGACGTAATGCTGCCTCGTATATTTTCCTTCCTCCATGCATTTATGAACCAGGCGGTGGCATGCCCCGCCATGTTCACCAACGAGGCGGGGGTCTTATGGACGGTGATAATGAAGGCAATAAGACGCACGGTTCGCCCGAAAAAAATTTGAAGCTTATTCTATGTGGCAAGCAACTGCGCAGCCATCAACTTCCAGTCAGACAAAATAAAGCATTGGCCCAAGCCGATGCTCTATTTAGTATAGCCTAGTAAAATTCTGAATGAAAGTGGGATTTGTGCGCTTTATGGGAGCATTCGGCAAACGCCGAGGCGCACCGTTGTAGTCGAGTAAAGACGATGCCGTTATTCAAACCTTCGCACATAATCGCATGATCTCCCCTGACAGATCTGTCAGAGAAATCACGTGATTGTTTGCGAAAATATTACGTGACAATACTATGCCACAATATTTCCTCAAGTGAGTCGACGTAAAAGCGATTACTCATCACAGGGCATAATATAGAAAAGTGGCAAGTTTCAAAAATGGGAGATAAGG